>NW_027364126.1:0-308244 GCF_046119375.1 Phyllobates terribilis | reverse complement strand
AGAAATGTTTGAAAGCTACTGGACTGAATGAAAGGAGCTGGCATCTCACTCTCTTTGAATCTTCTTTATCATGCTAGGATTAGCAGGAAAAAGCAAAAATTTCAGAATTGCACCTTGCAATGTGGAGATATTACTGTTTGTGCATTTACAATATTCATTGATTTTTGCCATTGAAAAACATGTTTTTCATATACCAGAAATGTTTGAAGCTACTGACTGAATGAAAGGAGCTGGCATCTCACTCTCTTTGAATCTTCTTTATCATGCTAGGATTAGCAGGAAAAAGCAAAAAATTTCAGAATTGCACCTTGCAATGTGGAGATATTACTGTTTGTGCATTTACAATATTCATTGATTTTTGCCATTGAAAAACATGTTTTTCATATACCAGAAATGTTTGAAGCTACTGACTGAATGAAAGGAGCTGGCATCTCACTCTCTTTGAATCTTCTTTATCATGCTAGGATTAACAGGAAAAAGCTAAAAATTTCAGAATTGCACCGTGCAATGTGGAGATATTACTGTTTGTGCATTTACAATATTCATTGATTTTTGCCATTGAAAAACATGTTTTTCATATACCAGAAATGTTTGAAGCTACTGACTGAATGAAAGGAGCTGGCATCTCACTCTCTTTGAATCTTCTTTATCATGCTAGGATTAACAGGAAAAAGCTAAAAATTTCAGAATTGCACCGTGCAATGTGGAGATATTACTGTTTGTGCATTTACAATATTCATTGATTTTTGCCATTGAAAAACATGTTTTTCATATACCAGAAATGTTTGAAGCTACTGACTGAATGAAAGGAGCTGGCATCTCACTCTCTTTGAATCTTCTTTATCATGCTAGGATTAGCAGGAAAAAGCAAAAAATTTCAGAATTGCACCTTGCAATGTGGAGATATTACTGTTTGTGCATTTACAATATTCATTGATTTTTGCCATTGAAAAACATGTTTTTCATATACCAGAAATGTTTGAAGCTACTGACTGAATGAAAGGAGCTGGCATCTCACTCTCTTTGAATCTTCTTTATCATGCTAGGATTAACAGGAAAAAGCTAAAAATTTCAGAATTGCACCGTGCAATGTGGAGATATTACTGTTTGTGCATTTACAATATTCATTGATTTTTGCCATTGAAAAACATGTTTTTCATATACCAGAAATGTTTGAAGCTACTGACTGAATGAAAGGAGCTGGCATCTCACTCTCTTTGAATCTTCTTTATCATGCTAGGATTAGCAGGAAAAAGCAAAAATTTCAGATTGCACCTTGCAATGTGGAGATATTACTGTTTGTGCATTTACAATATTCATTGATTTTTGCCATTGAAAAACATGTTTTTCATATACCAGAAATGTTGAGCTACTGACTGAATGAAAGGAGCTGGCATCTCACTCTCTTTGAATCTTCTTTATCATGCTAGGATTAACAGAAAAAGCAAAAAATTTCAGAATTGCACCTTGCAATGTGGAGATATTACTGTTTGTGCATTTACAATATTCATTGATTTTTGCCATTGAAAAACATGTTTTTAATATACCAGAAATGTTTGAAGCTACTGACTGAATGAAAGGAGCTGGAATCTCACTCTCTTTGAATCTTCTTTATCATGCTAGGATTATCAGGAAAAAGCTAAAAATTTCAGAATTGCACCGTGCAATGTGGAGATATTACTGTTGTGCATTTACAATATTCATTGATTTTTGCCATTGTAAACGTTTTTCATATACCAGAAATGTTTGAAGCTACTGACTGAATGAAAGGAGCTGGCATCTCACTCTCTTTGAATCTTCTTTATCATGCTAGGATTAACAGGAAAAAGCAAAAAATTTCAGAATTGCACCTTGCAATGTGGAGATATTACTGTTTGTGCATTTACAATATTCATTGATTTTTGCCATTGAAAAACATGTTTTTCATATACCAGAAATGTTTGAAGCTACTGACTGAATGAAAGGAGCTGGCATCTCACTCTCTTTGAATCTTCTTTATCATGCTAGGATTAACAGGAAAAAGCAAAAAATTTCAGAATTGCACCGTGCAATGTGGAGATATTACTGTTTGTGCATTTACAATATTCATTGATTTTTGCCATTGAAAAACATGTTTTTCATATACCAGAAATGTTTGAAGCTACTGACTGAATGAAAGGAGCTGGCATCTCACTCTCTTTGAATCTTCTTTATCATGCTAGGATTAACAGGAAAAAGCTAAAAATTTCAGAATTGCACCGTGCAATGTGGAGATATTACTGTTTGTGCATTTACAATATTCATTGATTTTTGCCATTGAAAAACATGTTTTTCATATACCAGAAATGTTTGAAGCTACTGACTGAATGAAAGGAGCTGGCATCTCACTCTCTTTGAATCTTCTTTATCATGCTAGGATTAGCAGGAAAAAGCAAAAAATTTCAGAATTGCACCTTGCAATGTGGAGATATTACTGTTTGTGCATTTACAATATTCATTGATTTTTGCCATTGAAAAACATGTTTTTCATATACCAGAAATGTTTGAAGCTACTGACTGAATGAAAGGAGCTGGCATCTCACTCTCTTTGAATCTTCTTTATCATGCTAGGATTAACAGGAAAAAGCTAAAAATTTCAGAATTGCACCGTGCAATGTGGAGATATTACTGTTTGTGCATTTACAATATTCATTGATTTTTGCCATTGAAAAACATGTTTTTCATATACCAGAAATGTTTGAAGCTACTGACTGAATGAAAGGAGCTGGCATCTCACTCTCTTTGAATCTTCTTTATCATGCTAGGATTAGCAGGAAAAAGCAAAAAATTTCAGAATTGCACCTTGCAATGTGGAGATATTACTGTTTGTGCATTTACAATATTCATTGATTTTTGCCATTGAAAAACATGTTTTTCATATACCAGAAATGTTTGAAGCTACTGACTGAATGAAAGGAGCTGGCATCTCACTCTCTTTGAATCTTCTTTATCATGCTAGGATTAACAGGAAAAAGCAAAAAATTTCAGAATTGCACCTTGCAATGTGGAGATATTACTGTTTGTGCATTTACAATATTCATTGATTTTTGCCATTGAAAAACATGTTTTTAATATACCAGAAATGTTTGAAGCTACTGACTGAATGAAAGGAGCTGGCATCTCACTCTCTTTGAATCTTCTTTATCATGCTAGGATTAACAGGAAAAAGCTAAAAATTTCAGAATTGCACCGTGCAATGTGGAGATATTACTGTTTGTGCATTTACAATATTCATTGATTTTTGCCATTGAAAAACGTTTTTCATATACCAGAAATGTTTGAAGCTACTGACTGAATGAAAGGAGCTGGCATCTCACTCTCTTTGAATCTTCTTTATCATGCTAGGATTAGCAGGAAAAAGCAAAAAATTTCAGAATTGCACCTTGCAATGTGGAGATATTACTGTTTGTGCATTTACAATATTCATTGATTTTTGCCATTGAAAAACATGTTTTTCATATACCAGAAATGTTTGAAGCTACTGACTGAATGAAAGGAGCTGGCATCTCACTCTCTTTGAATCTTTATCATGCTAGGATTAACAGGAAAAAGCTAAAAATTTCAGAATTGCACCATGCAATGTGGAGATATTACTGTTTGTGCATTTACAATATTCATTGATTTTTGCCATTGAAAAACATGTTTTTCATATACCAGAAATGTTTGAAGCTACTGACTGAATGAAAGGAGCTGGCATCTCACTCTCTTTGAATCTTCTTTATCATGCTAGGATTAGCAGGAAAAAG
Organism: Phyllobates terribilis; assembly: GCF_046119375.1. Taxonomy (NCBI): domain Eukaryota; kingdom Metazoa; phylum Chordata; class Amphibia; order Anura; family Dendrobatidae; genus Phyllobates; species Phyllobates terribilis. The sequence goes on along the minus strand of NW_027364126.1, from coordinate 304,480 downwards.
CAAAAAATTTCAGAATTGCACCTTGCAATGTGGAGATATTACTGTTTGTGCATTTACAATATTCATTGATTTTTGCCATTGAAAAACATGTTTTTCATATACCAGAAATGTTTGAAGCTACTGACTGAATGAAAGGAGCTGGCATCTGACTCTCTTTGAATCTTCTTTATCATGCTAGGATTAACAGGAAAAAGCTAAAAATTTCAGAATTGCACCGTGCAATGTGGAGATATTACTGTTTGTGCATTTACAATATTCATTGATTTTTGCCATTGAAAAACATGTTTTTCATATACCAGAAATGTTTGAAGCTACTGACTGAATGAAAGGAGCTGGCATCTCACTCTCTTTGAATCTTCTTTATCATGCTAGGATTAGCAGGAAAAAGCAAAAAATTTCAGAATTGCACCTTGCAATGTGGAGATATTACTGTTTGTGCATTTACAATATTCATTGATTTTTGCCATTGAAAAACATGTTTTTCATATACCAGAAATGTTTGAAGCTACTGACTGAATGAAAGGAGCTGGCATCTCACTCTCTTTGAATCTTCTTTATCATGCTAGGATTAGCAGGAAAAAGCAAAAAATTTCAGAATTGCACCTTGCAATGTGGAGATATTACTGTTTGTGCATTTACAATATTCATTGATTTTTGCCATTGAAAAACATGTTTTTCATATACCAGAAATGTTTGAAGCTACTGACTGAATGAAAGGAGCTGGCATCTCACTCTCTTTGAATCTTCTTTATCATGCTAGGATTAGCAGGAAAAAGCAAAAAATTTCAGAATTGCACCTTGCAATGTGGAGATATTACTGTTTGTGCATTTACAATATTCATTGATTTTTGCCATTGAAAAACATGTTTTTCATATACCAGAAATGTTTGAAGCTACTGACTGAATGAAAGGAGCTGGCATCTCACTCTCTTTGAATCTTCTTTATCATGCTAGGATTAACAGGAAAAAGCAAAAAATTTCAGAATTGCACCTTGCAATGTGGAGATATTACTGTTTGTGCATTTACAATATTCATTGATTTTTGCCATTGAAAAACATGTTTTTCATATACCAGAAATGTTTGAAGCTACTGACTGAATGAAAGGAGCTGGCATCTCACTCTCTTTGAATCTTCTTTATCATGCTAGGATTAACAGGAAAAAGCTAAAAATTTCAGAATTGCACCGTGCAATGTGGAGATATTACTGTTTGTGCATTTACAATATTCATTGATTTTTGCCATTGAAAAACATGTTTTTCATATACCAGAAATGTTTGAAGCTACTGACTGAATGAAAGGAGCTGGCATCTCACTCTCTTTGAATCTTCTTTATCATGCTAGGATTAGCAGGAAAAAGCAAAAAATTTCAGAATTGCACCTTGCAATGTGGAGATATTACTGTTTGTGCATTTACAATATTCATTGATTTTTGCCATTGAAAAACATGTTTTTCATATACCAGAAATGTTTGAAGCTACTGACTGAATGAAAGGAGCTGGCATCTCACTCTCTTTGAACCTTCTTTATCATGCTAGGATTAACAGGAAAAAGCTAAAAATTTCAGAATTGCACCGTGCAATGTGGAGATATTACTGTTTGTGCATTTACAATATTCATTGATTTTTGCCATTGAAAAACATGTTTTTCATATACCAGAAATGTTTGAAGCTTCTGACTGAATGAAAGGAGCTGGCATCTCACTCTCTTTGAATCTTCTTTATCATGCTAGGATTAGCAGGAAAAAGCAAAAAATTTCAGAATTGCACCTTGCAATGTGGAGATATTACTGTTTGTGCATTTACAATATTCATTGATTTTTGCCATTGAAAAACATGTTTTTCATATACCAGAAATGTTTGAAGCTACTGACTGAATGAAAGGAGCTGGCATCTCACTCTCTTTGAATCTTCTTTATCATGCTAGGATTAACAGGAAAAAGCTAAAAATTTCAGAATTGCACTGTGCAATGTGGAGATATTACTGTTTGTGCATTTACAATATTCATTGATTTTTGCCATTGAAAAACATGTTTTTCATATACCAGAAATGTTTGAAGCTACTGACTGAATGAAAGGAGCTGGCATCTCACTCTCTTTGAATCTTCTTTATCATGCTAGGATTAGCAGGAAAAAGCAAAAAATTTCAGAATTGCACCTTGCAATGTGGAGATATTACTGTTTGTGCACTTACAATATTCATTGATTTTTGCCATTGAAAAACATGTTTTTCATATACCAGAAATGTTTGAAGCTACTGACTGAATGAAAGGAGCTGGCATCTCACTCTCTTTGAATCTTCTTTATCATGCTAGGATTAACAGGAAAAAGCAAAAAATTTCAGAATTGCACCTTGCAATGTGGAGATATTACTGTTTGTGCATTTACAATATTCATTGATTTTTGCCATTGAAAAACATGTTTTCCATATACCAGAAATGTTTGAAGCTACTGACAATGAAAGGAGCTGGCATCTCACTCTCTTTGAATCTTCTTTATCATGCTAGGATTAACAGGAAAAAGCTAAAAATTTCAGAATTGCACCGTGCAATGTGGAGATATTACTGTTTGTGCATTTACAATATTCATTGATTTTTGCCATTGAAAAACATGTTTTTCATATACCAGAAATGTTTGAAGCTACTGACTGAATGAAAGGAGCTGGCATCTCACTCTCTTTGAATCTTCTTTATCATGCTAGGATTAGCAGGAAAAAGCAAAAAATTTCAGAATTGCACCTTGCAATGTGGAGATATTACTGTTTGTGCATTTACAATATTCATTGATTTTTGCCATTGAAAAACATGTTTTTCATATACCAGAAATGTTTGAAGCTACTGACTGAATGAAAGGAGCTGGCATCTCACTCTCTTTGAATCTTCTTTATCATGCTAGGATTAGCAGGAAAAAGCAAAAAATTTCAGAATTGCACCTTGCAATGTGGAGATATTACTGTTTGTGCATTTACAATATTCATTGATTTTTGCCATTGAAAAACATGTTTTTCATATACCAGAAATGTTTGAAGCTACTGACTGAATGAAAGGAGCTGGCATCTCACTCTCTTTGAATCTTCTTTATCATGCTAGGATTAGCAGGAAAAAGCAAAAAATTTCAGAATTGCACCTTGCAATGTGGAGATATTACTGTTTGTGCATTTACAATATTCATTGATTTTTGCCATTGAAAAACATGTTTTTCATATACCAGAAATGTTTGAAGCTACTGACTGAATGAAAGGAGCTGGCATCTCACTCTCTTTGAATCTTCTTTATCATGCTAGGATTAACAGGAAAAAGCAAAAAATTTCAGAATTGCACCTTGCAATGTGGAGATATTACTGTTTGTGCATTTACAATATTCATTGATTTTTGCCATTGAAAAACATGTTTTTCATATACCAGAAATGTTTGAAGCTACTGACTGAATGAAAGGAGCTGGCATCTCACTCTCTTTGAATCTTCTTTATCATGCTAGGATTAGCAGGAAAAAGCAAAAAATTTCAGAATTGCACCTTGCAATGTGGAGATATTACTGTTTGTGCATTTACAATATTCATTGATTTTTGCCATTGAAAAACATGTTTTTCATATACCAGAAATGTTTGAAGCTACTGACTGAATGAAAGGAGCTGGCATCTCACTCTCTTTGAATCTTCTTTATCATGCTAGGATTAACAGGAAAAAGCTAAAAATTTCAGAATTGCACTGTGCAATGTGGAGATATTACTGTTTGTGCATTTACAATATTCATTGATTTTTGCCATTGAAAAACATGTTTTTCATATACCAGAAATGTTTGAAGCTACTGACTGAATGAAAGGAGCTGGCATCTCACTCTCTTTGAATCTTCTTTATCATGCTAGGATTAACAGGAAAAAGCAAAAAATTTCAGAATTGCACCTTGCAATGTGGAGATATTACTGTTTGTGCATTTACAATATTCATTGATTTTTGCCATTGAAAAACATGTTTTTCATATACCAGAAATGTTTGAAGCTACTGACTGAATGAAAGGAGCTGGCATCTCACTCTCTTTGAATCTTCTTTATCATGCTAGGATTAACAGGAAAAAGCTAAAAATTTCAGAATTGCACCGTGCAATGTGGAGATATTACTGTTTGTGCATTTACAATATTCATTGATTTTTGCCATTGAAAAACATGTTTTTCATATACCAGAAATGTTTGAAGCTACTGACTGAATGAAAGGAGCTGGCATCTCACTCTCTTTGAATCTTCTTTATCATGCTAGGATTAGCAGGAAAAAGCAAAAAATTTCAGAATTGCACCTTGCAATGTGGAGATATTACTGTTTGTGCATTTACAATATTCATTGATTTTTGCCATTGAAAAACATGTTTTTCATATACCAGAAATGTTTGAAGCTACTGACTGAATGAAAGGAGCTGGCATCTCACTCTCTTTGAATCTTCTTTATCATGCTAGGATTAACAGGAAAAAGCTAAAAATTTCAGAATTGCACCGTGCAATGTGGAGATATTACTGTTTGTGCATTTACAATATTCATTGATTTTTGCCATTGAAAAACATGTTTTTCATATACCAGAAATGTTTGAAGCTTCTGACTGAATGAAAGGAGCTGGCATCTCACTCTCTTTGAATCTTCTTTATCATGCTAGGATTAGCAGGAAAAAGCAAAAAATTTCAGAATTGCACCTTGCAATGTGGAGATATTACTGTTTGTGCATTTACAATATTCATTGATTTTTGCCATTGAAAAACATGTTTTTCATATACCAGAAATGTTTGAAGCTACTGACTGAATGAAAGGAGCTGGCATCTCACTCTCTTTGAATCTTCTTTATCATGCTAGGATTAACAGGAAAAAGCTAAAAATTTCAGAATTGCACTGTGCAATGTGGAGATATTACTGTTTGTGCATTTACAATATTCATTGATTTTTGCCATTGAAAAACATGTTTTTCATATACCAGAAATGTTTGAAGCTACTGACTGAATGAAAGGAGCTGGCATCTCACTCTCTTTGAATCTTCTTTATCATGCTAGGATTAACAGGAAAAAGCAAAAAATTTCAGAATTGCACCGTGCAATGTGGAGATATTACTGTTTGTGCATTTACAATATTCATTGACTTTTGCCATTGAAAAACATGTTTTTCATATACCAGAAATGTTTGAAGCTACTGACTGAATGAAAGGAGCTGGCATCTCACTCTCTTTGAATCTTCTTTATCATGCTAGGATTAGCAGGAAAAAGCAAAAAATTTCAGAATTGCACCTTGCAATGTGGAGATATTACTGTTTGTGCATTTACAATATTCATTGATTTTTGCCATTGAAAAACATGTTTTTCATATACCAGAAATGTTTGAAGCTACTGACTGAATGAAAGGAGCTGGCATCTCACTCTCTTTGAATCTTCTTTATCATGCTAGGATTAACAGGAAAAAGCTAAAAATTTCAGAATTGCACCGTGCAATGTGGAGATATTACTGTTTGTGCATTTACAATATTCATTGATTTTTGCCATTGAAAAACATGTTTTTCATATACCAGAAATGTTTGAAGCTACTGACTGAATGAAAGGAGCTGGCATCTCACTCTCTTTGAATCTTCTTTATCATGCTAGGATTAGCAGGAAAAAGCAAAAAATTTCAGAATTGCACCTTGCAATGTGGAGATATTACTGTTTGTGCATTTACAATATTCATTGATTTTTGCCATTGAAAAACATGTTTTTCATATACCAGAAATGTTTGAAGCTACTGACTGAATGAAAGGAGCTGGCATCTCACTCTCTTTGAATCTTCTTTATCATGCTAGGATTAACAGGAAAAAGCAAAAAATTTCAGAATTGCACCTTGCAATGTGGAGATATTACTGTTTGTGCATTTACAATATTCATTGATTTTTGCCATTGAAAAACATGTTTTTAATATACCAGAAATGTTTGAAGCTACTGACTGAATGAAAGGAGCTGGCATCTCACTCTCTTTGAATCTTCTTTATCATGCTAGGATTAACAGGAAAAAGCTAAAAATTTCAGAATTGCACCGTGCAATGTGGAGATATTACTGTTTGTGCATTTACAATATTCATTGATTTTTGCCATTGAAAAACATGTTTTTCATATACCAGAAATGTTTGAAGCTACTGACTGAATGAAAGGAGCTGGCATCTCACTCTCTTTGAATCTTCTTTATCATGCTAGGATTAGCAGGAAAAAGCAAAAAATTTCAGAATTGCACCTTGCAATGTGGAGATATTACTGTTTGTGCATTTACAATATTCATTGATTTTTGCCATTGAAAAACGTTTTTCATATACCAGAAATGTTTGAAGCTACTGACTGAATGAAAGGAGCTGGCATCTCACTCTCTTTGAATCTTCTTTATCATGCTAGGATTAACAGGAAAAAGCTAAAAATTTCAGAATTGCACCGTGCAATGTGGAGATATTACTGTTTGTGCATTTACAATATTCATTGATTTTTGCCATTGAAAAACATGTTTTTCATATACCAGAAATGTTTGAAGCTACTGACTGAATGAAAGGAGCTGGCATCTCACTCTCTTTGAATCTTCTTTATCATGCTAGGATTAGCAGGAAAAAGCAAAAAATTTCAGAATTGCACCTTGCAATGTGGAGATATTACTGTTTGTGCATTTACAATATTCATTGATTTTTGCCATTGAAAAACATGTTTTTCATATACCAGAAATGTTTGAAGCTACTGACTGAATGAAAGGAGCTGGCATCTCACTCTCTTTGAATCTTTATCATGCTAGGATTAACAGGAAAAAGCTAAAAATTTCAGAATTGCACCATGCAATGTGGAGATATTACTGTTTGTGCATTTACAATATTCATTGATTTTTGCCATTGAAAAACATGTTTTTCATATACCAGAAATGTTTGAAGCTACTGACTGAATGAAAGGAGCTGGCATGTCACTCTCTTTGAATCTTCTTTATCATGCTAAAAGGAGCAGGAAAAAGCAAAAAATTTCAGAATTGCACCTTGCAATGCGGAGAAATTACTGTTTGTGCATTTACAATATTCATTGATTTTTGCCATTGAAAAACGTCCAGAAATGATTGAAGCTACTGACTGAATGAAAGGAGCTGGCATCTCACTCTCTTTGAATCTTCTTTATCATGCTAAGAGGAGCAGGAAAAAGCAAAAAATTTCAGAATTGCACCTTGCAATGCGGAGAAATTACTGTTTGTGCATTTACAATATTCATTGATTTTTGCCATTGAAAAACATCATGTTATTCATATACCAGAAATGATTGAAGCTACTGACTGAATGAAAGGAGCTGGCATCTCACTCTCTTTGAATCTTCTTTATCATGCTAAGAGGAGCAGGAAAAAGCAAAAAATTTCAGAATTGCACCTTGCAATGCGGAGAAATTACTGTTTGTGCATTTACAATATTCATTGATTTTTGCCATTGAAAAACGTCCAGAAATGATTGAAGCTACTGACTGAATGAAAGGAGCTGGCATCTCACTCTCTTTGAATCTTCTTTATCATGCTAAGAGGAGCAGGAAAAAGCAAAAAATTTCAGAATTGCACCTTGCAATGCGGAGAAATTACTGTTTGTGCATTTACAATATTCATTGATTTTTGCCATTGAAAAACATCATGTTATTCATATACCAGAAATGTTTGAAGCTACTGACTGAATGAAAGGAGCTGGCATCTCACTCTCTTTGAATCTTCTTTATCATGCTAAGAGGAGCAGGAAAAAGCAAAAAATTTCAGAATTGCACCTTGCAATGCGGAGAAATTACTGTTTGTGCATTTACAATATTCATTGATTTTTGCCATTGAAAAACGTCCAGAAATGATTGAAGCTACTGACTGAATGAAAGGAGCTGGCATCTCACTCTCTTTGAATCTTCTTTATCATGCTAAGAGGAGCAGGAAAAGGCAAAAAATTTCAGAATTGCACCTTGCAATGCGGAGAAATTACTGTTTGTGCATTTACAATATTCATTGATTTTTGCCATTGAAAAACATCATGTTATTCATATACCAGAAATGTTTGAAGCTACTGACTGAATGAAAGGAGCTGGCATCTCACTCTCTTTGAATCTTCTTTATCATGCTAAGAGGAGCAGGAAAAAGCAAAAAATTTCAGAATTGCACCTTGCAATGCGAATAAATTACTGTTTGTGCATTTACAATATTCATTGATTTTTGCCATTGAAAAACATCATGTTATTCATATACCAGAAATGATTGAAGCTACTGACTGAATGAAAGGAGCTGGCATCTCACTCTCTTTGAATCTTCTTTATCATGCTAAGAGGAGCAGGAAAAAGCAAAAAATTTCAGAATTGCACCTTGCAATGCGGAGAAATTACTGTTTGTGCATTTACAATATTCATTGATTTTTGCCATTGAAAAACATCATGTTATTCATATACCAGAAATGATTGAAGCTACTGACTGAATGAAAGGAGCTGGCATCTCACTCTCTTTGAATCTTCTTTATCATGCTAAGAGGAGCAGGAAAAAGCAAAAAATTTCAGAATTGCACCTCGCAATGCGGAGAAATTACTGTTTGTGCATTTACAATATTCATTGATTTTTGCCATTGAAAAACGTCCAGAAATGATTGAAGCTACTGACTGAATGAAAGGAGCTGGCATCTCACTCTCTTTGAATCTTCTTTATCATGCTAAGAGGAGCAGGAAAAAGCAAAAAATTTCAGAATTGCACCTTGCAATGCGGAGAAATTGCTGTTTGTGCATTTACAAAATTCATTGATTTTTGCCATTGAAAAACATCATGTTATTCATATACCAGAAATGTTTGAAGCTACTGACTGAATGAAAGGAGCTGGCATCTCACTCTCTTTGAATCTTCTTTATCATGCTAAGAGGAGCAGGAAAAAGCAAAAAATTTCAGAATTGCACCTTGCAATGCGGAGAAATTACTGTTTGTGCATTTACAATATACATTGATTTTTGTCATTGAAAAACGTCCAGAAATGATTGAAGCTACTGACTGAATGAAAGGAGCTGGCATCTCACTCTCTTTGAATCTTCTTTATCATGCTAAGAGGAGCAGGAAAAAGCAAAAAATTTCAGAATTGCACCTTGCAATGCGGAGAAATTACTGTTTGTGCATTTACAATATACATTGATTTTTGCCATTGAAAAACGTCCAGAAATGATTGAAGCTACTGACTGAATGAAAGGAGCTGGCATCTCACTCTCTTTGAATCTTCTTTATCATGCTAAGAGGAGCAGGAAAAAGCATAAAATTTCAGAATTGCACCTTGCAATGCGGAGAAATTACTGTTTGTGCATTTACAATATTCATTGATTTTTGCCATTGAAAAACGTCCAGAAATGATTGAAGCTACTGACTGAATGAAAGGAGCTGGCATCTCACTCTCTTTGAATCTTCTTTATCATGCTAAGAGGAGCAGGAAAAAGCAAAAAATTTCAGAATTGCACTTTGCAATGCGGAGAAATTACTGTTTGTGCATTTACAATATTCATTGATTTTTGCCATTGAAAAACGTCCAGAAATGATTGAACCTACCGACTGAATGAAAGGAGCTGGCATCTCACTCTCTTTGAATCTTCTTTATCATGCTAAGAGGAGCAGGAAAAAGCAAAAAATTTCAGAATTGCACCTTGCAATGCGGAGAAATTACTGTTTGTGCATTTACAATATTCATTGATTTTTGCCATTGAAAAACGTCCAGAAATGATTGAAGCTACTGACTGAATGAAAGGAGCTGGCATCTCACTCTCTTTGAATCTTCTTTATCATGCTAAGAGGAGCAGGAAAAAGCAAAAAATTTCAGAATTGCACCTTGCAATGCGGAGAAATTACTGTTTGTGCATTTACAATATTCATTGATTTTTGCCATTGAAAAACATCATGTTATTCATATACCAGAAATGTTTGAAGCTACTGACTGAATGAAAGGAGCTGGCATGTCACTCTCTTTGAATCTTCTTTATCATGCTAAGAGGAGCAGGAAAAAGCAAAAAATTTCAGAATTGCACCTTGCAATGCGGAGAAATTACTGTTTGTGCATTTACAATATTCATTGATTTTTGCCATTGAAAAACGTCCAGAAATGATTGAAGCTACTGACTGAATGAAAGGAGCTGGCATCTCACTCTCTTTGAATCTTCTTTATCATGCTAAGAGGAGCAGGAAAAAGCAAAAAATTTCAGAATTGCACCTTGCAATGCGGAGAAATTACTGTTTGTGCATTTACAATATTCATTGATTTTTGCCATTGAAAAACATCATGTTATTCATATACCAGAAATGATTGAAGCTACTGACTGAATGAAAGGAGCTGGCATCTCACTCTCTTTGAATCTTCTTTATCATGCTAAGAGGAGCAGGAAAAAGCAAAAAATTTCAGAATTGCACCTTGCAATGCGGAGAAATTACTGTTTGTGCATTTACAATATTCATTGATTTTTGCCATTGAAAAACGTCCAGAAATGATTGAAGCTACTGACTGAATGAAAGGAGCTGGCATCTCACTCTCTTTGAATCTTCTTTATCATGCTAAGAGGAGCAGGAAAAAGCAAAAAATTTCAGAATTGCACCTTGCAATGCGGAGAAATTACTGTTTGTGCATTTACAATATTCATTGATTTTTGCCATTGAAAAACATCATGTTATTCATATACCAGAAATGTTTGAAGCTACTGACTGAATGAAAGGAGCTGGAATCTCACTCTCTTTGAATCTTCTTTATCATGCTAAGAGGAGCAGGAAAAAGCAAAAAATTTCAGAATTGCACCTTGCAATGCGGAGAAATTACTGTTTGTGCATTTACAATATTCATTGATTTTTGCCATTGAAAAACGTCCAGAAATGATTGAAGCTACTGACTGAATGAAAGGAGCTGGCATCTCACTCTCTTTGAATCTTCTTTATCATGCTAAGAGGAGCAGGAAAAGGCAAAAAATTTCAGAATTGCACCTTGCAATGCGGAGAAATTACTGTTTGTGCATTTACAATATTCATTGATTTTTTGCCATTGAAAAACATCATGTTATTCATATACCAGAAATGTTTGAAGCTACTGACTGAATGAAAGGAGCTGGCATCTCACTCTCTTTGAATCTTCTTTATCATGCTAAGAGGAGCAGGAAAAACCAAAAAATTTCAGAATTGCACCTTGCAATGCGAATAAATTACTGTTTGTGCATTTACAATATTCATTGATTTTTGCCATTGAAAAACATCATGTTATTCATATACCAGAAATGATTGAAGCTACTGACTGAATGAAAGGAGCTGGCATCTCACTCTCTTTGAATCTTCTTTATCATGCTAAGAGGAGCAGGAAAAAGCAAAACATTTCAGAATTGCACCTTGCAATGCGGAGAAATTACTGTTTGTGCATTTACAATATTCATTGATTTTTGCCATTGAAAAACATCATGTTATTCACATACCAGAAATGATTGAAGCTACTGACTGAATGAAAGGAGCTGGCATCTCACTCTCTTTGAATCTTCTTTATCATGCTAAGAGGAGCAGGAAAAAGCAAAAAATTTCAGAATTGCACCTCGCAATGCGGAGAAATTACTGTTTGTGCATTTACAATATTCATTGATTTTTGCCATTGAAAAACGTCCAGAAATGATTGAAGCTACTGACTGAATGAAAGGAGCTGGCATCTCACTCTCTTTGAATCTTCTTTATCATGCTAAGAGGAGCAGGAAAAAGCAAAAAATTTCAGAATTGCACCTTGCAATGCGGAGAAATTACTGTTTGTGCATTTACAATATACATTGATTTTTGCCATTGAAAAACGTCCAGAAATGATTGAAGCTACTGACTGAATGAAAGGAGCTGGCATCTCACTCTCTTTGAATCTTCTTTATCATGCTAAGAGGAGCAGGAAAAAGCAAAAAATTTCAGAATTGCACCTTGCAATGCGGAGAAATTACTGTTTGTGCATTTACAATATTCATTGATTTTTGCCGTTGAAAAAAGTCCAGAAATGATTGAAGCTACTGACTGAATGAAAGGAGCTGGCATCTCACTCTCTTTGAATCTTCTTTATCATGCTAAGAGGAGCAGGAAAAAGCAAAAAATTTCAGAATTGCACCTTGCAATGCGGAGAAATTACTGTTTGTGCATTTACAATATTCATTGATTTTTGCCATTGAAAAACATGTTTTTCATATACCAGAAATGTTTGAAGCTACTGACTGAATGAAAGGAGCTGGCATCTCACTCTCTTTGAATCTTCTTTATCATGCTAGGATTAGCAGGAAAAAGCAAAAAATTTCAGAATTGCACCTTGCAATGTGGAGATATTACTGTTTGTGCATTTACAATATTCATTGATTTTTGCCATTGAAAAACATGTTTTTCATATACCAGAAATGTTTGAAGCTACTGACTGAATGAAAGGAGCTGGCATCTCACTCTCTTTGAATCTTCTTTATCATGCTAGGATTAACAGGAAAAAGCTAAAAATTTCAGAATTGCACTGTGCAATGTGGAGATATTACTGTTTTGTGCATTTACAATATTCATTGATTTTTGCCATTGAAAAACATGTTTTTCATATACCAGAAATGTTTGAAGCTACTGACTGAATGAAAGGAGCTGGCATCTCACTCTCTTTGAATCTTCTTTATCATGCTAGGATTAGCAGGAAAAAGCAAAAAATTTCAGAATTGCACCTTGCAATGTGGAGATATTACTGTTTGTGCATTTACAATATTCATTGATTTTTGCCATTGAAAAACATGTTTTTCATATACCAGAAATGTCTGAAGCTACTGACTGAATGAAAGGAGCTGGCATCTCACTCTCTTTGAATCTTCTTTATCATGCTAGGATTAACAGGAAAAAGCAAAAAATTTCAGAATTGCACCTTGCAATGTGGAGATATTACTGTTTGTGCATTTACAATATTCATTGATTTTTGCCATTGAAAAACATGTTTTTCATATACCAGAAATGTTTGAAGCTACTGACAATGAAAGGAGCTGGCATCTCACTCTCTTTGAATCTTCTTTATCATGCTAGGATTAACAGGAAAAAGCTAAAAATTTCAGAATTGCACCGTGCAATGTGGAGATATTACTGTTTGTGCATTTACAATATTCATTGATTTTTGCCATTGAAAAACATGTTTTTCATATACCAGAAATGTTTGAAGCTACTGACTGAATGAAAGGAGCTGGCATCTCACTCTCTTTGAATCTTCTTTATCATGCTAGGATTAGCAGGAAAAAGCAAAAAATTTCAGAATTGCACCTTGCAATGTGGAGATATTACTGTTTGTGCATTTACAATATTCATTGATTTTTGCCATTGAAAAACATGTTTTTCATATACCAGAAATGTTTGAAGCTACTGACTGAATGAAAGGAGCTGGCATCTCACTCTCTTTGAATCTTCTTTATCATGCTAGGATTAGCAGGAAAAAGCAAAAAATTTCAGAATTGCACCTTGCAATGTGGAGATATTACTGTTTGTGCATTTACAATATTCATTGATTTTTGCCATTGAAAAACATGTTTTTCATATACCAGAAATGTTTGAAGCTACTGACTGAATGAAAGGAGCTGGCATCTCACTCTCTTTGAATCTTCTTTATCATGCTAGGATTAGCAGGAAAAAGCAAAAAATTTCAGAATTGCACCTTGCAATGTGGAGATATTACTGTTTGTGCATTTACAATATTCATTGATTTTTGCCATTGAAAAACATGTTTTTCATATACCAGAAATGTTTGAAGCTACTGACTGAATGAAAGGAGCTGGCATCTCACTCTCTTTGAATCTTCTTTATCATGCTAGGATTAACAGGAAAAAGCAAAAAATTTCAGAATTGCACCTTGCAATGTGGAGATATTACTGTTTGTGCATTTACAATATTCATTGATTTTTGCCATTGAAAAACATGTTTTTCATATACCAGAAATGTTTGAAGCTACTGACTGAATGAAAGGAGCTGGCATCTCACTCTCTTTGAATCTTCTTTATCATGCTAGGATTAACAGGAAAAAGCTAAAAATTTCAGAATTGCACCGTGCAATGTGGAGATATTACTGTTTGTGCATTTACAATATTCATTGATTTTTGCCATTGAAAAACATGTTTTTCATATACCAGAAATGTTTGAAGCTACTGACTGAATGAAAGGAGCTGGCATCTCACTCTCTTTGAATCTTCTTTATCATGCTAGGATTAGCAGGAAAAAGCAAAAAATTTCAGAATTGCACCTTGCAATGTGGAGATATTACTGTTTGTGCATTTACAATATTCATTGATTTTTGCCATTGAAAAACATGTTTTTCATATACCAGAAATGTTTGAAGCTACTGACTGAATGAAAGGAGCTGGCATCTCACTCTCTTTGAATCTTCTTTATCATGCTAGGATTAACAGGAAAAAGCTAAAAATTTCAGAATTGCACCGTGCAATGTGGAGATATTACTGTTTGTGCATTTACAATATTCATTGATTTTTGCCATTGAAAAACATGTTTTTCATATACCAGAAATGTTTGAAGCTTCTGACTGAATGAAAGGAGCTGGCATCTCACTCTCTTTGAATCTTCTTTATCATGCTAGGATTAGCAGGAAAAAGCAAAAAATTTCAGAATTGCACCTTGCAATGTGGAGATATTACTGTTTGTGCATTTACAATATTCATTGATTTTTGCCATTGAAAAACATGTTTTTCATATACCAGAAATGTTTGAAGCTACTGACTGAATGAAAGGAGCTGGCATCTCACTCTCTTTGAATCTTCTTTATCATGCTAGGATTAACAGGAAAAAGCTAAAAATTTCAGAATTGCACTGTGCAATGTGGAGATATTACTGTTTGTGCATTTACAATATTCATTGATTTTTGCCATTGAAAAACATGTTTTTCATATACCAGAAATGTTTGAAGCTACTGACTGAATGAAAGGAGCTGGCATCTCACTCTCTTTGAATCTTCTTTATCATGCTAGGATTAACAGGAAAAAGCAAAAAATTTCAGAATTGCACCTTGCAATGTGGAGATATTACTGTTTGTGCATTTACAATATTCATTGATTTTTGCCATTGAAAAACATGTTTTTCATATACCAGAAATGTTTGAAGCTACTGACTGAATGAAAGGAGCTGGCATCTCACTCTCTTTGAATCTTCTTTATCATGCTAGGATTAACAGGAAAAAGCTAAAAATTTCAGAATTGCACCGTGCAATGTGGAGATATTACTGTTTGTGCATTTACAATATTCATTGATTTTTGCCATTGAAAAACATGTTTTTCATATACCAGAAATGTTTGAAGCTACTGACTGAATGAAAGGAGCTGGCATCTCACTCTCTTTGAATCTTCTTTATCATGCTAGGATTAGCAGGAAAAAGCAAAAAATTTCAGAATTGCACCTTGCAATGTGGAGATATTACTGTTTGTGCATTTACAATATTCATTGATTTTTGCCATTGAAAAACATGTTTTTCATATACCAGAAATGTTTGAAGCTACTGACTGAATGAAAGGAGCTGGCATCTCACTCTCTTTGAATCTTCTTTATCATGCTAGGATTAACAGGAAAAAGCTAAAAATTTCAGAATTGCACCGTGCAATGTGGAGATATTACTGTTTGTGCATTTACAATATTCATTGATTTTTGCCATTGAAAAACATGTTTTTCATATACCAGAAATGTTTGAAGCTTCTGACTGAATGAAAGGAGCTGGCATCTCACTCTCTTTGAATCTTCTTTATCATGCTAGGATTAGCAGGAAAAAGCAAAAAATTTCAGAATTGCACCTTGCAATGTGGAGATATTACTGTTTGTGCATTTACAATATTCATTGATTTTTGCCATTGAAAAACATGTTTTTCATATACCAGAAATGTTTGAAGCTACTGACTGAATGAAAGGAGCTGGCATCTCACTCTCTTTGAATCTTCTTTATCATGCTAGGATTAACAGGAAAAAGCTAAAAATTTCAGAATTGCACTGTGCAATGTGGAGATATTACTGTTTGTGCATTTACAATATTCATTGATTTTTGCCATTGAAAAACATGTTTTTCATATACCAGAAATGTTTGAAGCTACTGACTGAATGAAAGGAGCTGGCATCTCACTCTCTTTGAATCTTCTTTATCATGCTAGGATTAACAGGAAAAAGCAAAAAATTTCAGAATTGCACCGTGCAATGTGGAGATATTACTGTTTGTGCATTTACAATATTCATTGATTTTTGCCATTGAAAAACATGTTTTTCATATACCAGAAATGTTTGAAGCTACTGACTGAATGAAAGGAGCTGGCATCTCACTCTCTTTGAATCTTCTTTATCATGCTAGGATTAGCAGGAAAAAGCAAAAAATTTCAGAATTGCACCTTGCAATGTGGAGATATTACTGTTTGTGCATTTACAATATTCATTGATTTTTGCCATTGAAAAACATGTTTTTCATATACCAGAAATGTTTGAAGCTACTGACTGAATGAAAGGAGCTGGCATCTCACTCTCTTTGAATCTTCTTTATCATGCTAGGATTAACAGGAAAAAGCTAAAAATTTCAGAATTGCACCGTGCAATGTGGAGATATTACTGTTTGTGCATTTACAATATTCATTGATTTTTGCCATTGAAAAACATGTTTTTCATATACCAGAAATGTTTGAAGCTACTGACTGAATGAAAGGAGCTGGCATCTCACTCTCTTTGAATCTTCTTTATCATGCTAGGATTAGCAGGAAAAAGCAAAAAATTTCAGAATTGCACCTTGCAATGTGGAGATATTACTGTTTGTGCATTTACAATATTCATTGATTTTTGCCATTGAAAAACATGTTTTTCATATACCAGAAATGTTTGAAGCTACTGACTGAATGAAAGGAGCTGGCATCTCACTCTCTTTGAATCTTCTTTATCATGCTAGGATTAACAGGAAAAAGCAAAAAATTTCAGAATTGCACCTTGCAATGTGGAGATATTACTGTTTGTGCATTTACAATATTCATTGATTTTTGCCATTGAAAAACATGTTTTTAATATACCAGAAATGTTTGAAGCTACTGACTGAATGAAAGGAGCTGGCATCTCACTCTCTTTGAATCTTCTTTATCATGCTAGGATTAACAGGAAAAAGCTAAAAATTTCAGAATTGCACCGTGCAATGTGGAGATATTACTGTTTGTGCATTTACAATATTCATTGATTTTTGCCATTGAAAAACATGTTTTTCATATACCAGAAATGTTTGAAGCTACTGACTGAATGAAAGGAGCTGGCATCTCACTCTCTTTGAATCTTCTTTATCATGCTAGGATTAGCAGGAAAAAGCAAAAAATTTCAGAATTGCACCTTGCAATGGGGAGATATTACTGTTTGTGCATTTACAATATTCATTGATTTTTGCCATTGAAAAACGTTTTTCATATACCAGAAATGTTTGAAGCTACTGACTGAATGAAAGGAGCTGGCATCTCACTCTCTTTGAATCTTCTTTATCATGCTAGGATTAACAGGAAAAAGCTAAAAATTTCAGAATTGCACCGTGCAATGTGGAGATATTACTGTTTGTGCATTTACAATATTCATTGATTTTTGCCATTGAAAAACATGTTTTTCATATACCAGAAATGTTTGAAGCTACTGACTGAATGAAAGGAGCTGGCATCTCACTCTCTTTGAATCTTCTTTATCATGCTAGGATTAGCAGGAAAAAGCAAAAAATTTCAGAATTGCACCTTGCAATGTGGAGATATTACTGTTTGTGCATTTACAATATTCATTGATTTTTGCCATTGAAAAACATGTTTTTCATATACCAGAAATGTTTGAAGCTACTGACTGAATGAAAGGAGCTGGCATCTCACTCTCTTTGAATCTTTATCATGCTAGGATTAACAGGAAAAAGCTAAAAATTTCAGAATTGCACCATGCAATGTGGAGATATTACTGTTTGTGCATTTACAATATTCATTGATTTTTGCCATTGAAAAACATGTTTTTCATATACCAGAAATGTTTGAAGCTACTGACTGAATGAAAGGAGCTGGCATGTCACTCTCTTTGAATCTTCTTTATCATGCTAAAAGGAGCAGGAAAAAGCAAAAAATTTCAGAATTGCACCTTGCAATGCGGAGAAATTACTGTTTGTGCATTTACAATATTCATTGATTTTTGCCATTGAAAAACGTCCAGAAATGATTGAAGCTACTGACTGAATGAAAGGAGCTGGCATCTCACTCTCTTTGAATCTTCTTTATCATGCTAAGAGGAGCAGGAAAAAGCAAAAAATTTCAGAATTGCACCTTGCAATGCGGAGAAATTACTGTTTGTGCATTTACAATATTCATTGATTTTTGCCATTGAAAAACATCATGTTATTCATATACCAGAAATGATTGAAGCTACTGACTGAATGAAAGGAGCTGGCATCTCACTCTCTTTGAATCTTCTTTATCATGCTAAGAGGAGCAGGAAAAAGCAAAAAATTTCAGAATTGCACCTTGCAATGCGGAGAAATTACTGTTTGTGCATTTACAATATTCATTGATTTTTGCCATTGAAAAACGTCCAGAAATGATTGAAGCTACTGACTAAATGAAAGGAGCTGGCATCTCACTCTCTTTGAATCTTCTTTATCATGCTAAGAGGAGCAGGAAAAAGCAAAAAATTTCAGAATTGCACCTTGCAATGCGGAGAAATTACTGTTTGTGCATTTACAATATTCATTGATTTTTGCCATTGAAAAACATCATGTTATTCATATACCAGAAATGTTTGAAGCTACTGACTGAATGAAAGGAGCTGGCATCTCACTCTCTTTGAATCTTCTTTATCATGCTAAGAGGAGCAGGAAAAAGCAAAAAATTTCAGAATTGCACCTTGCAATGCGGAGAAATTACTGTTTGTGCATTTACAATATTCATTGATTTTTGCCATTGAAAAACGTCCAGAAATGATTGAAGCTACTGACTGAATGAAAGGAGCTGGCATCTCACTCTCTTTGAATCTTCTTTATCATGCTAAGAGGAGCAGGAAAAGGCAAAAAATTTCAGAATTGCACCTTGCAATGCGGAGAAATTACTGTTTGTGCATTTACAATATTCATTGATTTTTGCCATTGAAAAACATCATGTTATTCATATACCAGAAATGTTTGAAGCTACTGACTGAATGAAAGGAGCTGGCATCTCACTCTCTTTGAATCTTCTTTATCATGCTAAGAGGAGCAGGAAAAAGCAAAAAATTTCAGAATTGCACCTTGCAATGCGAATAAATTACTGTTTGTGCATTTACAATATTCATTGATTTTTGCCATTGAAAAACATCATGTTATTCATATACCAGAAATGATTGAAGCTACTGACTGAATGAAAGGAGCTGGCATCTCACTCTCTTTGAATCTTCTTTATCATGCTAAGAGGAGCAGGAAAAAGCAAAAAATTTCAGAATTGCACCTTGCAATGCGGAGAAATTACTGTTTGTGCATTTACAATATTCATTGATTTTTGCCATTGAAAAACATCATGTTATTCATATACCAGAAATGATTGAAGCTACTGACTGAATGAAAGGAGCTGGCATCTCACTCTCTTTGAATCTTCTTTATCATGCTAAGAGGAGCAGGAAAAAGCAAAAAATTTCAGAATTGCACCTCGCAATGCGGAGAAATTACTGTTTGTGCATTTACAATATTCATTGATTTTTGCCATTGAAAAACGTCCAGAAATGATTGAAGCTACTGACTGAATGAAAGGAGCTGGCATCTCACTCTCTTTGAATCTTCTTTATCATGCTAAGAGGAGCAGGAAAAAGCAAAAAATTTCAGAATTGCACCTTGCAATGCGGAGAAAGTGCTGTTTGTGCATTTACAAAATTCATTGATTTTTGCCATTGAAAAACATCATGTTATTCATATACCAGAAATGTTTGAAGCTACTGACTGAATGAAAGGAGCTGGCATCTCACTCTCTTTGAATCTTCTTTATCATGCTAAGAGGAGCAGGAAAAAGCAAAAAATTTCAGAATTGCACCTTGCAATGCGGAGAAATTACTGTTTGTGCATTTACAATATACATTGATTTTTGCCATTGAAAAACGTCCAGAAATGATTGAAGCTACTGACTGAATGAAAGGAGCTGGCATCTCACTCTCTTTGAATCTTCTTTATCATGCTAAGAGGAGCAGGAAAAAGCAAAAAATTTCAGAATTGCACCTTGCAATGCGGAGAAATTACTGTTTGTGCATTTACAATATACATTGATTTTTGCCATTGAAAAACGTCCAGAAATGATTGAAGCTACTGACTGAATGAAAGGAGCTGGCATCTCACTCTCTTTGAATCTTCTTTATCATGCTAAGAGGAGCAGGAAAAAGCATAAAATTTCAGAATTGCACCTTGCAATGCGGAGAAATTACTGTTTGTGCATTTACAATATTCATTGATTTTTGCCATTGAAAAACGTCCAGAAATGATTGAAGCTACTGACTGAATGAAAGGAGCTGGCATCTCACTCTCTTTGAATCTTCTTTATCATGCTAAGAGGAGCAGGAAAAAGCAAAAAATTTCAGAATTGCACCTTGCAATGCGGAGAAATTACTGTTTGTGCATTTACAATATTCATTGATTTTTGCCATTGAAAAACGTCCAGAAATGATTGAACCTACCGACTGAATGAAAGGAGCTGGCATCTCACTCTCTTTGAATCTTCTTTATCATGCTAAGAGGAGCAGGAAAAAGCAAAAAATTTCAGAATTGCACCTTGCAATGCGGAGAAATTACTGTTTGTGCATTTACAATATTCATTGATTTTTGCCATTGAAAAACGTCCAGAAATGATTGAAGCTACTGACTGAATGAAAGGAGCTGGCATCTCACTCTCTTTGAATCTTCTTTATCATGCTAAGAGGAGCAGGAAAAAGCAAAAAATTTCAGAATTGCACCTTGCAATGCGGAGAAATTACTGTTTGTGCATTTACAATATTCATTGATTTTTGCCATTGAAAAACATCATGTTATTCATATACCAGAAATGTTTGAAGCTACTGACTGAATGAAAGGAGCTGGCATCTCACTCTCTTTGAATCTTCTTTATCATGCTAAGAGGAGCAGGAAAAAGCAAAAAATTTCAGAATTGCACCTTGCAATGCGGAGAAATTACTGTTTGTGCATTTACAATATTCATTGATTTTTGCCATTGAAAAACGTCCAGAAATGATTGAAGCTACTGACTGAATGAAAGGAGCTGGCATCTCACTCTCTTTGAATCTTCTTTATCATGCTAAGAGGAGCAGGAAAAAGCAAAAAATTTCAGAATTGCACCTTGCAATGCGGAGAAATTACTGTTTGTGCATTTACAATATTCATTGATTTTTGCCATTGAAAAACATCATGTTATTCATATACCAGAAATGTTTGAAGCTACTGACTGAATGAAAGGAGCTGGAATCTCACTCTCTTTGAATCTTCTTTATCATGCTAAGAGGAGCAGGAAAAAGCAAAAAATTTCAGAATTGCACCTTGCAATGCGGAGAAATTACTGTTTGTGCATTTACAATATTCATTGATTTTTGCCATTGAAAAACGTCCAGAAATGATTGAAGCTACTGACTGAATGAAAGGAGCTGGCATCTCACTCTCTTTGAATCTTCTTTATCATGCTAAGAGGAGCAGGAAAAGGCAAAAAATTTCAGAATTGCACCTTGCAATGCGGAGAAATTACTGTTTGTGCATTTACAATATTCATTGATTTTTTGCCATTGAAAAACATCATGTTATTCATATACCAGAAATGTTTGAAGCTACTGACTGAATGAAAGGAGCTGGCATCTCACTCTCTTTGAATCTTCTTTATCATGCTAAGGGGAGCAGGAAAAACCAAAAAATTTCAGAATTGCACCTTGCAATGCGAATAAATTACTGTTTGTGCATTTACAATATTCATTGATTTTTGCCATTGAAAAACATCATGTTATTCATATACCAGAAATGATTGAAGCTACTGACTGAATGAAAGGAGCTGGCATCTCACTCTCTTTGAATCTTCTTTATCATGCTAAGAGGAGCAGGAAAAAGCAAAACATTTCAGAATTGCACCTTGCAATGCGGAGAAATTACTGTTTGTGCATTTACAATATTCATTGATTTTTGCCATTGAAAAACATCATGTTATTCACATACCAGAAATGATTGAAGCTACTGACTGAATGAAAGGAGCTGGCATCTCACTCTCTTTGAATCTTCTTTATCATGCTAAGAGGAGCAGGAAAAAGCAAAAAATTTCAGAATTGCACCTCGCAATGCGGAGAAATTACTGTTTGTGCATTTACAATATTCATTGATTTTTGCCATTGAAAAACGTCCAGAAATGATTGAAGCTACTGACTGAATGAAAGGAGCTGGCATCTCACTCTCTTTGAATCTTCTTTATCATGCTAAGAGGAGCAGGAAAAAGCAAAAAATTTCAGAATTGCACCTTGCAATGCGGAGAAATTACTGTTTGTGCATTTACAATATACATTGATTTTTGCCATTGAAAAACGTCCAGAAATGATTGAAGCTACTGACTGAATGAAAGGAGCTGGCATCTCACTCTCTTTGAATCTTCTTTATCATGCTAAGAGGAGCAGGAAAAAGCAAAAAATTTCAGAATTGCACCTTGCAATGCGGAGAAATTACTGTTTGTGCATTTACAATATTCATTGATTTTTGCCGTTGAAAAAAGTCCAGAAATGATTGAAGCTACTGACTGAATGAAAGGAGCTGGCATCTCACTCTCTTTGAATCTTCTTTATCATGCTAAGAGGAGCAGGAAAAAGCAAAAAATTTCAGAATTGCACCTTGCAATGCGGAGAAATTACTGTTTGTGCATTTACAATATTCATTGATTTTTGCCATTGAAAAACATCATGTTATTCATATACCAGAAATGATTGAAGCTACTGACTGAATGAAAGGAGCTGGCATCTCACTCTCTTTGAATCTTCTTTATCATGCTAAGAGGAGCAGGAAAAAGCAAGAAATTTCAGAATTGCACCTTGCAATGCGGAGAAATTACTGTTTGTGCATTTACAATATTCATTGATTTTTGCCATTGAAAAACATCATGTTATTCATATACCAGAAATGTTTGAAGCTACTGACTGAATGAAAGGAGCTGGCATCTCACTCTCTTTGAATCTTCTTTATCATGCTAAGAGGAGCAGGAAAAAGCAAAAAATTTCAGAATTGCACCTTGCAATGTGGAGAAATTACTGTTTGTGCATTTACAATATTCATTGATTTTTACCATTGAAAAACGTCCAGAAATGATTGAAGCTACTGACTGAATGAAAGTAGCTGCCATCTCACTCTCTTTGAATCTTTTTTATCATGCTAAGAGGAGCAGGAAAAAGCAAAAAATTTCAGACTTGCACCTTGCAATGCGGAGAAATTACTGTTTGTGCATTTACAATATTCATTGATTTTTGCCATTGAAAAACATCATGTTATTCATATACCAGAAATGTTTGAAGCTACTGACTGAATGAAAGGAGCTGGCATCTCACTCTCTTTGAATCTTCTTTATCATGCTAAGAGGAGCAGGAAAAAGCAAAAAATTTCAGAATTGCACCTTGCAATGCGGAGAAATTACTTTTTGTGCATTTACAATATTCATTGATTTTTGCCATTGAAAAACGTCCAGAAATGATTGAAGCTACTGACTGAATGAAAGGAGCTGGCATCTCACTCTCTTTGAATCTTCTTTATCATGCTAAGAGGAACAGGAAAAAGCAAAAAATTTCAGAATTGCACCTTGCAATGCGGAGAAATTACTGTTTGTGCATTTACAATATTCATTGATTTTTGCCATTGAAAAACGTCCAGAAATGATTGAAGCTACTGACTGAATGAAAGGAGCTGGCATCTCACTCTCTTTGAATCTTCTTTATCATGCTAAGAGGAGCAGGAAAAAGCAAAAAATTTCAGAATTGCACCTTGCAATGCGGAGAAATTACTGTTTGTGCATTTACAATATTCATTGATTTTTGCCATTGAAAAACATGTAATTCATATACCAGAAATGTTTGAAGCTACTGACTGAATGAAAGGAGCTGGCACCTCACTCTCTTTGAATCTTCTTTATCATGCTAAGAGGAGCGGGAAAAAGCAAAAAATTTCAGAATTGCACCTTGCAATGCGGAGAAATTACTGTTTGTGCATTTACAATATTCATTGATTTTTGCCATTGAAAAACGTCCAGAAATGATTGAAGCTACTGACTGAATGAAAGGAGCTGGCATCTCACTCTCTTTGAATCTTCTTTATCATGCTAAGAGGAGCAGGAAAAAGCAAAAAATTTCAGAATTGCACCTTGCAATGCGGAGAAATTGCTGTTTGTGCATTTACAAAATTCATTGATTTTTGCCATTGAAAAACATCATGTTATTCATATACCAGAAATGTTTGAAGCTACTGACTGAATGAAAGGAGCTGGCATCTCACTCTCTTTGAATCTTCTTTATCATGCTAAGAGGAGCAGGAAAAAGCAAAAAATTTCAGAATTGCACCTTGCAATGCGGAGAAATTACTGTTTGTGCATTTACAATATTCATTGATTTTTGCCATTGAAAAACGTCCAGAAATGATTGAAGCTACTGACTGAATGAAAGGAGCTGGCATCTCACTCTCTTTGAATCTTCTTTATCATGCTAAGAGGAGCAGGAAAAAGCAAAAAATTTCAGAATTGCACCTTGCAATGCGGAGAAATTACTGTTTGTGCATTTACAATATACATTGATTTTTGCCATTGAAAAACGTCCAGAAATGATTGAAGCTACTGACTGAATGAAAGGAGCTGGCATCTCACTCTCTTTGAATCTTCTTTATCATGCTAAGAGGAGCAGGAAAAAGCAAAAAATTTCAGAATTGCACCTTGCAATGCGGAGAAATTACTGTTTGTGCATTTACAATATTCATTGATTTTTGCCGTTGAAAAAAGTCCAGAAATGATTGAAGCTACTGACTGAATGAAAGGAGCTGGCATCTCACTCTCTTTGAATCTTCTTTATCATGCTAAGAGGAGCAGGAAAAAGCAAAAAATTTCAGAATTGCACCTTGCAATGCGGAGAAATTACTGTTTGTGCATTTACAATATTCATTGATTTTTGCCATTGAAAAACATCATGTTATTCATATACCAGAAATGATTGAAGCTACTGACTGAATGAAAGGAGCTGGCATCTCACTCTCTTTGAATCTTCTTTATCATGCTAAGAGGAGCAGGAAAAAGCAAGAAATTTCAGAATTGCACCTTGCAATGCGGAGAAATTACTGTTTGTGCATTTACAATATTCATTGATTTTTGCCATTGAAAAACATCATGTTATTCATATACCAGAAATGTTTGAAGCTACTGACTGAATGAAAGGAGCTGGCATCTCACTCTCTTTGAATCTTCTTTATCATGCTAAGAGGAGCAGGAAAAAGCAAAAAATTTCAGAATTGCACCTTGCAATGTGGAGAAATTACTGTTTGTGCATTTACAATATTCATTGATTTTTACCATTGAAAAACGTCCAGAAATGATTGAAGCTACTGACTGAATGAAAGTAGCTGCCATCTCACTCTCTTTGAATCTTTTTTATCATGCTAAGAGGAGCAGGAAAAAGCAAAAAATTTCAGACTTGCACCTTGCAATGCGGAGAAATTACTGTTTGTGCATTTACAATATTCATTGATTTTTGCCATTGAAAAACATCATGTTATTCATATACCAGAAATGTTTGAAGCTACTGACTGAATGAAAGGAGCTGGCATCTCACTCTCTTTGAATCTTCTTTATCATGCTAAGAGGAGCAGGAAAAAGCAAAAAATTTCAGAATTGCACCTTGCAATGCGGAGAAATTACTTTTTGTGCATTTACAATATTCATTGATTTTTGCCATTGAAAAACGTCCAGAAATGATTGAAGCTACTGACTGAATGAAAGGAGCTGGCATCTCACTCTCTTTGAATCTTCTTTATCATGCTAAGAGGAGCAGGAAAAAGCAAAAAATTTCAGAATTGCACCTTGCAATGCGGAGAAATTACTGTTTGTGCATTTACAATATTCATTGATTTTTGCCATTGAAAAACGTCCAGAAATGATTGAAGCTACTGACTGAATGAAAGGAGCTGGCATCTCACTCTCTTTGAATCTTCTTTATCATGCTAAGAGGAGCAGGAAAAAGCAAAAAATTTCAGAATTGCACCTTGCAATGCGGAGAAATTACTGTTTGTGCATTTACAATATTCATTGATTTTTGCCATTGAAAAACATGTAATTCATATACCAGAAATGTTTGAAGCTACTGACTGAATGAAAGGAGCTGGCACCTCACTCTCTTTGAATCTTCTTTATCATGCTAAGAGGAGCGGGAAAAAGCAAAAAATTTCAGAATTGCACCTTGCAATGCGGAGAAATTACTGTTTGTGCATTTACAATATTCATTGATTTTTGCCATTGAAAAACGTCCAGAAATGATTGAAGGTACTGACTGAATGAAAGGAGCTGGCATCTCACTCTCTTTGAATCTTCTTTATCATGCTAAGAGGAGCAGGAAAAAGCAAAAAATTTCAGAATTGCACCTTGCAATGCGGAGAAATTACTGTTTGTGCATTTACAATATTCATTGATTTTTGGTATTGAAAAACGTCCAGAAATGATTCAAGCTACTGACTGAATGAAAGGAGCTGGCATCTCACTCTCTTTGAATCTTCTTTATCATGCTAAGAGGAGCAGGAAAAAGCAAAAAATTTCAGAATTGCACCTTGCAATGCGGAGAAATTACAGTTTGTGCATTTACAATATTCATTGATTTTTGCCATTGAGAAACGTCCAGAAATGATTGAAGCTACTGACTGAATGAAAGGAGCTGGCATCTCACTCTCTTTGAATCTTCTTTATCATGCTAAGAGGAACAGGAAAAAGCAAAAAATTTCAGAATTGCACCTTGCAATGCGGAGAAATTACTGTTTGTGCATTTACAATATTCATTGATTTTTGCCATTGAAAAACATCATGTTATTTATATACCAGAAATGTTTGAAGCTACTGACTGAATGAAAGGAGCTGGCATCTCACTCTCTTTGAATCTTCTTTATCATGCTAAGAGGAGCAGGAAAAAGCAAAAAATTTCAGAATTGCACCTTGCAATGTGGAGAAATTACTGTTTGTGCATTTACAATATTCATTGATTTTTACCATTGAAAAACGTCCAGAAATGATTGAAGCTACTGACTGAATGAAAGTAGCTGGCATCTCACTCTCTTTGAATTTTCTTTATCATGCTAAGAGGAGCAGGAAAAAGCAAAAAATTTCAGACTTGCACCTTGCAATGCGGAGAAATTACTGTTTGTGCATTTACAATATTCATTGATTTTTGCCATTGAAAAACATCATGTTATTCATATACCAGAAATGTTTGAAGCTACTGACTGAATGAAAGGAGCTGGCATCTCACTCTCTTTGAATCTTCTTTATCATGCTAAGAGGAGCAGGAAAAAGCAAAAAATTTCAGAATTGCACCTTCAATGCGGAGAAATTACTGTTTGTGCATTTACAATATTCATTGATTTTTGCCATTGAAAAACATCATGTTATTCATATACAAGAAATGTTTGAAGCTACTGACTGAATGAAAGGAGCTGGCATCTCAATCTCTTTGAATCTTCTTTATCATGCTAAGAGGAGCAGGAAAAAGCAAAAAATTTCAGAATTGCACCTTGCAATGTGGAGAAATTACTGTTTGTGCATTTACAATATTCATTGATTTTTACCATTGAAAAACGTCCAGAAATGATTGAAGCAACTGACTGAATGAAAGTAGCTGGCATCTCACTCTCTTTGAATCCTCTTTATCATGCTAAGAGGAGCAGGAAAAAGCAAAAAATTTCAGACTTGCACCTTGCAATGCGGAGAAATTACTATTTGTGCATTTACAATATTCATTGATTTTTGCCATTGAAAAACATCATGTTATTCATATACCAGAAATGTTTGAAGCTACTGACTGAATGAAAGGAGCTGGCATCTCACTCTCTTTGAATCTTCTTTATCATGCTAAGAGGAGCAGGAAAAAGCAAAAAATTTCAGAATTGCACCTTGCAATGCGGAGAAATTACTGTTTGTGCATTTACAATATTCATTGATTTTTGCCATTGAAAAACATCATGTTATTCATATACCAGAAATGTTTGAAGCTACTGACTGAATGAAAGGAGCTGACATCTCACTCTCTTTGAATCTTCTTTATCATGCTAAGAGGAGCAGGAAAAAGCAAAAAATTTCAGAATTGCACCTTGCAATGCGGAGAAATTACTGTTTGTGCATTTACAATATTCATTGATTTTTGCCATTGAAAAATGTCCAGAAATGATTGAAGCTACTGACTGAATGAAAGGAGCTGGCATCTCACTCTCTTTGAATCATGCTAAGAGGAGCAGGAAAAAGCAAAAAATTTCAGAATTGCACCTTGCAATGCGGAGAAATTACTGTTTGTGCATTTACAATATTCATTGATTTTTGCCATTGAAAAACATCATGTTATTCATATACCAGAAATGTTTGAAGCTACTGACTGAATGAAAGGAGCTGGCATCTCACTCTCTTTGAATCTTCTTTATCATGCTAAGAGGAGCAGGAAAAAGTAAAAAATTTTAGAATTGCACCTTGCAATGTGGAGAAATTACTGTTTGTGCATTTACAATATTCATTGATTTTTACCATTGAAAAACGTCCAGAAATGATTGAAGCTACTGACTGAATGAAAGTAGCTGGCATCTCACTCTCTTTGAATCTTCTTTATCATGCTAAGAGGAGCAGGAAAAAGCAAAAAATTTCAGACTTGCACCTTGCAATGCGGAGAAATTACTGTTTGTGCATTTACAATATTCATTGATTTTTACCATTGAAAAACGTCCAGAAATGATTGAAGCTACTGACTGAATGAAAGTAGCTGCCATCTCACTCTCTTTGAATCTTTTTTATCATGCTAAGAGGAGCAGGAAAAAGCAAAAAATTTCAGACTTGCACCTTGCAATGCGGAGAAATTACTGTTTGTGCATTTACAATATTCATTGATTTTTGCCATTGAAAAACATCATGTTATTCATATACCAGAAATGTTTGAAGCTACTGACTGAATGAAAGGAGCTGGCATCTCACTCTCTTTGAATCTTCTTTATCATGCTAAGAGGAGCAGGAAAAAGCAAAAAATTTCAGAATTGCACCTTGCAATGCGGAGAAATTACTTTTTGTGCATTTACAATATTCATTGATTTTTGCCATTGAAAAACGTCCAGAAATGATTGAAGCTACTGACTGAATGAAAGGAGCTGGCATCTCACTCTCTTTGAATCTTCTTTATCATGCTAAGAGGAGCAGGAAAAAGCAAAAAATTTCAGAATTGCACCTTGCAATGCGGAGAAATTACTGTTTGTGCATTTACAATATTCATTGATTTTTGCCATTGAAAAACGTCCAGAAATGATTGAAGCTACTGACTGAATGAAAGGAGCTGGCATCTCACTCTCTTTGAATCTTCTTTATCATGCTAAGAGGAGCAGGAAAAAGCAAAAAATTTCAGAATTGCACCTTGCAATGCGGAGAAATTACTGTTTGTGCATTTACAATATTCATTGATTTTTGCCATTGAAAAACATGTAATTCATATACCAGAAATGTTTGAAGCTACTGACTGAATGAAAGGAGCTGGCACCTCACTCTCTTTGAATCTTCTTTATCATGCTAAGAGGAGCGGGAAAAAGCAAAAAATTTCAGAATTGCACCTTGCAATGCGGAGAAATTACTGTTTGTGCATTTACAATATTCATTGATTTTTGCCATTGAAAAACGTCCAGAAATGATTGAAGGTACTGACTGAATGAAAGGAGCTGGCATCTCACTCTCTTTGAATCTTCTTTATCATGCTAAGAGGAGCAGGAAAAAGCAAAAAATTTCAGAATTGCACCTTGCAATGCGGAGAAATTACTGTTTGTGCATTTACAATATTCATTGATTTTTGCCATTGAAAAACGTCCAGAAATGATTGAAGCTACTGACTGAATGAAAGGAGCTGGCATCTCACTCTCTTTGAATCTTCTTTATCATGCTAAGAGGAGCAGGAAAAAGCAAAAAATTTCAGAATTGCACCTTGCAATGCGGAGAAATTACAGTTTGTGCATTTACAATATTCATTGATTTTTGCCATTGAGAAACGTCCAGAAATGATTGAAGCTACTGACTGAATGAAAGGAGCTGGCATCTCACTCTCTTTGAATCTTCTTTATCATGCTAAGAGGAACAGGAAAAAGCAAAAAATTTCAGAATTGCACCTTGCAATGCGGAGAAATTACTGTTTGTGCATTTACAATATTCATTGATTTTTGCCATTGAAAAACATCATGTTATTTATATACCAGAAATGTTTGAAGCTACTGACTGAATGAAAGGAGCTGGCATCTCACTCTCTTTGAATCTTCTTTATCATGCTAAGAGGAGCAGGAAAAAGCAAAAAATTTCAGAATTGCACCTTGCAATGTGGAGAAATTACTGTTTGTGCATTTACAATATTCATTGATTTTTACCATTGAAAAACGTCCAGAAATGATTGAAGCTACTGACTGAATGAAAGTAGCTGGCATCTCACTCTCTTTGAATTTTCTTTATCATGCTAAGAGGAGCAGGAAAAAGCAAAAAATTTCAGACTTGCACCTTGCAATGCGGAGAAATTACTGTTTGTGCATTTACAATATTCATTGATTTTTGCCATTGAAAAACATCATGTTATTCATATACCAGAAATGTTTGAAGCTACTGACTGAATGAAAGGAGCTGGCATCTCACTCTCTTTGAATCTTCTTTATCATGCTAAGAGGAGCAGGAAAAAGCAAAAAATTTCAGAATTGCACCTTGCAATGCGGAGA
Organism: Phyllobates terribilis; assembly: GCF_046119375.1. Taxonomy (NCBI): domain Eukaryota; kingdom Metazoa; phylum Chordata; class Amphibia; order Anura; family Dendrobatidae; genus Phyllobates; species Phyllobates terribilis. The sequence continues at coordinate 273,556 of NW_027364126.1, read as the reverse complement.
AATTACTGTTTGTGCATTTACAATATTCATTGATTTTTGCCATTGAAAAACATCATGTTATTCATATACATGAAATGTTTGAAGCTACTGACTGAATGAAAGGAGCTGGCATCTCAATCTCTTTGAATCTTCTTTATCATGCTAAGAGGAGCAGGAAAAAGCAAAAAATTTCAGAATTGCACCTTGCAATGTGGAGAAATTACTGTTTGTGCATTTACAATATTCATTGATTTTTACCATTGAAAAACGTCCAGAAATGATTGAAGCAACTGACTGAATGAAAGTAGCTGGCATCTCACTCTCTTTGAATCCTCTTTATCATGCTAAGAGGAGCAGGAAAAAGCAAAAAATTTCAGACTTGCACCTTGCAATGCGGAGAAATTACTATTTGTGCATTTACAATATTCATTGATTTTTGCCATTGAAAAACATCATGTTATTCATATACCAGAAATGTTTGAAGCTACTGACTGAATGAAAGGAGCTGGCATCTCACTCTCTTTGAATCTTCTTTATCATGCTAAGAGGAGCAGGAAAAAGCAAAAAATTTCAGAATTGCACCTTGCAATGCGGAGAAATTACTGTTTGTGCATTTACAATATTCATTGATTTTTGCCATTGAAAAATGTCCAGAAATGATTGAAGCTACTGACTGAATGAAAGGAGCTGGCATCTCACTCTCTTTGAATCATGCTAAGAGGAGCAGGAAAAAGCAAAAAATTTCAGAATTGCACCTTGCAATGCGGAGAAATTACTGTTTGTGCATTTACAATATTCATTGATTTTTGCCATTGAAAAACATCATGTTATTCATATACCAGAAATGTTTGAAGCTACTGACTGAATGAAAAGAGCTGGCATCTCACTCTCTTTGAATCTTCTTTATCATGCTAAGAGGAGCAGGAAAAAGCAAAAAATTTTAGAATTGCACCTTGCAATGTGGAGAAATTACTGTTTGTGCATTTACAATATTCATTGATTTTTACCATTGAAAAACGTCCAGAAATGATTGAAGCTACTGACTGAATGAAAGTAGCTGGCATCTCACTCTCTTTGAATCTTCTTTATCATGCTAAGAGGAGCAGGAAAAAGCAAAAAATTTCAGACTTGCACCTTGCAATGCGGAGAAATTACTGTTTGTGCATTTACAATATTCATTGATTTTTGCCATTGAAAAACATCATGTTATTCATATACCAGAAATGTTTGAAGCTACTGACTGAATGAAAGGAGCTGGCATCTCACTCTCTTTGAATCTTCTTTATCATGCTAAGAGGAGCAGGAAAAAGCAAAAAATTTCAGAATTGCACCTTGCAATGCGGAGAAATTACTGTTTGTGCATTTACAATATTCATTGATTTTTGCCATTGAAAAACGTCCAGAAATGATTGAAGCTACTGACTGAATGAAAGGAGCTGGCATCTCACTCTCTTTGAATCTTCTTTATCATGCTAAGAGGAGCAGGAAAAAGCAAAAAATTTCAGAATTGCACCTTGCAATGCGGAGAAATTACTGTTTGTGCATTTACAATATTCATTGATTTTTGCCATTGAAAAACGTCCAGAAATGATTGAAGCTACTGACTGAATGAAAGGAGCTGGCATCTCACTCTCTTTGAATCTTCTTTATCATGCTAAGAGGAGCAGGAAAAAGCAAAAAATTTCAGAATTGCACCTTGCAATGCGGAGAAATTACTGTTTGTGCATTTACAATATTCATTGATTTTTGCCATTGAAAAACATGTTATTCATATACCAGAAATGTTTGAAGCTACTGACTGAATGAAAGGAGCTGGCACCTCACTCTCTTTGAATCTTCTTTATCATGCTAAGAGGAGCGGGAAAAAGCAAAAAATTTCAGAATTGCACCTTGCAATGCGGAAAAATTACTGTTTGTGCATTTACAATATTCATTGATTTTTGCCATTGAAAAACGTCCAGAAATGATTGAAGGTACTGACTGAATGAAAGGAGCTGGCATCTCACTCTCTTTGAATCTTCTTTATCATGCTAAGAGGAGCAGGAAAAAGCAAAAAATTTCAGAATTGCACCTTGCAATGCGGAGAAATTACTGTTTGTGCATTTACAATATTCATTGATTTTTGCCATTGAAAAACGTCCAGAAATGATTGAAGCTACTGACTGAATGAAAGGAGCTGGCATCTCACTCTCTTTGAATCTTCTTTATCATGCTAAGAGGAGCAGGAAAAAGCAAAAAATTTCAGAATTGCACCTTGCAATGCGGAGAAATTACAGTTTGTGCATTTACAATATTCATTGATTTTTGCCATTGAAAAACATCCAGAAATGATTGAAGCTACTGACTGAATGAAAGGAGCTGGCATCTCACTCTCTTTGAATCTTCTTTATCATGCTAAGAGGAGCAGGAAAAAGCAAAAAATTTCAGAATTGCACCTTGCAATGCGGAGAAATTACTGTTTGTGCATTTACAATATTCATTGATTTTTGCCATTGAAAAACATCATGTTATTCATATACCAGAAATGTTTGAAGCTACTGACTGAATGAAAGGAGCTGGCATCTCACTCTCTTTGAATCTTCTTTATCATGCTAAGAGGAGCAGGAAAAAGCAAAAAATTTCAGAATTGCACCTTGCAATGTGGAGAAATTTCTGTTTGTGCATTTACAATATTCATTGATTTTTACCATTGAAAAACGTCCAGAAATGATTGAAGCTACTGACTGAATGAAAGTAGCTGGCATCTCACTCTCTTTGAATCTTCTTTATCATGCTAAGAGGAGCAGGAAAAAGCAAAAAATTTCAGACTTGCACCTTGCAATGCGGAGAAATTACTGTTTGTGCATTTACAATATTCATTGATTTTTGCCATTGAAAAACATCATGTTATTCATATACCAGAAATGTTTGAAGCTACTGACTGAATGAAAGGAGCTGGCATCTCACTCTCTTTGAATCTTCTTTATCATGCTAAGAGGAGCAGGAAAAAGCAAAAAATTTCAGAATTGCACCTTGCAATGCGGAGAAATTACTGTTTGTGCATTTACAATATTCATTGATTTTTGCCATTGAAAAACATCATGTTATTCATATACCAGAAATGTTTGAAGCTACTGACTGAATGAAAGGAGCTGGCATCTCAATCTCTATGAATCTTCTTTATCATGCTAAGAGGAGCAGGATAAAGCAAAAAATTTCAGAATTGCACCTTGCAATGTGGAGAAATTACTGTTTGTGCATTTACAATATTCATTGATTTTTACCATTGAAAAACGTCCAGAAATGATTGAAGCTACTGACTGAATGAAAGTAGCTGGCATCTCACTCTCTTTGAATCTTCTTTATCATGCTAAGAGGAGCAGTAAAAAGCAAAAAATTTCAGACTTGCACCCTGCAATGCGGAGAAATTACTGTTTGTGCATTTACAATATTCATTGATTTTTGCCATTGAAAAACATCATGTTATTCATATACCAGAAATGTTTGAAGCTACTGACTGAATGAAAGGAGCTGGCATCTCACTCTCTTTGAATCTTCTTTATCATGCTAAGAGGAGCAGGAAAAAGCAAAAAATTTCAGACTTGCACCTTGCAATGCGGAGAAATTACTGTTTGTGCATTTACAATATTCATTGATTTTTGCCATTGAAAAACATCATGTTATTCATATACCAAAAATGTTTGAAGCTACTGACTGAATGAAAGGAACTGGCATCTCACTCTCTTTGAATCTTCTTTATCATGCTAAGAGGAGCAGGAAAAAGCAAAAAATTTCAGAATTGCACCTTGCAATGCGGAGAAATTACTGTTTGTGCATTTACAATATTCATTGATTTTTGCCATTGAAAAACGTCCAGAAATGATTGAAGGTACTGACTGAACGAAAGGAGCTGGCATCTCACTCTCTTTGAATCTTCTTTATCATTCTAAGAGGAGCAGGAAAAAGCAAAAAATTTCAGAATTGCACCTTGCAATGCGGAGAAATTACTGTTTGTGCATTTACAATATTCATTGATTTTTGCCATTGAAAAACGTCCAGAAATGATTGAAGCTACTGACTCAATGAATGGAGCTGGCATCTCACTCTCTTTGAATCTTCTTTATCATGCTAAGAGGAGCAGGAAAAAGCAAAAAATTTCAGAATTGCACCTTGCAATGCGGAGAAATTACAGTTTGTGCATTTACAATATTCATTGATTTTTGCCATTGAAAAACGTCCAGAAATGATTGAAGCTACTGACTGAATGAAAGGAGCTGGCATCTCACTCTCTTTGAATCTTCTTTATCATGCTAAGAGGAGCAGGAAAAAGCAAAAAATTTCAGAATTGCACCTTGCAATGCGGAGAAATTACTGTTTGTGCATTTACAATATTCGTTGATTTTTGCCATTGAAAAACGTCCAGAAATGATTGAAGCTACTGACTGAATGAAAGGAGCTGGCATCTCACTCTCTTTGAATCTTCTTTATCATGCTAAGAGGAGCAGGAAAAAGCAAAAAATTTCAGAATTGCACCTTGCAATGCGGAGAAATTACAGTTTGTGCATTTACAATATTCATTGATTTTTGCCATTGAAAAACGTCCAGAAATGATTGAAGCTACTGACTGAATGAAAGGAGCTGGCATCTCACTCTCTTTGAATCTTCTTTATCATGCTAAGAGGAGCAGGAAAAAGCAAAAAATTTCAGAATTGCACCTTGCAATGCGGAGAAATGACTGTTTGTGCATTTACAATATTCATTGATTTTTGCCATTGAAAAACATGTTATTCATATACCAGAAATGTTTGAAGCTCCTGACTGAATGAAAGGAGCTGGCACCTCACTCTCTTTGAATCTTCTTTATCATGCTAAGAGGAGCAGGAAAAAGCAAAAAATTTCAGAATTGCACCTTGCAATGCGGAGAAATTACTGTTTGTGCATTTACAATATTCATTGATTTTTGCCATTGAAAAACGTCCAGAAATGATTGAAGCTACTGACTGAATGAAAGGAGCTGGCATCTCACTCTCTTTGAATCTTCTTTATCATGCTAAGAGGAGCAGGAAAAAGCAAAAAATTTCAGAATTGCACCTTGCAATGCGGAGAAATTACTGTTTGTGCATTTACAATATTCATTGATTTTTGCCATTGAAAAATGTCCAGAAATGATTGAAGCTACTGACTGAATGAAAGGAGCTGGCATCTCACTCTCTTTGAATCTTCTTTATCATGCTAAGAGGAGCAGGAAAAAGCAAAAAATTTCAGAATTGCGCCTTGCAATGCGGAGAAATTACTGTTTGTGCATTTACAAAATTCATTGATTTTTGCCATTGAAAAACATCATGTTATTCATATACCAGAAATGATTGAAGCTACTGACTGAAGGAAAGGAGCTGGCATCTCACTCTCTTTGAATCTTCTTTATCATGCTAAGAGGAGCAGGAAAAAGCAAAAAATTTCAGAATTGCACCTTGCAATGCGGAGAAATTACTGTTTGTGCATTTACAATATTCATTGATTTTTGCCATTGAAAAACGTCCAGAAATGATTGAAGCTACTGACTGAATGAAAGGAGCTGGCATCTCACTCTCTTTGAATCTTCTTTATCATGCTAAGAGGAGCAGGAAAAAGCAAAAAATTTCAGAATTGCACCTTGCAATGCGGAGAAATTACTGTTTGTGCATTTACAATATTCATTGATTTTTGCGATTGAAAAACATCATGTTATTCATATACCAGAAATGATTGAAGCTACTGACTGAATGAAAGGAGCTGGCATCTCATTCTCTTTGAATCTTCTTTATCATGCTAAGAGGAGCAGGAAAAAGTAAAAAATTTCAGAATTGCACCTTGCAATGCGGAGAAATTACTGTTTGTGCATTTACAATATTCAATGATTTTTGCCATTGAAAAACGTCCAGAAATGATTGAAGCTACTGACTGAATGAAAGGAGCTGGCATCTCACTCTCTTTGAATCTTGTTTATCATGCTAAGAGGAGCAGGAAAAAGCAAAAAATTTCAGAATTGCACCTTGCAATGCGGAGAAATTACTGTTTGTGCATTTACAATATTCATTAATTTTTGCCATTGAAAAACGTCCAGAAATGATTGAAGCTACTGACTGAATGAAAGGAGCTGGCATCTCACTCTCTTTGAATCTTCTTTATCATGCTAAGAGGAGCAGGAAAAAGCAAAAAATTTCAGAATTGCACCTTGCAATGCGGAGAAATTACTGTTTGTGCATTTACAATATTCATTGATTTTTGCCATTGAAAAACGTCCAGAAATGATTGAAGCTACTGACTGAATGAAAGGAGCTGGCATCTCACTCTCTTTGAATCTTCTTTATCATGCTAAGAGGAGCAGGAAAAAGCAAAAAATTTCAGAATTGCACCTTGCAATGCGGAGAAATTACTGTTTGTGCATTTACAATATTCGTTGATTTTTGCCATTGAAAAACGTCCAGAAATGATTGAAGCTACTGACTGAATGAAAGGAGCTGGCATCTCACTCTCTTTGAATCTTCTTTATCATGCTAAGAGGAGCAGGAAAAAGCAAAAAATTTCAGAATTGCACCTTGCAATGCGGAGAAATTACAGTTTGTGCATTTACAATATTCATTGATTTTTGCCATTGAAAAACGTCCAGAAATGATTGAAGCTACTGACTGAATGAAAGGAGCTGGCATCTCACTCTCTTTGAATCTTCTTTATCATGCTAAGAGGAGCAGGAAAAAGCAAAAAATTTCAGAATTGCACCTTGCAATGCGGAGAAATGACTGTTTGTGCATTTACAATATTCATTGATTTTTGCCATTGAAAAACATGTTATTCATATACCAGAAATGTTTGAAGCTCCTGACTGAATGAAAGGAGCTGGCACCTCACTCTCTTTGAATCTTCTTTATCATGCTAAGAGGAGCAGGAAAAAGCAAAAAATTTCAGAATTGCACCTTGCAATGCGGAGAAATTACTGTTTGTGCATTTACAATATTCATTGATTTTTGCCATTGAAAAACGTCCAGAAATGATTGAAGCTACTGACTGAATGAAAGGAGCTGGCATCTCACTCTCTTTGAATCTTCTTTATCATGCTAAGAGGAGCAGGAAAAAGCAAAAAATTTCAGAATTGCACCTTGCAATGCGGAGAAATTACTGTTTGTGCATTTACAATATTCATTGATTTTTGCCATTGAAAAATGTCCAGAAATGATTGAAGCTACTGACTGAATGAAAGGAGCTGGCATCTCACTCTCTTTGAATCTTCTTTATCATGCTAAGAGGAGCAGGAAAAAGCAAAAAATTTCAGAATTGCGCCTTGCAATGCGGAGAAATTACTGTTTGTGCATTTACAAAATTCATTGATTTTTGCCATTGAAAAACATCATGTTATTCATATACCAGAAATGATTGAAGCTACTGACTGAAGGAAAGGAGCTGGCATCTCACTCTCTTTGAATCTTCTTTATCATGCTAAGAGGAGCAGGAAAAAGCAAAAAATTTCAGAATTGCACCTTGCAATGCGGAGAAATTACTGTTTGTGCATTTACAATATTCATTGATTTTTGCCATTGAAAAACGTCCAGAAATGATTGAAGCTACTGACTGAATGAAAGGAGCTGGCATCTCACTCTCTTTGAATCTTCTTTATCATGCTAAGAGGAGCAGGAAAAAGCAAAAAATTTCAGAATTGCACCTTGCAATGCGGAGAAATTACTGTTTGTGCATTTACAATATTCATTGATTTTTGCGATTGAAAAACATCATGTTATTCATATACCAGAAATGATTGAAGCTACTGACTGAATGAAAGGAGCTGGCATCTCATTCTCTTTGAATCTTCTTTATCATGCTAAGAGGAGCAGGAAAAAGTAAAAAATTTCAGAATTGCACCTTGCAATGCGGAGAAATTACTGTTTGTGCATTTACAATATTCAATGATTTTTGCCATTGAAAAACGTCCAGAAATGATTGAAGCTACTGACTGAATGAAAGGAGCTGGCATCTCACTCTCTTTGAATCTTGTTTATCATGCTAAGAGGAGCAGGAAAAAGCAAAAAATTTCAGAATTGCACCTTGCAATGCGGAGAAATTACTGTTTGTGCATTTACAATATTCATTAATTTTTGCCATTGAAAAACGTCCAGAAATGATTGAAGCTACTGACTGAATGAAAGGAGCTGGCATCTCACTCTCTTTGAATCTTCTTTATCATGCTAAGAGGAGCAGGAAAAAGCAAAAAATTTCAGAATTGCACCTTGCAATGCGGAGAAATTACTGTTTGTGCATTTACAATATTCATTGATTTTTGCCATTGAAAAACGTCCAGAAATGATTGAAGCTACTGACTGAATGAAAGGAGCTGGCATCTCACTCTCTTTGAATCTTCTTTATCATGCTAAGAGGAGCAGGAAAAAGCAAAAAATTTCAGAATTGCACCTTGCAATGCGGAGAAATTACTGTTTGTGCATTTACAATATTCATTGATTTTTGCCATTGAAAAATGTCCAGAAATGATTGAAGCTACTGACTGAATGAAAGGAGCTGGCATCTCACTCTCTTTGAATCTTCTTTATCATGCTAAGAGGAGCAGGAAAAAGCAAAAAATTTCAGAATTGCGCCTTGCAATTCGGAGAAATTACTGTTTGTGCATTTACAAAATTCATTGATTTTTGCCATTGAAAAACATCATGTTATTCATATACCAGAAATGATTGAAGCTACTGACTGAAGGAAAGGAGCTGGCATCTCACTCTCTTTGAATCTTCTTTATCATGCTAAGAGGAGCAGGAAAAAGCAAAAAATTTCAGAATTGCACCTTGCAATGCGGAGAAATTACTGTTTGTGCATTTACAATATTCATTGATTTTTGATATTGAAAAACGTCCAGAAATGATTGAAGCTACTGACTGAATGAAAGGAGCTGGCATCTCACTCTCTTTGAATCTTCTTTATCATGCTAAGAGGAGCAGGAAAAAGCAAAAAATTTCAGAATTGCACCTTGCAATGCGGAGAAATTACTGTTTGTGCATTTACAATATTCATTGATTTTTGCGATTGAAAAACATCATGTTATTCATATACCAGAAATGATTGAAGCTACTGACTGAATGAAAGGAGCTGGCATCTCATTCTCTTTGAATCTTCTTTATCATGCTAAGAGGAGCAGGAAAAAGTAAAAAATTTCAGAATTGCACCTTGCAATGCGGAGAAATTACTGTTTGTGCATTTACAATATTCAATGATTTTTGCCATTGAAAAACGTCCAGAAATGATTGAAGCTACTGACTGAATGAAAGGAGCTGGCATCTCACTCTCTTTGAATCTTGTTTATCATGCTAAGAGGAGCAGGAAAAAGCAAAAAATTTCAGAATTGCACCTTGCAATGCGGAGAAATTACTGTTTGTGCATTTACAATATTCATTGATTTTTGCCATTGAAAAACGTCCAGAAATGATTGAAGCTACTGACTGAATGAAAGGAGCTGGCATCTCACTCTCTTTGAATCTTCTTTATCATGCTAAGAGGAGCAGGAAAAAGCCAAAAATTTCAGAATTGCACCTTGCAATGCGGAGAAATTACTGTTTGTGCATTTACAATATTCATTGATTTTTGCTATTGAAAAACATCATGTTATTCATATACCAGAAATGATTGAAGCTACTGACTGAATGAAAGGAGCTGGCATCTCACTCTCTTTGAATCTTCTTTATCATGCTAAGAGGAGCAGGAAAAAGCAAAAAATTTCAGAATTGCACCTTGCAATGCGGAGAAATTGCAGTTTGTGCATTTACAATATTCATTGATTTTTGCCATTGAAAAACGTCCAGAAATGATTGAAGCTACTGACTGAATGAAAGGAGCTGGCATCTCACTCTCTTTGAATCTTCTTTATCATGCTAAGAGGAGCAGGAAAAAGCAAAAAATTTCAGAATTGCACCTTGCAATGCGAAGAAATTACTGTTTGTGCATTTACAATATTCATTGATTTTTGCCATTGAAAAACATCATGTTATTCATATACCAGAAATGATTGAAGCTACTGACTGAATGAAAGGAGCTGGCATCTCACTCTCTTTGAATCTTCTTTATCATGCTAAGAGGAGCAGGAAAAAGCAAAAAATTTCAGAATTGCACCTTGCAATGCGGAGAAATTGCAGTTTGTGCATTTACAATATTCATTGATTTTTGCCATTGAAAAACGTCCAGAAATGATTGAAGCTACTGACTGAATGAAAGGAGCTGGCATCTCACTCTCTTTGAATCTTCTTTATCATGCTAAGAGGAGCAGGAAAAAGCAAAAAATTTCAGAATTGCACCTTGCAATGCGGAGAAATTACTGTTTGTGCATTTACAATATTCATTGATTTTTGCCATTGAAAAACGTCCAGAAATGATTGAAGCTACTGACTGAATGAAAGGAGCTGGCATCTCACTCTCTTTGAATCTTCTTTATCATGCTAAGAGGAGCAGGAAAAAGCAAAAAATTTCAGAATTGCACCTTGCAATGCGGAGAAATTACTGTTTGTGCATTTACAATATTCATTGATTTTTGCCATTGAAAAATGTCCAGAAATGATTGAAGCTACTGACTGAATGAAAGGAGCTGGCATCTCACTCTCTTTGAATCTTCTTTATCATGCTAAGAGGAGCAGGAAAAAGCAAAAAATTTCAGAATTGCGCCTTGCAATGCGGAGAAATTACTGTTTGTGCATTTACAAAATTCATTGATTTTTGCAATTGAAAAACATCATGTTATTCATATACCAGAAATGATTGAAGCTACTGACTGAAGGAAAGGATCTGGCATCTCACTCTCTTTGAATCTTCTTTGTCATGCTAAGAGGAGCAGGAAAAAGCAAAAAATTTCAGAATTGCACCTTGCAATGCGGAGAAATTACTGTTTGTGCATTTACAATATTCATTGATTTTTGCCATTGAAAAACGTCCAGAAATGATTGAAGCTACTGACTGAATGAAAGGAGCTGGCATCTCACTCTCTTTGAATCTTCTTTATCATGCTAAGAGGAGCAGGAAAAAGCAAAACATTTCAGAATTGCACCTTGCAATGCGGAGAAATTACTGTTTGTGCATTTACAATATTCATTGATTTTTGCGATTGAAAAACATCATGTTATTCATATACCAGAAATGATTGAAGCTACTGACTGAATGAAAGGAGCTGGCATCTCACTCTCTTTGAATCTTCTTTATCATGCTAAGAGGAGCAGGAAAAAGTAAAAAATTTCAGAATTGCACCTTGCAATGCGGAGAAATTAATGTTTGTGCATTTACAATATTCAATGATTTTTGCCATTGAAAAACGTCCAGAAATGATTGAAGCTACTGACTGAATGAAAGGAGCTGGCATCTCACTCTCTTTGAATCTTCTTTATCATGCTAAGAGGAGCAGGAAAAAGCAAAAAATTTCAGAATTGCACCTTGCAATGCGGAGAAATTACTGTTTGTGCATTTACAATATTCATTGATTTTTGCCATTGAAAAACGTCCAGAAATGATTGAAGCTACTGACTGAATGAAAGGAGCTGGCATCTCACTCTCTTTGAATCTTCTTTATCATGCTAAGAGGAGCAGGAAAAAGCAAAAAATTTCAGAATTGCACCTTGCAATGCGGAGAAATTACTGTTTGTGCATTTACAATATTCATTGATTTTTGCCATTGAAAAATGTCCAGAAATGATTGAAGCTACTGACTGAATGAAAGGAGCTGGCATCTCACTCTCTTTGAATCTTCTTTATCATGCTAAGAGGAGCAGGAAAAAGCAAAAAATTTCAGAATTGCGCCTTGCAATGCGGAGAAATTACTGTTTGTGCATTTACAAAATTCATTGATTTTTGCCATTGAAAAACATCATGTTATTCATATACCAGAAATGATTGAAGCTACTGACTGAAGGAAAGGATCTGGCATCTCACTCTCTTTGAATCTTCTTTGTCATGCTAAGAGGAGCAGGAAAAAGCAAAAAATTTCAGAATTGCACCTTGCAATGCGGAGAAATTACTGTTTGTGCATTTACAATATTCATTGATTTTTGCCATTGAAAAACGTCCAGAAATGATTGAAGCTACTGACTGAATGAAAGGAGCTGGCATCTCACTCTCTTTGAATCTTCTTTATCATGCTAAGAGGAGCAGGAAAAAGCAAAACATTTCAGAATTGCACCTTGCAATGCGGAGAAATTACTGTTTGTGCATTTACAATATTCATTGATTTTTGCGATTGAAAAACATCATGTTATTCATATACCAGAAATGATTGAAGCTACTGACTGAATGAAAGGAGCTGGCATCTCACTCTCTTTGAATCTTCTTTATCATGCTAAGAGGAGCAGGAAAAAGTAAAAAATTTCAGAATTGCACCTTGCAATGCGGAGAAATTACTGTTTGTGCATTTACAATATTCAATGATTTTTGCCATTGAAAAACGTCCAGAAATGATTGAAGCTACTGACTGAATGAAAGGAGCTGGCATCTCACTCTCTTTGAATCTTCTTTATCATGCTAAGAGGAGCAGGAAAAAGCAAAAAATTTCAGAATTGCACCTTGCAATGCGGAGAAATTACTGTTTGTGCATTTACAATATTCATTGATTTTTGCCATTGAAAAACATCATGTTATTCATATACCAGAAATGATTGAAGCTACTGACTGAATGAAAGGAGCTGGCATCTCACTCTCTTTGAATCTTCTTTATCATGCTAAGAGGAGCAGGAAAAAGCAAAAAATTTCAGAATTGCACCTTGCAATGCGGAGAAATTGCAGTTTGTGCATTTACAATATTCATTGATTTTTGCCATTGAAAAACGTCCAGAAATGATTGAAGCTACTGACTGAATGAAAGGAGCTGGCATCTCACTCTCTTTGAATCTTCTTTATCATGCTAAGAGGAGCAGGAAAAAGCAAAAAATTTCAGAATTGCACCTTGCAATGCGGAGAAATTACTGTTTGTGCATTTACAATATTCATTGATTTTTGCCATTGAAAAACGTCCAGAAATGATTGAAGCTACTGACTGAATGAAAGGAGCTGGCATCTCACTCTCTTTGAATCTTCTTTATCATGCTAAGAGGAGCAGGAAAAAGCAAAAAATTTCAGAATTGCACCTTGCAATGCGGAGAAATTACTGTTTGTGCATTTACAATATTCATTGATTTTTGCCATTGAAAAATGTCCAGAAATGATTGAAGCTACTGACTGAATGAAAGGAGCTGGCATCTCACTCTCTTTGAATCTTCTTTATCATGCTAAGAGGAGCAGGAAAAAGCAAAAAATTTCAGAATTGCGCCTTGCAATGCGGAGAAATTACTGTTTGTGCATTTACAAAATTCATTGATTTTTGCCATTGAAAAACATCATGTTATTCATATACCAGAAATGATTGAAGCTACTGACTGAAGGAAAGGTTATGGCATCTCACTCTCTTTGAATCTTCTTTGTCATGCTAAGAGGAGCAGGAAAAAGCAAAAAATTTCAGAATTGCACCTTGCAATGCGGAGAAATTACTGTTTGTGCATTTACAATATTCATTGATTTTTGCCATTGAAAAACGTCCAGAAATGATTGAAGCTACTCACTGAATGAAAGGAGCTGGCATCTCACTCTCTTTGAATCTTCTTTATCATGCTAAGAGGAGCAGGAAAAAGCAAAACATTTCAGAATTGCACCTTGCAATGCGGAGAAATTACTGTTTGTGCATTTACAATATTCATTGATTTTTTCGATTGAAAAACATCATGTTATTCATATACCAGAAATGATTGAAGCTACTGACTGAATGAAAGGAGCTGGCATCTCACTCTCTTTGAATCTTCTTTATCATGCTAAGAGGAGCAGGAAAAAGTAAAAAATTTCAGAATTGCACCTTGCAATGCGGAGAAATTACTGTTTGTGCATTTACAATATTCAATGATTTTTGCCATTGAAAAACGTCCAGAAATGATTGAAGCTACTGACTGAATGAAAGGAGCTGGCATCTCACTCTCTTTGAATCTTCTTTATCATGCTAAGAGGAGCAGGAAAAAGCAAAAAATTTCAGAATTGCACCTTGCAATGCGGAGAAATTACTGTTTGTGCATTTACAATATTCATTGATTTTTGCCATTGAAAAACGTCCAGAAATGATTGAAGCTACTGACTGAATGAAAGGAGCTGGCATCTCACTCTCTTTGAATCTTCTTTATCATGCTAAGAGGAGCAGGAAAAAGCAAAAAATTTCAGAATTGCACCTAGCAATGCGGAAAAATTACTGTTTGTGCATTTACAATATTCATTGATTTTTGCCATTGAAAAACGTCCAGAAATGATTGAAGGTACTGACTGAATGAAAGGAGCTGGCATCTCACTCTCTTTGAATCTTCTTTATCATGCTAAGAGGAGCAGGAAAAAGCAAAAAATTTCAGAATTGCACCTTGCAATGCGGAGAAATTACTGTTTGTGCATTTACAATATTCATTGATTTTTGCCATTGAAAAACGTCCAGAAATGATTGAAGCTACTGACTGAATGAAAGGAGCTGGCATCTCACTCTCTTTGAATCTTCTTTATCATGCTAAGAGGAGCAGGAAAAAGCAAAAAATTTCAGAATTGCACCTTGCAATGCGGAGAAATTACAGTTTGTGCATTTACAATATTCATTGATTTTTGCCATTGAAAAACATCCAGAAATGATTGAAGCTACTGACTGAATGAAAGGAGCTGGCATCTCACTCTCTTTGAATCTTCTTTATCATGCTAAGAGGAGCAGGAAAAAGCAAAAAATTTCAGAATTGCACCTTGCAATGCGGAGAAATTACTGTTTGTGCATTTACAATATTCATTGATTTTTGCCATTGAAAAACATCATGTTATTCATATACCAGAAATGTTTGAAGCTACTGACTGAATGAAAGGAGCTGGCATCTCACTCTCTTTGAATCTTCTTTATCATGCTAAGAGGAGCAGGAAAAAGAAAAAAATTTCAGAATTGCACCTTGCAATGTGGAGAAATTACTGTTTGTGCATTTACAATATTCATTGATTTTTACCATTGAAAAACGTCCAGAAATGATTGAAGCTACTGACTGAATGAAAGTAGCTGGCATCTCACTCTCTTTGAATCTTCTTTATCATGCTAAGAGGAGCAGGAAAAAGCAAAAAATTTCAGACTTGCATCTTGCAATGCGGAGAAATTACTGTTTGTGCATTTACAATATTCATTGATTTTTGCCATTGAAAAACATCATGTTATTCATATACCAGAAATGTTTGAAGCTACTGACTGAATGAAAGGAGCTGGCATCTCACTCTCTTTGAATCTTCTTTATCATGCTAAGAGGAGCAGGAAAAAGCAAAAAATTTCAGAATTGCACCTTGCAATGCGGAGAAATTACTGTTTGTGCATTTACAATATTCATTGATTTTTGCCATTGAAAAATGTCCAGAAATGATTGAAGCTACTGACTGAATGAAAGGAGCTGGCATCTCACTCTCTTTGAATCTTCTTTATCATGCTAAGAGGAGCAGGAAAAAGCAAAAAATTTCAGAATTGCGCCTTGCAATGCGGAGAAATTACTGTTTGTGCATTTACAAAATTCATTGATTTTTGCCATTGAAAAACATCATGTTATTCATATACCAGAAATGATTGAAGCTACTGACTGAAGGAAAGGATCTGGCATCTCACTCTCTTTGAATCTTCTTTGTCATGCTAAGAGGAGCAGGAAAAAGCAAAAAATTTCAGAATTGCACCTTGCAATGCGGAGAAATTACTGTTTGTGCATTTACAATATTCATTGATTTTTGCCATTGAAAAACGTCCAGAAATGATTGAAGCTACTGACTGAATGAAAGGAGCTGGCATCTCACTCTCTTTGAATCTTCTTTATCATGCTAAGAGGAGCAGGAAAAAGCAAAACATTTCAGAATTGCACCTTGCAATGCGGAGAAATTACTGTTTGTGCATTTACAATATTCATTGATTTTTGCGATTGAAAAACATCATGTTATTCATATACCAGAAATGATTGAAGCTACTGACTGAATGAAAGGAGCTGGCATCTCACTCTCTTTGAATCTTCTTTATCATGCTAAGAGGAGCAGGAAAAAGTAAAAAATTTCAGAATTGCACCTTGCAATGCGGAGAAATTACTGTTTGTGCATTTACAATATTCAATGATTTTTGCCATTGAAAAACGTCCAGAAATGATTGAAGCTACTGACTGAATGAAAGGAGCTGGCATCTCACTCTCTTTGAATCTTCTTTATCATGCTAAGAGGAGCAGGAAAAAGCAAAAAATTTCAGAATTGCACCTTGCAATGCGGAGAAATTACTGTTTGTGCATTTACAATATTCATTGATTTTTGCCATTGAAAAACGTCCAGAAATGATTGAAGCTACTGACTGAATGAAAGGAGCTGGCATCTCACTCTCTTTGAATCTTCTTTATCATGCTAAGAGGAGCAGGAAAAAGCAAAAAATTTCAGAATTGCACCTTGCAATGCGGAGAAATTACTGTTTGTGCATTTACAATATTCATTGATTTTTGCCATTGAAAAACATGTTATTCATATACCAGAAATGTTTGAAGCTACTGACTGAATGAAAGGAGCTGGCACCTCACTCTCTTTGAATCTTCTTTATCATGCTAAGAGGAGCGGGAAAAAGCAAAAAATTTCAGAATTGCACCTAGCAATGCGGAAAAATTACTGTTTGTGCATTTACAATATTCATTGATTTTTGCCATTGAAAAACGTCCAGAAATGATTGAAGGTACTGACTGAATGAAAGGAGCTGGCATCTCACTCTCTTTGAATCTTCTTTATCATGCTAAGAGGAGCAGGAAAAAGCAAAAAATTTCAGAATTGCACCTTGCAATGCGGAGAAATTACTGTTTGTGCATTTACAATATTCATTGATTTTTGCCATTGAAAAACGTCCAGAAATGATTGAAGCTACTGACTGAATGAAAGGAGCTGGCATCTCACTCTCTTTGAATCTTCTTTATCATGCTAAGAGGAGCAGGAAAAAGCAAAAAATTTCAGAATTGCACCTTGCAATGCGGAGAAATTACAGTTTGTGCATTTACAATATTCATTGATTTTTGCCATTGAAAAACATCCAGAAATGATTGAAGCTACTGACTGAATGAAAGGAGCTGGCATCTCACTCTCTTTGAATCTTCTTTATCATGCTAAGAGGAGCAGGAAAAAGCAAAAAATTTCAGAATTGCACCTTGCAATGCGGAGAAATTACTGTTTGTGCATTTACAATATTCATTGATTTTTGCCATTGAAAAACATCATGTTATTCATATACCAGAAATGTTTGAAGCTACTGACTGAATGAAAGGAGCTGGCATCTCACTCTCTTTGAATCTTCTTTATCATGCTAAGAGGAGCAGGAAAAAGCAAAAAATTTCAGAATTGCACCTTGCAATGTGGAGAAATTACTGTTTGTGCATTTACAATATTCATTGATTTTTACCATTGAAAAACGTCCAGAAATGATTGAAGCTACTGACTGAATGAAAGTAGCTGGCATCTCACTCTCTTTGAATCTTCTTTATCATGCTAAGAGGAGCAGGAAAAAGCAAAAAATTTCAGACTTGCATCTTGCAATGCGGAGAAATTACTGTTTGTGCATTTACAATATTCATTGATTTTTGCCATTGAAAAACATCATGTTATTCATATACCAGAAATGTTTGAAGCTACTGACTGAATGAAAGGAGCTGGCATCTCACTCTCTTTGAATCTTCTTTATCATGCTAAGAGGAGCAGGAAAAAGCAAAAAATTTCAGAATTGCACCTTGCAATGCGGAGAAATTACTGTTTGTGCATTTACAATATTCATTGATTTTTGCCATTGAAAAACATCATGTTATTCATATACCAGAAATGTTTGAAGCTACTGACTGAATGAAAGGAGCTGGCATCTCAATCTCTTTGAATCTTCTTTATCATGCTAAGAGGAGCAGGATAAAGCAAAAAATTTCAGAATTGCACCTTGCAATGTGGAGAAATTACTGTTTGTGCATTTACAATATTCATTGATTTTTACCATTGAAAAACGTCCAGAAATGATTGAAGCTACTGACTGAATGAAAGTAGCTGGCATCTCACTCTCTTTGAATCTTCTTTATCATGCTAAGAGGAGCAGGAAAAAGCAAAAAATTTCAGACTTGCACCCTGCAATGCGGAGAAATTACTGTTTGTGCATATACAATATTCATTGATTTTTGCCATTGAAAAACATCATGTTATTCATATACCAGAAATGTTTGAAGCTACTGACTGAATGAAAGGAGCTGGCATCTCACTCTCTTTGAATCTTCTTTATCATGCTAAGAGGAGCAGGAAAAAGCAAAAAATTTCAGACTTGCACCTTGCAATGCGGAGAAATGACTGTTTGTGCATTTACAATATTCATTGATTTTTGCCATTGAAAAACGTCCAGAAATGATTGAAGGTACTGACTGAATGAAAGGAGCTGGCATCTCACTCTCTTTGAATCTTCTTTATCATTCTAAGAGGAGCAGGAAAAAGCAAAAAATTTCAGAATTGCACCTTGCAATGCGGAGAAATTACTGTTTGTGCATTTACAATATTCATTGATTTTTGCCATTGAAAAACGTCCAGAAATGATTGAAGCTACTGACTCAATGAATGGAGCTGGCATCTCACTCTCTTTGAATCTTCTTTATCATGCTAAGAGGAGCAGGAAAAAGCAAAACATTTCAGAATTGCACCTTGCAATGCGGAGAAATTACTGTTTGTGCATTTACAATATTCATTGATTTTTGCGATTGAAAAACATCATGTTATTCATATACCAGAAATGATTGAAGCTACTGACTGAATGAAAGGAGCTGGCATCTCACTCTCTTTGAATCTTCTTTATCATGCTAAGAGGAGCAGGAAAAAGTAAAAAATTTCAGAATTGCACCTTGCAATGCGGAGAAATTACTGTTTGTGCATTTACAATATTCAATGATTTTTGCCATTGAAAAACGTCCAGAAATGATTGAAGCTACTGACTGAATGAAAGGAGCTGGCATCTCACTCTCTTTGAATCTTCTTTATCATGCTAAGAGGAGCAGGAAAAAGCAAAAAATTTCAGAATTGCACCTTGCAATGCGGAGAAATTACTGTTTGTGCATTTACAATATTCATTGATTTTTGCCATTGAAAAACGTCCAGAAATGATTGAAGCTACTGACTGAATGAAAGGAGCTGGCATCTCACTCTCTTTGAATCTTCTTTATCATGCTAAGAGGAGCAGGAAAAAGCAAAAAATTTCAGAATTGCACCTTGCAATGCGGAGAAATTACTGTTTGTGCATTTACAATATTCATTGATTTTTGCCATTGAAAAACATGTTATTCATATACCAGAAATGTTTGAAGCTACTGACTGAATGAAAGGAGCTGGCACCTCACTCTCTTTGAATCTTCTTTATCATGCTAAGAGGAGCGGGAAAAAGCAAAAAATTTCAGAATTGCACCTAGCAATGCGGAAAAATTACTGTTTGTGCATTTACAATATTCATTGATTTTTGCCATTGAAAAACGTCCAGAAATGATTGAAGGTACTGACTGAATGAAAGGAGCTGGCATCTCACTCTCTTTGAATCTTCTTTATCATGCTAAGAGGAGCAGGAAAAAGCAAAAAATTTCAGAATTGCACCTTGCAATGCGGAGAAATTACTGTTTGTGCATTTACAATATTCATTGATTTTTGCCATTGAAAAACGTCCAGAAATGATTGAAGCTACTGACTGAATGAAAGGAGCTGGCATCTCACTCTCTTTGAATCTTCTTTATCATGCTAAGAGGAGCAGGAAAAAGCAAAAAATTTCAGAATTGCACCTTGCAATGCGGAGAAATTACTGTTTGTGCATTTACAATATTCATTGATTTTTGCCATTGAAAAACATGTTATTCATATACCAGAAATGTTTGAAGCTACTGACTGAATGAAAGGAGCTGGCACCTCACTCTCTTTGAATCTTCTTTATCATGCTAAGAGGAGCGGGAAAAAGCAAAAAATTTCAGAATTGCACCTAGCAATGCGGAAAAATTACTGTTTGTGCATTTACAATATTCATTGATTTTTGCCATTGAAAAACGTCCAGAAATGATTGAAGGTACTGACTGAATGAAAGGAGCTGGCATCTCACTCTCTTTGAATCTTCTTTATCATGCTAAGAGGAGCAGGAAAAAGCAAAAAATTTCAGAATTGCACCTTGCAATGCGGAGAAATTACTGTTTGTGCATTTACAATATTCATTGATTTTTGCCATTGAAAAACGTCCAGAAATGATTGAAGCTACTGACTGAATGAAAGGAGCTGGCATCTCACTCTCTTTGAATCTTCTTTATCATGCTAAGAGGAGCAGGAAAAAGCAAAAAATTTCAGAATTGCACCTTGCAATGCGGAGAAATTACAGTTTGTGCATTTACAATATTCATTGATTTTTGCCATTGAAAAACATCCAGAAATGATTGAAGCTACTGACTGAATGAAAGGAGCTGGCATCTCACTCTCTTTGAATCTTCTTTATCATGCTAAGAGGAGCAGGAAAAAGCAAAAAATTTCAGAATTGCACCTTGCAATGCGGAGAAATTACTGTTTGTGCATTTACAATATTCATTGATTTTTGCCATTGAAAAACATCATGTTATTCATATACCAGAAATGTTTGAAGCTACTGACTGAATGAAAGGAGCTGGCATCTCACTCTCTTTGAATCTTCTTTATCATGCTAAGAGGAGCAGGAAAAAGCAAAAAATTTCAGAATTGCACCTTGCAATGTGGAGAAATTACTGTTTGTGCATTTACAATATTCATTGATTTTTACCATTGAAAAACGTCCAGAAATGATTGAAGCTACTGACTGAATGAAAGTAGCTGGCATCTCACTCTCTTTGAATCTTCTTTATCATGCTAAGAGGAGCAGGAAAAAGCAAAAAATTTCAGACTTGCATCTTGCAATGCGGAGAAATTACTGTTTGTGCATTTACAATATTCATTGATTTTTGCCATTGAAAAACATCATGTTATTCATATACCAGAAATGTTTGAAGCTACTGACTGAATGAAAGGAGCTGGCATCTCACTCTCTTTGAATCTTCTTTATCATGCTAAGAGGAGCAGGAAAAAGCAAAAAATTTCAGAATTGCACCTTGCAATGCGGAGAAATTACTGTTTGTGCATTTACAATATTCATTGATTTTTGCCATTGAAAAACATCATGTTATTCATATACCAGAAATGTTTGAAGCTACTGACTGAATGAAAGGAGCTGGCATCTCAATCTCTTTGAATCTTCTTTATCATGCTAAGAGGAGCAGGATAAAGCAAAAAATTTCAGAATTGCACCTTGCAATGTGGAGAAATTACTGTTTGTGCATTTACAATATTCATTGATTTTTACCATTGAAAAACGTCCAGAAATGATTGAAGCTACTGACTGAATGAAAGTAGCTGGCATCTCACTCTCTTTGAATCTTCTTTATCATGCTAAGAGGAGCAGGAAAAAGCAAAAAATTTCAGACTTGCACCCTGCAATGCGGAGAAATTACTGTTTGTGCATATACAATATTCATTGATTTTTGCCATTGAAAAACATCATGTTATTCATATACCAGAAATGTTTGAAGCTACTGACTGAATGAAAGGAGCTGGCATCTCACTCTCTTTGAATCTTCTTTATCATGCTAAGAGGAGCAGGAAAAAGCAAAAAATTTCAGACTTGCACCTTGCAATGCGGAGAAATTACTGTTTGTGCATTTACAATATTCATTGATTTTTGCCATTGAAAAACGTCCAGAAATGATTGAAGGTACTGACTGAATGAAAGGAGCTGGCATCTCACTCTCTTTGAATCTTCTTTATCATTCTAAGAGGAGCAGGAAAAAGCAAAAAATTTCAGAATTGCACCTTGCAATGCGGAGAAATTACTGTTTGTGCATTTACAATATTCATTGATTTTTGCCATTGAAAAACGTCCAGAAATGATTGAAGCTACTGACTCAATGAATGGAGCTGGCATCTCACTCTCTTTGAATCTTCTTTATCATGCTAAGAGGAGCAGGAAAAAGCAAAACATTTCAGAATTGCACCTTGCAATGCGGAGAAATTACTGTTTGTGCATTTACAATATTCATTGATTTTTGCGATTGAAAAACATCATGTTATTCATATACCAGAAATGATTGAAGCTACTGACTGAATGAAAGGAGCTGGCATCTCACTCTCTTTGAATCTTCTTTATCATGCTAAGAGGAGCAGGAAAAAGTAAAAAATTTCAGAATTGCACCTTGCAATGCGGAGAAATTACTGTTTGTGCATTTACAATATTCAATGATTTTTGCCATTGAAAAACGTCCAGAAATGATTGAAGCTACTGACTGAATGAAAGGAGCTGGCATCTCACTCTCTTTGAATCTTCTTTATCATGCTAAGAGGAGCAGGAAAAAGCAAAAAATTTCAGAATTGCACCTTGCAATGCGGAGAAATTACTGTTTGTGCATTTACAATATTCATTGATTTTTGCCATTGAAAAACGTCCAGAAATGATTGAAGCTACTGACTGAATGAAAGGAGCTGGCATCTCACTCTCTTTGAATCTTCTTTATCATGCTAAGAGGAGCAGGAAAAAGCAAAAAATTTCAGAATTGCACCTTGCAATGCGGAGAAATTACTGTTTGTGCATTTACAATATTCATTGATTTTTGCCATTGAAAAACATGTTATTCATATACCAGAAATGTTTGAAGCTACTGACTGAATGAAAGGAGCTGGCACCTCACTCTCTTTGAATCTTCTTTATCATGCTAAGAGGAGCGGGAAAAAGCAAAAAATTTCAGAATTGCACCTAGCAATGCGGAAAAATTACTGTTTGTGCATTTACAATATTCATTGATTTTTGCCATTGAAAAACGTCCAGAAATGATTGAAGGTACTGACTGAATGAAAGGAGCTGGCATCTCACTCTCTTTGAATCTTCTTTATCATGCTAAGAGGAGCAGGAAAAAGCAAAAAATTTCAGAATTGCACCTTGCAATGCGGAGAAATTACTGTTTGTGCATTTACAATATTCATTGATTTTTGCCATTGAAAAACGTCCAGAAATGATTGAAGCTACTGACTGAATGAAAGGAGCTGGCATCTCACTCTCTTTGAATCTTCTTTATCATGCTAAGAGGAGCAGGAAAAAGCAAAAAATTTCAGAATTGCACCTTGCAATGCGGAGAAATTACAGTTTGTGCATTTACAATATTCATTGATTTTTGCCATTGAAAAACATCCAGAAATGATTGAAGCTACTGACTGAATGAAAGGAGCTGGCATCTCACTCTCTTTGAATCTTCTTTATCATGCTAAGAGGAGCAGGAAAAAGCAAAAAATTTCAGAATTGCACCTTGCAATGCGGAGAAATTACTGTTTGTGCATTTACAATATTCATTGATTTTTGCCATTGAAAAACATCATGTTATTCATATACCAGAAATGTTTGAAGCTACTGACTGAATGAAAGGAGCTGGCATCTCACTCTCTTTGAATCTTCTTTATCATGCTAAGAGGAGCAGGAAAAAGCAAAAAATTTCAGAATTGCACCTTGCAATGTGGAGAAATTACTGTTTGTGCATTTACAATATTCATTGATTTTTACCATTGAAAAACGTCCAGAAATGATTGAAGCTACTGACTGAATGAAAGTAGCTGGCATCTCACTCTCTTTGAATCTTCTTTATCATGCTAAGAGGAGCAGGAAAAAGCAAAAAATTTCAGACTTGCATCTTGCAATGCGGAGAAATTACTGTTTGTGCATTTACAATATTCATTGATTTTTGCCATTGAAAAACATCATGTTATTCATATACCAGAAATGTTTGAAGCTACTGACTGAATGAAAGGAGCTGGCATCTCACTCTCTTTGAATCTTCTTTATCATGCTAAGAGGAGCAGGAAAAAGCAAAAAATTTCAGAATTGCACCTTGCAATGCGGAGAAATTACTGTTTGTGCATTTACAATATTCATTGATTTTTGCCATTGAAAAACATCATGTTATTCATATACCAGAAATGTTTGAAGCTACTGACTGAATGAAAGGAGCTGGCATCTCAATCTCTTTGAATCTTCTTTATCATGCTAAGAGGAGCAGGATAAAGCAAAAAATTTCAGAATTGCACCTTGCAATGTGGAGAAATTACTGTTTGTGCATTTACAATATTCATTGATTTTTACCATTGAAAAACGTCCAGAAATGATTGAAGCTACTGACTGAATGAAAGTAGCTGGCATCTCACTCTCTTTGAATCTTCTTTATCATGCTAAGAGGAGCAGGAAAAAGCAAAAAATTTCAGACTTGCACCCTGCTATGCGGAGAAATTACTGTTTGTGCATTTACAATATTCATTGATTTTTGCCATTGAAAAACATCATGTTATTCAAATACCAGAAATGTTTGAAGCTACTGACTGAATGAAAGGAGCTGGCATCTCACTCTCTTTGAATCTTCTTTATCATGCTAAGAGGAGCAGGAAAAAGCAAAAAATTTCAGACTTGCACCTTGCAATGCGGAGAAATTACTGTTTGTGCATTTACAATATTCATTGATTTTTGCCATTGAAAAACATCATGTTATTCATATACCAAAAATGTTTGAAGCTACTGACTGAATGAAAGGAACTGGCATCTCACTCTCTTTGAATCTTCTTTATCATGCTAAGAGGAGCAGGAAAAAGCAAAAAATTTCAGAATTGCACCTTGCAATGCGGAGAAATTACTGTTTGTGCATTTACAATATTCATTGATTTTTGCCATTGAAAAACGTCCAGAAATGATTGAAGGTACTGACTGAATGAAAGGAGCTGGCATCTCACTCTCTTTGAATCTTCTTTATCATTCTAAGAGGAGCAGGAAAAAGCAAAAAATTTCAGAATTGCACCTTGCAATGCGGAGAAATTACTGTTTGTGCATTTACAATATTCATTGATTTTTGCCATTGAAAAACGTCCAGAAATGATTGAAGCTACTGACTCAATGAATGGAGCTGGCATCTCACTCTCTTTGAATCTTCTTTATCATGCTAAGAGGAGCAGGAAAAAGCAAAAAATTTCAGAATTGCACCTTGCAATGCGGAGAAATTACAGTTTGTGCATTTACAATATTCATTGATTTTTGCCATTGAAAAACGTCCAGAAATGATTGAAGCTACTGACTGAATGAAAGGAGCTGGCATCTCACTCTCTTTGAATCTTCTTTATCATGCTAAGAGGAGCAGGAAAAAGCAAAAAATTTCAGAATTGCACCTTGCAATGCGGAAAAATTACTGTTTGTGCATTTACAATATTCGTTGATTTTTGCCATTGAAAAACGTCCAGAAATGATTGAAGCTACTGACTGAATGAAAGGAGCTGGCATCTCACTCTCTTTGAATCTTCTTTATCATGCTAAGAGGAGCAGGAAAGAGCAAAAAATTTCAGAATTGCACCTTGCAATGCGGAGAAATTACAGTTTGTGCATTTACAATATTCATTGATTTTTGCCATTGAAAAACGTCCAGAAATGATTGAAGCTACTGACTGAATGAAAGGAGCTGGCATCTCACTCTCTTTGAATCTTCTTTATCATGCTAAGAGGAGCAGGAAAAAGCAAAAAATTTCAGAATTGCACCTTGCAATGCGGAGAAATTACTGTTTGTGCATTTACAATATTCATTGATTTTTGCCATTGAAAAACATGTTATTCATATACCAGAAATGTTTGAAGCTCCTGACTGAATGAAAGGAGCTGGCACCTCACTCTCTTTGAATCTTCTTTATCATGCTAAGAGGAGCAGGAAAAAGCAAAAAATTTCAGAATTGCACCTTGCAATGCGGAGAAATTACTGTTTGTGCATTTACAATATTCATTGATTTTTGCCATTGAAAAACGTCCAGAAATGATTGAAGCTACTGACTGAATGAAAGGAGCTGGCATCTCACTCTCTTTGATTCTTCTTTATCATGCTAAGAGGAGCAGGAAAAAGCAAAAAATTTCAGAATTGCACCTTGCAATGCGGAGAAATTACTGTTTGTGCATTTACAATATTCATTGATTTTTGCCATTGAAAAATGTCCAGAAATGATTGAAGCTACTGACTGAATGAAAGGAGCTGGCATCTCACTCTCTTTGAATCTTCTTTATCATGCTAAGAGGAGCAGGAAAAAGCAAAAAATTTCAGAATTGCGCCTTGCAATGCGGAGAAATTACTGTTTGTGCATTTACAAAATTCATTGATTTTTGCCATTGAAAAACATCATGTTATTCATATACCAGAAATCATTGAAGCTACTGACTGAAGGAAAGGAGCTGGCATCTCACTCTCTTTGAATCTTCTTTATCATGCTAAGAGGAGCAGGAAAAAGCAAAAAATTTCAGAATTGCACCTTGCAATGCGGAGAAATTACTGTTTGTGCATTTACAATATTCATTGATTTTTGCCATTGAAAAATGTCCAGAAATGATTGAAGCTACTGACTGAATGAAAGGAGCTGGCATCTCACTCTCTTTGAATCTTCTTTATCATGCTAAGAGGAGCAGGAAAAAGCAAAAAATTTCAGAATTGCACCTTGCAATGCGGAGAAATTACTGTTTGTGCATTTACAATATTCATTGATTTTTGCGATTGAAAAACATCATGTTATTCATATACCAGAAATGATTGAAGCTACTGACTGAATGAAAGGAGCTGGCATCTCATTCTCTTTGAATCTTCTTTATCATGCTAAGAGGAGCAGGAAAAAGTAAAAAATTTCAGAATTGCACCTTGCAATGCGGAGAAATTACTGTTTGTGCATTTACAATATTCAATGATTTTTGCCATTGAAAAACGTCCAGAAATGATTGAAGCTACTGACTGAATGAAAGGAGCTGGCATCTCACTCTCTTTGAATCTTGTTTATCATGCTAAGAGGAGCAGGAAAAAGCAAAAAATTTCAGAATTGCACCTTGCAATGCGGAGAAATTACTGTTTGTGCATTTACAATATTCATTGATTTTTGCCATTGAAAAACGTCCAGAAATGATTGAAGCTACTGACTGAATGAAAGGAGCTGGCATCTCACTCTCTTTGAATCTTCTTTATCATGCTAAGAGGAGCAGGAAAAAGCCAAAAATTTCAGAATTGCACCTTGCAATGCGGAGAAATTACTGTTTGTGCATTTACAATATTCATTGATTTTTGCTATTGAAAAACATCATGTTATTCATATACCAGAAATGATTGAAGCTACTGACTGAATGAAAGGAGCTGGCATCTCACTCTCTTTGAATCTTCTTTATCATGCTAAGAGGAGCAGGAAAAAGCAAAAAATTTCAGAATTGCACCTTGCAATGCGGAGAAATTGCAGTTTGTGCATTTACAATATTCATTGATTTTTGCCATTGAAAAACGTCCAGAAATGATTGAAGCTACTGACTGAATGAAAGGAGCTGGCATCTCACTCTCTTTGAATCTTCTTTATCATGCTAAGAGGAGCAGGAAAAAGCAAAAAATTTCAGAATTGCACCTTGCAATGCGGAGAAATTACTGTTTGTGCATTTACAATATTCATTGATTTTTGCCATTGAAAAACATCATGTTATTCATATACCAGAAATGATTGAAGCTACTGACTGAATGAAAGGAGCTGGCATCTCACTCTCTTTGAATCTTCTTTATCATGCTAAGAGGAGCAGGAAAAAGCAAAAAATTTCAGAATTGCACCTTGCAATGCGGAGAAATTGCAGTTTGTGCATTTACAATATTCATTGATTTTTGCCATTGAAAAACGTCCAGAAATGATTGAAGCTACTGACTGAATGAAAGGAGCTGGCATCTCACTCTCTTTGAATCTTCTTTATCATGCTAAGAGGAGCAGGAAAAAGCAAAAAATTTCAGAATTGCACCTTGCAATGCGGAGAAATTACTGTTTGTGCATTTACAATATTCATTGATTTTTGCCATTGAAAAACGTCCAGAAATGATTGAAGCTACTGACTGAATGAAAGGAGCTGGCATCTCACTCTCTTTGAATCTTCTTTATCATGCTAAGAGGAGCAGGAAAAAGCAAAAAATTTCAGAATTGCACCTTGCAATGCGGAGAAATTACTGTTTGTGCATTTACAATATTCATTGATTTTTGCCATTGAAAAATGTCCAGAAATGATTGAAGCTACTGACTGAATGAAAGGAGCTGGCATCTCACTCTCTTTGAATCTTCTTTATCATGCTAAGAGGAGCAGGAAAAAGCAAAAAATTTCAGAATTGCGCCTTGCAATGCGGAGAAATTACTGTTTGTGCATTTACAAAATTCATTGATTTTTGCCATTGAAAAACATCATGTTATTCATATACCAGAAATGATTGAAGCTACTGACTGAAGGAAAGGATCTGGCATCTCACTCTCTTTGAATCTTCTTTGTCATGCTAAGAGGAGCAGGAAAAAGCAAAAAATTTCAGAATTGCACCTTGCAATGCGGAGAAATTACTGTTTGTGCATTTACAATATTCATTGATTTTTGCCATTGAAAAACGTCCAGAAATGATTGAAGCTACTGACTGAATGAAAGGAGCTGGCATCTCACTCTCTTTGAATCTTCTTTATCATGCTAAGAGGAGCAGGAAAAAGCAAAACATTTCAGAATTGCACCTTGCAATGCGGAGAAATTACTGTTTGTGCATTTACAATATTCATTGATTTTTGCGATTGAAAAACATCATGTTATTCATATACCAGAAATGATTGAAGCTACTGACTGAATGAAAGGAGCTGGCATCTCACTCTCTTTGAATCTTCTTTATCATGCTAAGAGGAGCAGGAAAAAGTAAAAAATTTCAGAATTGCACCTTGCAATGCGGAGAAATTACTGTTTGTGCATTTACAATATTCAATGATTTTTGCCATTGAAAAACGTCCAGAAATGATTGAAGCTACTGACTGAATGAAAGGAGCTGGCATCTCACTCTCTTTGAATCTTCTTTATCATGCTAAGAGGAGCAGGAAAAAGCAAAAAATTTCAGAATTGCACCTTGCAATGCGGAGAAATTACTGTTTGTGCATTTACAATATTCATTGATTTTTGCCATTGAAAAACGTCCAGAAATGATTGAAGCTACTGACTGAATGAAAGGAGCTGGCATCTCACTCTCTTTGAATCTTCTTTATCATGCTAAGAGGAGCAGGAAAAAGCAAAAAATTTCAGAATTGCACCTTGCAATGCGGAGAAATTACTGTTTGTGCATTTACAATATTCATTGATTTTTGCCATTGAAAAATGTCCAGAAATGATTGAAGCTACTGACTGAATGAAAGGAGCTGGCATCTCACTCTCTTTGAATCTTCTTTATCATGCTAAGAGGAGCAGGAAAAAGCAAAAAATTTCAGAATTGCGCCTTGCAATGCGGAGAAATTACTGTTTGTGCATTTACAAAATTCATTGATTTTTGCCATTGAAAAACATCATGTTATTCATATACCAGAAATGATTGAAGCTACTGACTGAAGGAAAGGATCTGGCATCTCACTCTCTTTGAATCTTCTTTGTCATGCTAAGAGGAGCAGGAAAAAGCAAAAAATTTCAGAATTGCACCTTGCAATGCGGAGAAATTACTGTTTGTGCATTTACAATATTCATTGATTTTTGCCATTGAAAAACGTCCAGAAATGATTGAAGCTACTGACTGAATGAAAGGAGCTGGCATCTCACTCTCTTTGAATCTTCTTTATCATGCTAAGAGGAGCAGGAAAAAGCAAAACATTTCAGAATTGCACCTTGCAATGCGGAGAAATTACTGTTTGTGCATTTACAATATTCATTGATTTTTGCGATTGAAAAACATCATGTTATTCATATACCAGAAATGATTGAAGCTACTGACTGAATGAAAGGAGCTGGCATCTCACTCTCTTTGAATCTTCTTTATCATGCTAAGAGGAGCAGGAAAAAGTAAAAAATTTCAGAATTTCACCTTGCAATGCGGAGAAATTACTGTTTGTGCATTTACAATATTCAATGATTTTTGCCATTGAAAAACGTCCAGAAATGATTGAAGCTACTGACTGAATGAAAGGAGCTGGCATCTCACTCTCTTTGAATCTTCTTTATCATGCTAAGAGGAGCAGGAAAAAGCAAAAAATTTCAGAATTGCACCTTGCAATGCGGAGAAATTACTGTTTGTGCATTTACAATATTCATTGATTTTTGCCATTGAAAAACATCATGTTATTCATATACCAGGAATGATTGAAGCTACTGACTGAATGAAAGGAGCTGGCATCTCACTCTCTTTGAATCTTCTTTATCATGCTAAGAGGAGCAGGAAAAAGCAAAAAATTTCAGAATTGCACCTTGCAATGCGGAGAAATTGCAGTTTGTGCATTTACAATATTCATTGATTTTTGCCATTGAAAAACGTCCAGAAATGATTGAAGCTACTGACTGAATGAAAGGAGCTGGCATCTCACTCTCTTTGAATCTTCTTTATCATGCTAAGAGGAGCAGGAAAAAGCAAAAAATTTCAGAATTGCACCTTGCAATGCGGAGAAATTACTGTTTGTGCATTTACAATATTCATTGATTTTTGCCATTGAAAAACGTCCAGAAATGATTGAAGCTACTGACTGAATGAAAGGAGCTGGCATCTCACTCTCTTTGAATCTTCTTTATCATGCTAAGAGGAGCAGGAAAAAGCAAAAAATTTCAGAATTGCACCTTGCAATGCGGAGAAATTACTGTTTGTGCATTTACAATATTCATTGATTTTTGCCATTGAAAAATGTCCAGAAATGATTGAAGCTACTGACTGAATGAAAGGAGCTGGCATCTCACTCTCTTTGAATCTTCTTTATCATGCTAAGAGGAGCAGGAAAAAGCAAAAAATTTCAGAATTGCGCCTTGCAATGCGGAGAAATTACTGTTTGTGCATTTACAAAATTCATTGATTTTTGCCATTGAAAAACATCATGTTATTCATATACCAGAAATGATTGAAGCTACTGACTGAAGGAAAGGATCTGGCATCTCACTCTCTTTGAATCTTCTTTGTCATGCTAAGAGGAGCAGGAAAAAGCAAAAAATTTCAGAATTGCACCTTGCAATGCGGAGAAATTACTGTTTGTGCATTTACAATATTCATTGATTTTTGCCATTGAAAAACGTCCAGAAATGATTGAAGCTACTGACTGAATGAAAGGAGCTGGCATCTCACTCTCTTTGAATCTTCTTTATCATGCTAAGAGGAGCAGGAAAAAGCAAAACATTTCAGAATTGCACCTTGCAATGCGGAGAAATTACTGTTTGTGCATTTACAATATTCATTGATTTTTGCGATTGAAAAACATCATGTTATTCATATACCAGAAATGATTGAAGCTACTGACTGAATGAAAGGAGCTGGCATCTCACTCTCTTTGAATCTTCTTTATCATGCTAAGAGGAGCAGGAAAAAGTAAAAAATTTCAGAATTGCACCTTGCAATGCGGAGAAATTACTGTTTGTGCATTTACAATATTCAATGATTTTTGCCATTGAAAAACGTCCAGAAATGATTGAAGCTACTGACTGAATGAAAGGAGCTGGCATCTCACTCTCTTTGAATCTTCTTTATCATGCCAAGAGGAGCAGGAAAAAGCAAAAAATTTCAGAATTGCACCTTGCAATGCGGAGAAAATACTGTTTGTGCATTTACAATATTCATTGATTTTTGCCATTGAAAAACGTCCAGAAATGATTGAAGCTACTGACTGAATGAAAGGAGCTGGCATCTCACTCTCTTTGAATCTTCTTTATCATGCTAAGAGGAGCAGGAAAAAGCAAAAAATTTCAGAATTGCACCTTGCAATGCGGAGAAATTACTGTTTGTGCATTTACAATATTCATTGATTTTTGCCATTGAAAAATGTCCAGAAATGATTGAAGCTACTGACTGAATGAAAGGAGCTGGCATCTCACTCTCTTTGAATCTTCTTTATCATGCTAAGAGGAGCAGGAAAAAGCAAAAAATTTCAGAATTGCGCCTTGCAATGCGGAGAAATTACTGTTTGTGCATTTACAAAATTCATTGATTTTTGCCATTGAAAAACATCATGTTATTCATATACCAGAAATGATTGAAGCTACTGACTGAAGGAAAGGATCTGGCATCTCACTCTCTTTGAATCTTCTTTGTCATGCTAAGAGGAGCAGGAAAAAGCAAAAAATTTCAGAATTGCACCTTGCAATGCGGAGAAATTACTGTTTGTGCATTTACAATATTCATTGATTTTTGCCATTGAAAAACGTCCAGAAATGATTGAAGCTACTGACTTAATGAAAGGAGCTGGCATCTCACTCTCTTTGAATCTTCTTTATCATGCTAAGAGGAGCAGGAAAAAGCAAAACATTTCAGAATTGCACCTTGCAATGCGGAGAAATTACTGTTTGTGCATTTACAATATTCATTGATTTTTGCGATTGAAAAACATCATGTTATTCATATACCAGAAATGATTGAAGCTACTGACTGAATGAAAGGAGCTGGCATCTCACTCTCTTTGAATCTTCTTTATCATGCTAAGAGGAGCAGGAAAAAGTAAAAAATTTCAGAATTGCACCTTGCAATGCGGAGAAATTACTGTTTGTGCATTTACAATATTCAATGATTTTTGCCATTGAAAAACGTCCAGAAATGATTGAAGCTACTGACTGAATGAAAGGAGCTGGCATCTCACTCTCTTTGAATCTTCTTTATCATGCTAAGAGGAGCAGGAAAAAGCAAAAAATTTCAGAATTGCACCTTGCAATGCGGAGAAATTACTGTTTGTGCATTTACAATATTCATTGATTTTTGCCATTGAAAAACGTCCAGAAATGATTGAAGCTACTGACTGAATGAAAGGAGCTGGCATCTCACTCTCTTTGAATCTTCTTTATCATGCTAAGAGGAGCAGGAAAAAGCAAAAAATTTCAGAATTGCACCTTGCAATGCGGAGAAATTACTGTTTGTGCATTTACAATATTCAATGATTTTTGCCATTGAAAAACGTCCAGAAATGATTGAAGCTACTGACTGAATGAAAGGAGCTGGCATCTCACTCTCTTTGAATCTTCTTTATCATGCTAAGAGGAGCAGGAAAAAGCAAAAAATTTCAGAATTGCACCTTGCAATGCGGAGAAATTACTGTTTGTGCATTTACAATATTCATTGATTTTTGCCATTGAAAAACATCATGTTATTCATATACCAGGAATGATTGAAGCTACTGACTGAATGAAAGGAGCTGGCATCTCACTCTCTTTGAATCTTCTTTATCATGCTAAGAGGAGCAGGAAAAAGCAAAAAATTTCAGAATTGCACCTTGCAATGCGGAGAAATTGCAGTTTGTGCATTTACAATATTCATTGATTTTTGCCATTGAAAAACGTCCAGAAATGATTGAAGCTACTGACTGAATGAAAGGAGCTGGCATCTCACTCTCTTTGAATCTTCTTTATCATGCTAAGAGGAGCAGGAAAAAGCAAAAAATTTCAGAATTGCACCTTGCAATGCGGAGAAATTACTGTTTGTGCATTTACAATATTCATTGATTTTTGCCATTGAAAAACGTCCAGAAATGATTGAAGCTACTGACTGAATGAAAGGAGCTGGCATCTCACTCTCTTTGAATCTTCTTTATCATGCTAAGAGGAGCAGGAAAAAGCAAAAAATTTCAGAATTGCACCTTGCAATGCGGAGAAATTACTGTTTGTGCATTTACAATATTCATTGATTTTTGCCATTGAAAAATGTCCAGAAATGATTGAAGCTACTGACTGAATGAAAGGAGCTGGCATCTCACTCTCTTTGAATCTTCTTTATCATGCTAAGAGGAGCAGGAAAAAGCAAAAAATTTCAGAATTGCGCCTTGCAATGCGGAGAAATTACTGTTTGTGCATTTACAAAATTCATTGATTTTTGCCATTGAAAAACATCATGTTATTCATATACCAGAAATGATTGAAGCTACTGACTGAAGGAAAGGATCTGGCATCTCACTCTCTTTGAATCTTCTTTGTCATGCTAAGAGGAGCAGGAAAAAGCAAAAAATTTCAGAATTGCACCTTGCAATGCGGAGAAATTACTGTTTGTGCATTTACAATATTCATTGATTTTTGCCATTGAAAAACGTCCAGAAATGATTGAAGCTACTGACTGAATGAAAGGAGCTGGCATCTCACTCTCTTTGAATCTTCTTTATCATGCTAAGAGGAGCAGGAAAAAGCAAAACATTTCAGAATTGCACCTTGCAATGCGGAGAAATTACTGTTTGTGCATTTACAATATTCATTGATTTTTGCGATTGAAAAACATCATGTTATTCATATACCAGAAATGATTGAAGCTACTGACTGAATGAAAGGAGCTGGCATCTCACTCTCTTTGAATCTTCTTTATCATGCTAAGAGGAGCAGGAAAAAGTAAAAAATTTCAGAATTGCACCTTGCAATGCGGAGAAATTACTGTTTGTGCATTTACAATATTCAATGATTTTTGCCATTGAAAAACGTCCAGAAATGATTGAAGCTACTGACTGAATGAAAGGAGCTGGCATCTCACTCTCTTTGAATCTTCTTTATCATGCCAAGAGGAGCAGGAAAAAGCAAAAAATTTCAGAATTGCACCTTGCAATGCGGAGAAAATACTGTTTGTGCATTTACAATATTCATTGATTTTTGCCATTGAAAAACGTCCAGAAATGATTGAAGCTACTGACTGAATGAAAGGAGCTGGCATCTCACTCTCTTTGAATCTTCTTTATCATGCTAAGAGGAGCAGGAAAAAGCAAAAAATTTCAGAATTGCACCTTGCAATGCGGAGAAATTACTGTTTGTGCATTTACAATATTCATTGATTTTTGCCATTGAAAAATGTCCAGAAATGATTGAAGCTACTGACTGAATGAAAGGAGCTGGCATCTCACTCTCTTTGAATCTTCTTTATCATGCTAAGAGGAGCAGGAAAAAGCAAAAAATTTCAGAATTGCGCCTTGCAATGCGGAGAAATTACTGTTTGTGCATTTACAAAATTCATTGATTTTTGCCATTGAAAAACATCATGTTATTCATATACCAGAAATGATTGAAGCTACTGACTGAAGGAAAGGATCTGGCATCTCACTCTCTTTGAATCTTCTTTGTCATGCTAAGAGGAGCAGGAAAAAGCAAAAAATTTCAGAATTGCACCTTGCAATGCGGAGAAATTACTGTTTGTGCATTTACAATATTCATTGATTTTTGCCATTGAAAAACGTCCAGAAATGATTGAAGCTACTGACTTAATGAAAGGAGCTGGCATCTCACTCTCTTTGAATCTTCTTTATCATGCTAAGAGGAGCAGGAAAAAGCAAAACATTTCAGAATTGCACCTTGCAATGCGGAGAAATTACTGTTTGTGCATTTACAATATTCATTGATTTTTGCGATTGAAAAACATCATGTTATTCATATACCAGAAATGATTGAAGCTACTGACTGAATGAAAGGAGCTGGCATCTCACTCTCTTTGAATCTTCTTTATCATGCTAAGAGGAGCAGGAAAAAGTAAAAAATTTCAGAATTGCACCTTGCAATGCGGAGAAATTACTGTTTGTGCATTTACAATATTCAATGATTTTTGCCATTGAAAAACGTCCAGAAATGATTGAAGCTACTGACTGAATGAAAGGAGCTGGCATCTCACTCTCTTTGAATCTTCTTTATCATGCTAAGAGGAGCAGGAAAAAGCAAAAAATTTCAGAATTGCACCTTGCAATGCGGAGAAATTACTGTTTGTGCATTTACAATATTCATTGATTTTTGCCATTGAAAAACGTCCAGAAATGATTGAAGCTACTGACTGAATGAAAGGAGCTGGCATCTCACTCTCTTTGAATCTTCTTTATCATGCTAAGAGGAGCAGGAAAAAGCAAAAAATTTCAGAATTGCACCTTGCAATGCGGAGAAATTACTGTTTGTGCATTTACAATATTCATTGATTTTTGCCATTGAAAAACATCATGTTATTCATATACCAGAAATGATTGAAGCTACTGACTGAATGAAAGGAGCTGGCATCTCACTCTCTTTGAATCTTCTTTATCATGCTAAGAAGAGCAGGAAAAAGCAAAAAATTTCAGAATTGCACCTTGCAATGCGGAGAAATTACTGTTTGTGCATTTACAATATTCAATGATTTTTGCCATTGAAAAACGTCCAGAAATGATTGAAGCTACTGACTGAATGAAAGGAGCTGGCATCTCACTCTCTTTGAATCTTGTTTATCATGCTAAGAGGAGCAGGAAAAAGCAAAAAATTTCAGAATTGCACCTTGCAATGCGGAGAAATTACTGTTTGTGCATTTACAATATTCATTGATTTTTGCCATTGAAAAACGTCCAGAAATGATTGAAGCTACTGACTGAATGAAAGGAGCTGGCATCTCACTCTCTTTGAATCTTCTTTATCATGCTAAGAGGAGCAGGAAAAAGCAAAAAATTTCAGAATTGCCCCTTGCAATGCGGAGAAATTACTGTTTGTGCATTTACAATATTCATTGATTTTTGCTATTGAAAAACATCATGTTATTCATATACCAGAAATGATTGAAGCTACTGACTGAATGAAAGGAGCTGGCATCTCACTCTCTTTGAATCTTCTTTATCATGCTAAGAGGAGCAGGAAAAAGCAAAAAATTTCAGAATTGCACCTTGCAATGCGGAGAAATTATAGTTTGTGCATTTACAATATTCATTGATTTTTGCCATTGAAAAACGTCCAGAAATGATTGAAGCTACTGACTGAATGAAAGGAGCTGGCATCTCACTCTCTTTGAATCTTCTTTATCATGCTAAGAGGAGCAGGAAAAAGCAAAAAATTTCAGAATTGCACCTTGCAATGCGGAGAAATTACTGTTTGTGCATTTACAATATTCATTGATTTTTGCCATTGAAAAACGTCCAGAAATGATTGAAGCTACTGACTGAATGAAAGGAGCTGGCATCTCACTCTCTTTGAATCTTCTTTATCATGCTAAGAGGAGCAGGAAAAAGCAAAAAATTTCAGAATTGCACCTTGCAATGCGGAGAAATTACTGTTTGTGCATTTACAATATTCATTGATTTTTGCTATTGAAAAACATCATGTTATTCATATACCAGAAATGATTGAAGCTACTGACTGAATGAAAGGAGCTGGCATCTCACTCTCTTTGAATCTTCTTTATCATGCTAAGAGGAGCAGGAAAAAGCAAAAAATTTCAGAATTGCACCTTGCAATGCGGAGAAATTACAGTTTGTGCATTTACAATATTCATTGATTTTTGCCATTGAAAAGCGTCCAGAAATGATTGAAGCTACTGACTGAATGAAAGGAGCTGGCATCTCACTCTCTTTGAATCTTCTTTATCATGCTAAGAGGAGCAGGAAAAAGCAAAAAATTTCAGAATTGCACCTTGCAATGCGGAGAAATTACTGTTTGTGCATTTACAATATTCATTGATTTTTGCCATTGAAAAATGTCCAGAAATGATTGAAGCTACTGACTGAATGAAAGGAGCTGGCATCTCACTCTCTTTGAATCTTCTTTATCATGCTAAGAGGAGCAGGAAAAAGCAAAAAATTTCAGAATTGCGCCTTGCAATGCGGAGAAATTACTGTTTGTGCATTTACAAAATTCATTTATTTTTGCCATTGAAAAACATCATGTTATTCATATACCAGAAATGATTGAAGCTACTGACTGAAGGAAAGGAGCTGGCATCTCACTCTCTTTGAATCTTCTTTATCATGCTAAGAGGAGCAGGAAAAAGCAAAAAATTTCAGAATTGCACCTTGCAATGCGGAGAAATTACTGTTTGTGCATTTACAATATTCATTGATTTTTGCCATTGAAAAACGTCCAGAAATGATTGAAGCTACTGACTGAATGAAAGGAGCTGGCATCTCACTCTCTTTGAATCTTCTTTATCATGCTAAGAGGAGCAGGAAAAAGCAAAAAATTTCAGAATTGCACCTTGCAATGCGGAGAAATTACTGTTTGTGCATTTACAATATTCATTGATTTTTGCGATTGAAAAACATCATGTTATTCATATACCAGAAATGATTGAAGCTACTGACTGAATGAAAGGAGCTGGCATCTCATTCTCTTTGAATCTTCTTTATCATGCTAAGAGGAGCAGGAAAAAGTAAAAAATTTCAGAATTGCACCTTGCAATGCGGAGAAATTACTGTTTGTGCATTTACAATATTCAATGATTTTTGCCATTGAAAAACGTCCAGAAATGATTGAAGCTACTGACTGAATGAAAGGAGCTGGCATCTCACTCTCTTTGAATCTTGTTTATCATGCTAAGAGGAGCAGGAAAAAGCAAAAAATTTCAGAATTGCACCTTGCAATGCGGAGAAATTACTGTTTGTGCATTTACAATATTCATTGATTTTTGCCATTGAAAAACGTCCAGAAATGATTGAAGCTACTGACTGAATGAAAGGAGCTGGCATCTCACTCTCTTTGAATCTTCTTTATCATGCTAAGAGGAGCAGGAAAAAGCCAAAAATTTCAGAATTGCACCTTGCAATGCGGAGAAATTACTGTTTGTGCATTTACAATATTCATTGATTTTTGCTATTGAAAAACATCATGTTATTCATATACCAGAAATGATTGAAGCTACTGACTGAATGAAAGGAGCTGGCATCTCACTCTCTTTGAATCTTCTTTATCATGCTAAGAGGAGCAGGAAAAAGCAAAAAATTTCAGAATTGCACCTTGCAATGCGGAGAAATTGCAGTCTGTGCATTTACAATATTCATTGATTTTTGCCATTGAAAAACGTCCAGAAATGATTGAAGCTACTGACTGAAGGAAAGGAGCTGGCATCTCACTCTCTTTGAATCTTCTTTATCATGCTAAGAGGAGCAGGAAAAAGCAAAAAATTTCAGAATTGCACCTTGCAATGCGGAGAAATTACTGTTTGTGCATTTACAATATTCATTGATTTTTGCCATTGAAAAACATCATGTTATTCATATACCAGAAATGATTGAAGCTACTGACTGAATGAAAGGAGCTGGCATCTCACTCTCTTTGATTCTTCTTTATCATGCTAAGAGGAGCAGGAAAAAGCAAAAAATTTCAGAATTGCACCTTGCAATGCGGAGAAATGGCAGTTTGTGCATTTACAATATTCATTGATTTTTGCCATTGAAAAATGTCCAGAAATGATTGAAGCTACTGACTGAATGAAAGGAGCTGGCATCTCACTCTCTTTGAATCTTCTTTATCATGCTAAGAGGAGCAGGAAAAAGCAAAAAATTTCAGAATTGCACCTTGCAATGCGGAGAAATTACTGTTTGTGCATTTACAATATTCATTGATTTTTGCCATTGAAAAACGTCCAGAAATGATTGAAGCTACTGACTGAATGAAAGGAGCTGGCATCTCACTCTCTTTGAATCTTCTTTATCATGCTAAGAGGAGCAGGAAAAAGCAAAAAATTTCAGAATTGCGCCTTGCAATGCGGAGAAATTACTGTTTGTGCATTTACAAAATTCATTGATTTTTGCCATTGAAAAACATCATGTTATTCATATACCAGAAATGATTGAAGCTACTGACTGAAGGAAAGGATCTGGCATCTCACTCTCTTTGAATCTTCTTTGTCATGCTAAGAGGAGCAGGAAAAAGCAAAAAATTTCAGAATTGCACCTTGCAATGCGGAGAAATTACTGTTTGTGCATTTACAATATTCATTGATTTTTGCCATTGAAAAACGTCCAGAAATGATTGAAGCTACTGACTGAATGAAAGGAGCTGGCATCTCACTCTCTTTGAATCTTCTTTATCATGCTAAGAGGAGCAGGAAAAAGCAAAAAATTTCAGAATTGCACCTTGCAATGCGGAGAAATTGCAGTTTGTGCATTTACAATATTCATTGATTTTTGCCATTGAAAAACGTCCAGAAATGATTGAAGCTACTGACTGAAGGAAAGGAGCTGGCATCTCACTCTCTTTGAATCTTCTTTATCATGCTAAGAGGAGCAGGAAAAAGCAAAAAATTTCAGAATTGCACCTTGCAATGCGGAGAAATTACTGTTTGTGCATTTACAATATTCATTGATTTTTGCCATTGAAAAACATCATGTTATTCATATACCAGAAATGATTGAAGCTACTGACTGAATGAAAGGAGCTGGCATCTCACTCTCTTTGATTCTTCTTTATCATGCTAAGAGGAGCAGGAAAAAGCAAAAAATTTCAGAATTGCACCTTGCAATGCGGAGAAATGGCAGTTTGTGCATTTACAATATTCATTGATTTTTGCCATTGAAAAATGTCCAGAAATGATTGAAGCTACTGACTGAATGAAAGGAGCTGGCATCTCACTCTCTTTGAATCTTCTTTATCATGCTAAGAGGAGCAGGAAAAAGCAAAAAATTTCAGAATTGCACCTTGCAATGCGGAGAAATTACTGTTTGTGCATTTACAATATTCATTGATTTTTGCCATTGAAAAACGTCCAGAAATGATTGAAGCTACTGACTGAATGAAAGGAGCTGGCATCTCACTCTCTTTGAATCTTCTTTATCATGCTAAGAGGAGCAGGAAAAAGCAAAAAATTTCAGAATTGCGCCTTGCAATGCGGAGAAATTACTGTTTGTGCATTTACAAAATTCATTGATTTTTGCCATTGAAAAACATCATGTTATTCATATACCAGAAATGATTGAAGCTACTGACTGAAGGAAAGGATCTGGCATCTCACTCTCTTTGAATCTTCTTTGTCATGCTAAGAGGAGCAGGAAAAAGCAAAAAATTTCAGAATTGCACCTTGCAATGCGGAGAAATTACTGTTTGTGCATTTACAATATTCATTGATTTTTGCCATTGAAAAACGTCCAGAAATGATTGAAGCTACTGACTGAATGAAAGGAGCTGGCATCTCACTCTCTTTGAATCTTCTTTATCATGCTAAGAGGAGCAGGAAAAAGCAAAACATTTCAGAATTGCACCTTGCAATGCGGAGAAATTACTGTTTGTGCATTTACAATATTCATTGATTTTTGCGATTGAAAAACATCATGTTATTCATATACCAGAAATGATTGAAGCTACTGACTGAATGAAAGGAGCTGGCATCTCACTCTCTTTGAATCTTCTTTATCATGCTAAGAGGAGCAGGAAAAAGTAAAAAATTTCAGAATTGCACCTTGCAATGCGGAGAAATTACTGTTTGTGCATTTACAATATTCAATGATTTTTGCCATTGAAAAACGTCCAGAAATGATTGAAGCTACTGACTGAATGAAAGGAGCTGGCATCTCACTCTCTTTGAATCTTCTTTATCATGCTAAGAGGAGCAGGAAAAAGCCAAAAATTTCAGAATTGCACCTTGCAATGCGGAGAAATTACTGTTTGTGCATTTACAATATTCATTGATTTTTGCTATTGAAAAACATCATGTTATTCATATACCAGAAATGATTGAAGCTACTGACTGAATGAAAGGAGCTGGCATCTCACTCTCTTTGAATCTTCTTTATCATGCTAAGAGGAGCAGGAAAAAGCAAAAAATTTCAGAATTGCACCTTGCAATGCGGAGAAATTGCAGTTTGTGCATTTACAATATTCATTGATTTTTGCCATTGAAAAACGTCCAGAAATGATTGAAGCTACTGACTGAAGGAAAGGAGCTGGCATCTCACTCTCTTTGAATATTCTTTATCATGCTAAGAGGAGCAGGAAAAAGCAAAAAATTTCAGAATTGCACCTTGCAATGCGGAGAAATTACTGTTTGTGCATTTACAATATTCATTGATTTTTGCCATTGAAAAACATCATGTTATTCATATACCAGAAATGATTGAAGCTACTGACTGAATGAAAGGAGCTGGCATCTCACTCTCTTTGATTCTTCTTTATCATGCTAAGAGGAGCAGGAAAAAGCAAAAAATTTCAGAATTGCACCTTGCAATGCGGAGAAATGGCAGTTTGTGCATTTACAATATTCATTGATTTTTGCCATTGAAAAATGTCCAGAAATGATTGAAGCTACTGACTGAATGAAAGGAGCTGGCATCTCACTCTCTTTGAATCTTCTTTATCATGCTAAGAGGAGCAGGAAAAAGCAAAAAATTTCAGAATTGCACCTTGCAATGTGGAGAAATTACTGTTTGTGCATTTACAATATTCATTGATTTTTGCCATTGAAAAACGTCCAGAAATGATTGAAGCTACTGACTGAATGAAAGGAGCTGGCATCTCACTCTCTTTGAATCTTCTTTATCATGCTAAGAGGAGCAGGAAAAAGCAAAAAATTTCAGAATTGCCCTTGCAATGCGGAGAAATTACTGTTTGTGCATTTACAATATTCATTGATTTTTGCCATTGAAAAATGTCCAGAAATGATTGAAGCTACTGACTGAATGAAAGGAGCTGGCATCTCACTCTCTTTGAATCTTCTTTATCATGCTAAGAGGAGCAGGAAAAAGCAAAAAATTTCAGAATTGCGCCTTGCAATGCGGAGAAATTACTGTTTGTGCATTTACAAAATTCATTGATTTTTGCCATTGAAAAACATCATGTTATTCATATACCAGAAATGATTGAAGCTACTGACTGAAGGAAAGGATCTGGCATCTCACTCTCTTTGAATCTTCTTTGTCATGCTAAGAGGAGCAGGAAAAAGCAAAAAATTTCAGAATTGCACCTTGCAATGCGGAGAAATTACTGTTTGTGCATTTACAATATTCATT
This sequence comes from Phyllobates terribilis, assembly GCF_046119375.1. NCBI lineage: Eukaryota > Metazoa > Chordata > Amphibia > Anura > Dendrobatidae > Phyllobates > Phyllobates terribilis. The sequence continues at coordinate 230,818 of NW_027364126.1, read as the reverse complement.
GATTTTTGCCATTGAAAAACGTCCAGAAATGATTGAAGCTACTGACTGAATGAAAGGAGCTGGCATCTCACTCTCTTTGAATCTTCTTTATCATGCTAAGAGGAGCAGGAAAAAGCAAAACATTTCAGAATTGCACCTTGCAATGCGGAGAAATTACTGTTTGTGCATTTACAATATTCATTGATTTTTGCGATTGAAAAACATCATGTTATTCATATACCAGAAATGATTGAAGCTACTGACTGAATGAAAGGAGCTGGCATCTCACTCTCTTTGAATCTTCTTTATCATGCTAAGAGGAGCAGGAAAAAGTAAAAAATTTCAGAATTGCACCTTGCAATGCGGAGAAATTACTGTTTGTGCATTTACAATATTCAATGATTTTTGCCATTGAAAAACGTCCAGAAATGATTGAAGCTACTGACTGAATGAAAGGAGCTGGCATCTCACTCTCTTTGAATCTTCTTTATCATGCTAAGAGGAGCAGGAAAAAGCAAAAAATTTCAGAATTGCACCTTGCAATGCGGAGAAATTACTGTTTGTGCATTTACAATATTCATTGATTTTTGCCATTGAAAAACATCATGTTATTCATATACCAGAAATGATTGAAGCTACTGACTGAATGAAAGGAGCTGGCATCTCACTCTCTTTGAATCTTCTTTATCATGCTAAGAGGAGCAGGAAAAAGCAAAAAATTTCAGAACTGCACCTTGCAATGCGGAGAAATTGCAGTTTGTGCATTTACAATATTCATTGATTTTTGCCATTGAAAAACGTCCAGAAATGATTGAAGCTACTGAATGAATGAAAGGAGCTGGCATCTCACTCTCTTTGAATCTTCTTTATCATGCTAAGAGGAGCAGGAAAAAGCAAAAAATTTCAGAATTGCACCTTGCAATGCGGAGAAATTACTGTTTGTGCATTTACAATATTCATTGATTTTTGCCATTGAAAAACGTCCAGAAATGATTGAAGCTACTGACTGAATGAAAGGAGCTGGCATCTCACTCTCTTTGAATCTTCTTTATCATGCTAAGAGGAGCAGGAAAAAGCAAAAAATTTCAGAATTGCACCTTGCAATGCGGAGAAATTACTGTTTGTGCATTTACAATATTCATTGATTTTTGCCATTGAAAAATGTCCAGAAATGATTGAAGCTACTGACTGAATGAAAGGAGCTGGCATCTCACTCTCTTTGAATCTTCTTTATCATGCTAAGAGGAGCAGGAAAAAGCAAAAAATTTCAGAATTGCGCCTTGCAATGCGGAGAAATTACTGTTTGTGCATTTACAAAATTCATTGATTTTTGCCATTGAAAAACATCATGTTATTCATATACCAGAAATGATTGAAGCTACTGACTGAAGGAAAGGATCTGGCATCTCACTCTCTTTGAATCTTCTTTGTCATGCTAAGAGGAGCAGGAAAAAGCAAAAAATTTCAGAATTGCACCTTGCAATGCGGAGAAATTACTGTTTGTGCATTTACAATATTCATTGATTTTTGCCATTGAAAAACGTCCAGAAATGATTGAAGCTACTGACTGAATGAAAGGAGCTGGCATCTCACTCTCTTTGAATCTTCTTTATCATGCTAAGAGGAGCAGGAAAAAGCCAAAAATTTCAGAATTGCACCTTGCAATGCGGAGAAATTACTGTTTGTGCATTTACAATATTCATTGATTTTTGCTATTGAAAAACATCATGTTATTCATATACCAGAAATGATTGAAGCTACTGACTGAATGAAAGGAGCTGGCATCTCACTCTCTTTGAATCTTCTTTATCATGCTAAGAGGAGCAGGAAAAAGCAAAAAATTTCAGAATTGCACCTTGCAATGCGGAGAAATTGCAGTCTGTGCATTTACAATATTCATTGATTTTTGCCATTGAAAAACGTCCAGAAATGATTGAAGCTACTGACTGAAGGAAAGGAGCTGGCATCTCACTCTCTTTGAATCTTCTTTATCATGCTAAGAGGAGCAGGAAAAAGCAAAAAATTTCAGAATTGCACCTTGCAATGCGGAGAAATTACTGTTTGTGCATTTACAATATTCATTGATTTTTGCCATTGAAAAACATCATGTTATTCATATACCAGAAATGATTGAAGCTACTGACTGAATGAAAGGAGCTGGCATCTCACTCTCTTTGATTCTTCTTTATCATGCTAAGAGGAGCAGGAAAAAGCAAAAAATTTCAGAATTGCACCTTGCAATGCGGAGAAATGGCAGTTTGTGCATTTACAATATTCATTGATTTTTGCCATTGAAAAATGTCCAGAAATGATTGAAGCTACTGACTGAATGAAAGGAGCTGGCATCTCACTCTCTTTGAATCTTCTTTATCATGCTAAGAGGAGCAGGAAAAAGCAAAAAATTTCAGAATTGCACCTTGCAATGCGGAGAAATTACTGTTTGTGCATTTACAATATTCATTGATTTTTGCCATTGAAAAACGTCCAGAAATGATTGAAGCTACTGACTGAATGAAAGGAGCTGGCATCTCACTCTCTTTGAATCTTCTTTATCATGCTAAGAGGAGCAGGAAAAAGCAAAAAATTTCAGAATTGCGCCTTGCAATGCGGAGAAATTACTGTTTGTGCATTTACAAAATTCATTGATTTTTGCCATTGAAAAACATCATGTTATTCATATACCAGAAATGATTGAAGCTACTGACTGAAGGAAAGGATCTGGCATCTCACTCTCTTTGAATCTTCTTTGTCATGCTAAGAGGAGCAGGAAAAAGCAAAAAATTTCAGAATTGCACCTTGCAATGCGGAGAAATTACTGTTTGTGCATTTACAATATTCATTGATTTTTGCCATTGAAAAACGTCCAGAAATGATTGAAGCTACTGACTGAATGAAAGGAGCTGGCATCTCACTCTCTTTGAATCTTCTTTATCATGCTAAGAGGAGCAGGAAAAAGCAAAAAATTTCAGAATTGCACCTTGCAATGCGGAGAAATTGCAGTTTGTGCATTTACAATATTCATTGATTTTTGCCATTGAAAAACGTCCAGAAATGATTGAAGCTACTGACTGAAGGAAAGGAGCTGGCATCTCACTCTCTTTGAATCTTCTTTATCATGCTAAGAGGAGCAGGAAAAAGCAAAAAATTTCAGAATTGCACCTTGCAATGCGGAGAAATTACTGTTTGTGCATTTACAATATTCATTGATTTTTGCCATTGAAAAACATCATGTTATTCATATACCAGAAATGATTGAAGCTACTGACTGAATGAAAGGAGCTGGCATCTCACTCTCTTTGATTCTTCTTTATCATGCTAAGAGGAGCAGGAAAAAGCAAAAAATTTCAGAATTGCACCTTGCAATGCGGAGAAATGGCAGTTTGTGCATTTACAATATTCATTGATTTTTGCCATTGAAAAATGTCCAGAAATGATTGAAGCTACTGACTGAATGAAAGGAGCTGGCATCTCACTCTCTTTGAATCTTCTTTATCATGCTAAGAGGAGCAGGAAAAAGCAAAAAATTTCAGAATTGCACCTTGCAATGCGGAGAAATTACTGTTTGTGCATTTACAATATTCATTGATTTTTGCCATTGAAAAACGTCCAGAAATGATTGAAGCTACTGACTGAATGAAAGGAGCTGGCATCTCACTCTCTTTGAATCTTCTTTATCATGCTAAGAGGAGCAGGAAAAAGCAAAAAATTTCAGAATTGCGCCTTGCAATGCGGAGAAATTACTGTTTGTGCATTTACAAAATTCATTGATTTTTGCCATTGAAAAACATCATGTTATTCATATACCAGAAATGATTGAAGCTACTGACTGAAGGAAAGGATCTGGCATCTCACTCTCTTTGAATCTTCTTTGTCATGCTAAGAGGAGCAGGAAAAAGTAAAAAATTTCAGAATTGCACCTTGCAATGCGGAGAAATTACTGTTTGTGCATTTACAATATTCATTGATTTTTGCCATTGAAAAACGTCCAGAAATGATTGAAGCTACTGACTGAATGAAAGGAGCTGGCATCTCACTCTCTTTGAATCTTCTTTATCATGCTAAGAGGAGCAGGAAAAAGCAAAACATTTCAGAATTGCACCTTGCAATGCGGAGAAATTACTGTTTGTGCATTTACAATATTCATTGATTTTTGCGATTGAAAAACATCATGTTATTCATATACCAGAAATGATTGAAGCTACTGACTGAATGAAAGGAGCTGGCATCTCACTCTCTTTGAATCTTCTTTATCATGCTAAGAGGAGCAGGAAAAAGTAAAAAATTTCAGAATTGCACCTTGCAATGCGGAGAAATTACTGTTTGTGCATTTACAATATTCAATGATTTTTGCCATTGAAAAACGTCCAGAAATGATTGAAGCTACTGACTGAATGAAAGGAGCTGGCATCTCACTCTCTTTGAATCTTCTTTATCATGCTAAGAGGAGCAGGAAAAAGCCAAAAATTTCAGAATTGCACCTTGCAATGCGGAGAAATTACTGTTTGTGCATTTACAATATTCATTGATTTTTGCTATTGAAAAACATCATGTTATTCATATACCAGAAATGATTGAAGCTACTGACTGAATGAAAGGAGCTGGCATCTCACTCTCTTTGAATCTTCTTTATCATGCTAAGAGGAGCAGGAAAAAGCAAAAAATTTCAGAATTGCACCTTGCAATGCGGAGAAATTGCAGTTTGTGCATTTACAATATTCATTGATTTTTGCCATTGAAAAACGTCCAGAAATGATTGAAGCTACTGACTGAAGGAAAGGAGCTGGCATCTCACTCTCTTTGAATATTCTTTATCATGCTAAGAGGAGCAGGAAAAAGCAAAAAATTTCAGAATTGCACCTTGCAATGCGGAGAAATTACTGTTTGTGCATTTACAATATTCATTGATTTTTGCCATTGAAAAACATCATGTTATTCATATACCAGAAATGATTGAAGCTACTGACTGAATGAAAGGAGCTGGCATCTCACTCTCTTTGATTCTTCTTTATCATGCTAAGAGGAGCAGGAAAAAGCAAAAAATTTCAGAATTGCACCTTGCAATGCGGAGAAATGGCAGTTTGTGCATTTACAATATTCATTGATTTTTGCCATTGAAAAATGTCCAGAAATGATTGAAGCTACTGACTGAATGAAAGGAGCTGGCATCTCACTCTCTTTGAATCTTCTTTATCATGCTAAGAGGAGCAGGAAAAAGCAAAAAATTTCAGAATTGCACCTTGCAATGTGGAGAAATTACTGTTTGTGCATTTACAATATTCATTGATTTTTGCCATTGAAAAACGTCCAGAAATGATTGAAGCTACTGACTGAATGAAAGGAGCTGGCATCTCACTCTCTTTGAATCTTCTTTATCATGCTAAGAGGAGCAGGAAAAAGCAAAAAATTTCAGAATTGCCCTTGCAATGCGGAGAAATTACTGTTTGTGCATTTACAATATTCATTGATTTTTGCCATTGAAAAATGTCCAGAAATGATTGAAGCTACTGACTGAATGAAAGGAGCTGGCATCTCACTCTCTTTGAATCTTCTTTATCATGCTAAGAGGAGCAGGAAAAAGCAAAAAATTTCAGAATTGCGCCTTGCAATGCGGAGAAATTACTGTTTGTGCATTTACAAAATTCATTGATTTTTGCCATTGAAAAACATCATGTTATTCATATACCAGAAATGATTGAAGCTACTGACTGAAGGAAAGGATCTGGCATCTCACTCTCTTTGAATCTTCTTTGTCATGCTAAGAGGAGCAGGAAAAAGCAAAAAATTTCAGAATTGCACCTTGCAATGCGGAGAAATTACTGTTTGTGCATTTACAATATTCATTGATTTTTGCCATTGAAAAACGTCCAGAAATGATTGAAGCTACTGACTGAATGAAAGGAGCTGGCATCTCACTCTCTTTGAATCTTCTTTATCATGCTAAGAGGAGCAGGAAAAAGCAAAACATTTCAGAATTGCACCTTGCAATGCGGAGAAATTACTGTTTGTGCATTTACAATATTCATTGATTTTTGCGATTGAAAAACATCATGTTATTCATATACCAGAAATGATTGAAGCTACTGACTGAATGAAAGGAGCTGGCATCTCACTCTCTTTGAATCTTCTTTATCATGCTAAGAGGAGCAGGAAAAAGTAAAAAATTTCAGAATTGCACCTTGCAATGCGGAGAAATTACTGTTTGTGCATTTACAATATTCAATGATTTTTGCCATTGAAAAACGTCCAGAAATGATTGAAGCTACTGACTGAATGAAAGGAGCTGGCATCTCACTCTCTTTGAATCTTCTTTATCATGCTAAGAGGAGCAGGAAAAAGCAAAAAATTTCAGAATTGCACCTTGCAATGCGGAGAAATTACTGTTTGTGCATTTACAATATTCATTGATTTTTGCCATTGAAAAACATCATGTTATTCATATACCAGAAATGATTGAAGCTACTGACTGAATGAAAGGAGCTGGCATCTCACTCTCTTTGAATCTTCTTTATCATGCTAAGAGGAGCAGGAAAAAGCAAAAAATTTCAGAACTGCACCTTGCAATGCGGAGAAATTGCAGTTTGTGCATTTACAATATTCATTGATTTTTGCCATTGAAAAACGTCCAGAAATGATTGAAGCTACTGAATGAATGAAAGGAGCTGGCATCTCACTCTCTTTGAATCTTCTTTATCATGCTAAGAGGAGCAGGAAAAAGCAAAAAATTTCAGAATTGCACCTTGCAATGCGGAGAAATTACTGTTTGTGCATTTACAATATTCATTGATTTTTGCCATTGAAAAACGTCCAGAAATGATTGAAGCTACTGACTGAATGAAAGGAGCTGGCATCTCACTCTCTTTGAATCTTCTTTATCATGCTAAGAGGAGCAGGAAAAAGCAAAAAATTTCAGAATTGCACCTTGCAATGCGGAGAAATTACTGTTTGTGCATTTACAATATTCATTGATTTTTGCCATTGAAAAACATCATGTTATTCATATACCAGAAATGATTGAAGCTACTGACTGAATGAAAGGAGCTGGCATCTCACTCTCTTTGAATCTTCTTTATCATGCTAAGAGGAGCAGGAAAAAGTAAAAAATTTCAGAATTGCACCTTGCAATGCGGAGAAATTACTGTTTGTGCATTTATAATATTCAATGATTTTTGCCATTGAAAAACGTCCAGAAATGATTGAAGCTACTGACTGAACGAAAGGAGCTGGCATCTCACTCTCTTTGAATCTTCTTTATCATGCTAAGAGGAGCAGGAAAAAGCAAAAAATTTCAGAATTGCACCTTGCAATGCGGAGAAATTACTGTTTGTGCATTTACAATATTCATTGATTTTTGCCATTGAAAAACATCATGTTATTCATATACCAGAAATGTTTGAAGCTACTGACTGAATGAAAGGAGCTGGCATCTCACTCTTTGAATCTTCTTTATCATGCTAAGAGGAGCAGGAAAAAGCAAAAAATTTCAGAATTGCACCTTGCAATGCGGAGAAATTACTGTTTGTGCATTTACAATATTCAATGATTTTTGCCATTGAAAAACGTCCAGAAATGATTGAAGCTACTGACTGAATGAAAGGAGCTGGCATCTCACTCTCTTTGAATCTTGTTTATCATGCTAAGAGGAGCAGGAAAAAGCAAAAAATTTCAGAATTGCACCTTGCAATGCGGAGAAATTACTGTTTGTGCATTTACAATATTCATTGATTTTTGCCATTGAAAAACGTCCAGAAATGATTGAAGCTACTGACTGAATGAAAGGAGCTGGCATCTCACTCTCTTTGAATCTTCTTTATCATGCTAAGAGGAGCAGGAAAAAGCAAAAAATTTCAGAATTGCACCTTGCAATGCGGAGAAATTACTGTTTGTGCATTTACAATATTCATTGATTTTTGCTATTGAAAAACATCATGTTATTCATATACCAGAAATGATTGAAGCTACTGACTGAATGAAAGGAGCTGGCATCTCACTCTCTTTGAATCTTCTTTATCATGCTAAGAGGAGCAGGAAAAAGCAAAAAATTTCAGAATTGCACCTTGCAATGCGGAGAAATTACAGTTTGTGCATTTACAATATTCATTGATTTTTGCCATTGAAAAGCGTCCAGAAATGATTGAAGCTACTGACTGAATGAAAGGGGCTGGGATCTCACTCTCTTTGAATCTTCTTTATCATGCTAAGAGGAGCAGGAAAAAGCAAAAAATTTCAGAATTGCACCTTGCAATGCGGAGAAATTACTGTTTGTGCATTTACAATATTCATTGATTTTTGCCATTGAAAAACGTCCAGAAATGATTGAAGGTACTGACTGAATGAAAGGAGCTGGCATCTCACTCTCTTTGAATCTTCTTTATCATGCTAAGAGGAGCAGGAAAAAGCAAAAAATTTCAGAATTGCACCTTGCAATGCGGAGAAATTACTGTTTGTGCATTTACAATATTCATTGATTTTTGCCATTGAAAAACGTCCAGAAATGATTGAAGCTACTGACTGAATGAAAGGAGCTGGCATCTCACTCTCTTTGAATCTTCTTTATCATGCTAAGAGGAGCAGGAAAAAGCAAAAAATTTCAGAATTGCACCTTGCAATGCGGAGAAATTACTGTTTGTGCATTTACAATATTCATTGATTTTTGCCATTGAAAAATGTCCAGAAATGATTGAAGCTACTGACTGAATGAAAGGAGCTGGCATCTCACTCTCTTTGAATCTTCTTTATCATGCTAAGAGGAGCAGGAAAAAGCAAAAAATTTCAGAATTGCGCCTTGCAATGCGGAGAAATTACTGTTTGTGCATTTACAAAATTCATTGATTTTTGCCATTGAAAAATATCATGTTATTCATATACCAGAAATGATTGATGTTTTTCAATGGCAAAAATCAATGAATATTGTAATTGCACAAACAGTAATTTCTCCGCATTGCAAGGTGCAATTCTGATATTTTTTGCATTTTCCTGCTAATCCTAGCATGATAAAGAAGATTCAAAGAGAGTGAGATGCCAGCTCCTTTCATTCAGTCAGTAGCTTCAAACATTTCTGGACGTTTTTCAATGGCAAAAATCAATGAATATTGTAAATGCACAAACAGTAATATCTCCACATTGCAAGGTGCAATTCTGAAATTTTTTGCTTTTTCCTGTTAATCCTAGCATGATAAAGAAGATTTAAAGAGAGTGAGATGCCAGCTCCTTTCATTCAGTCAGTAGCTTCAAACATTTCTGGTATATGAAAAACATGTTTTTCAATGGCAAAAATCAATGAATATTGTAAATGCACAAACAGTAATATCTCCACATTGCAAGGTGCAATTCTGAAATTTTTTGCTTTTTCCTGCTAATCCTAGCATGATAAAGAAGATTCAAAGAGAGTGAGATGCCAGCTCCTTTCATTCAGTCAGTAGCTTCAAACATTTCTGGTATATGAAAAACATGTTTTTCAATGGCAAAAATCAATGAATATTGTAAATGCACAAACAGTAATATCTCCACATTGCAAGGTGCAATTCTGAAATTTTTTGCTTTTTCCTGCTAATCCTAGCATGATAAAGAAGATTCAAAGAGAGTGAGATGCCAGCTCCTTTCATTCAGTCAGTAGCTTCAAACATTTCTGGACGTTTTTCAATGGCAAAAATCAATGAATATTGTAAATGCACAAACAGTAATATCTCCACATTGCAAGGTGCAATTCTGAAATTTTTTGCTTTTTCCTGCTAATCCTAGCATGATAAAGAAGATTCAAAGAGAGTGAGATGCCAGCTCCTTTCATTCAGTCAGTAGCTTCAAACATTTCTGGACGTTTTTCAATGGCAAAAATCAATGAATATTGTAAATGCACAAACAGTAATATCTCCACATTGCAAGGTGCAATTCTGAAATTTTTTGCTTTTTCCTGTTAATCCTAGCATGATAAAGAAGATTCAAAGAGAGTGAGATGCCAGCTCCTTTCATTCAGTCAGTAGCTTCAAACATTTCTGGTATATGAAAAACATGTTTTTCAATGGCAAAAATCAATGAATATTGTAAATGCACAAACAGTAATATCTCCACATTGCAAGGTGCAATTCTGAAATTTTTTGTTTTTTCCTGTTAATCCTAGCATGATAAAGAAGATTCAAAGAGAGTGAGATGCCAGCTCCTTTCATTCAGTCAGTAGCTTCAAACATTTCTGGTATATGAAAAACATGTTTTTCAATGGCAAAAATCAATGAATATTGTAAATGCACAAACAGTAATATCTCCACATTGCAAGGTGCAATTCTGAAATTTTTTGCTTTTTCCTGCTAATCCTAGCATGATAAAGAAGATTCAAAGAGAGTGAGATGCCAGCTCCTTTCATTCAGTCAGTAGCTTCAAACATTTCTGGTATATGAAAAACATGTTTTTCAATGGCAAAAATCAATGAATATTGTAAATGCACAAACAGTAATATCTCCACATTGCAAGGTGCAATTCTGAAATTTTTTGCTTTTTCCTGCTAATCCTAGCATGATAAAGAAGATTCAAAGAGAGTGAGATGCCAGCTCCTTTCATTCAGTCAGTAGCTTCAAACATTTCTGGTATATGAAAAACATGTTTTTCAATGGCAAAAATCAATGAATATTGTAAATGCACAAACAGTAATATCTCCACATTGCAAGGTGCAATTCTGAAATTTTTTGCTTTTTCCTGCTAATCCTAGCATGATAAAGAAGATTCAAAGAGAGTGAGATGCCAGCTCCTTTCATTCAGTCAGTAGCTTCAAACATTTCTGGTATATGAAAAACATGTTTTTCAATGGCAAAAATCAATGAATATTGTAAATGCACAAACAGTAATATCTCCACATTGCAAGGTGCAATTCTGAAATTTTTAGCTTTTTCCTGTTAATCCTAGCATGATAAAGAAGATTCAAAGAGAGTGAGATGCCAGCTCCTTTCATTCAGTCAGTAGCTTCAAACATTTCTGGATGTTTTTCAATGGCAAAAATCAATGAATATTGTAAATGCACAAACAGTAATATCTCCACATTGCAAGGTGCAATTCTGAAATTTTTTGCTTTTTCCTGTTAATCCTAGCATGATAAAGAAGATTCAAAGAGAGTGAGATACCAGCTCCTTTCATTCAGTCAGTAGCTTCAAACATTTCTGGTATATGAAAAACATGTTTTTCAATGGCAAAAATCAATGAATATTGTAAATGCACAAACAGTAATATCTCCACATTGCAAGGTGCAATTCTGAAATTTTTTGCTTTTTCCTGCTAATCCTAGCATGATAAAGAAGATTCAAAGAGAGTGAGATGCCAGCTAATTTCATTCAGTCAGTAGCTTCAAACATTTCTGGACGTTTTTCAATGGCAAAAATCAATGAATATTGTAAATGCACAAACAGTAATATCTCCACATTGCAAGGTGCAATTCTGAAATTTTTTGCTTTTTCCTGCTAATCCTAGCATGATAAAGAAGATTCAAAGAGAGTGAGATGCCAGCTCCTTTCATTCAGTCAGTAGCTTCAAACATTTCTTGTATATGAAAAACATGTTTTTCAATGGCAAAAATCAATGAATATTGTAAATGCATAAACAGTAATATCTCCACATTGCAAGGTGCAATTCTGAAATTTTTTGCTTTTTCCTGCTAATCCTAGCATGATAAAGAAGATTCAAAGAGAGTGAGATACCAGCTCCTTTCATTCAGTCAGTAGCTTCAAACATTTCTGGACGTTTTTCAATGGCAAAAATCAATGAATATTGTAAATGCACAAACAGTAATATCTCCACATTGCAAGGTGCAATTCTGAAATTTTTTGCTTTTTCCTGTTAATCCTAGCATGATAAAGAAGATTCAAAGAGAGTGAGATGCCAGCTCCTTTCATTCAAGTCAGTAGCTTCAAACATTTCTGGTATATGAAAAACATGTTTTTCAATGGCAAAAATCAATGAATATTGTAAATGCACAAACAGTAATATCTCCACATTGCAAGGTGCAATTCTGAAATTTTTTGCTTTTTCCTGCTTATCCTAGCATGATAAAGAAGATTCAAAGAGAGTGAGATGCCAGCTCCTTTCATTCAGTCAGTAGCTTCAAACATTTCTGGTATATGAAAAACATGTTTTTCAATGGCAAAAATCAATGAATATTGTAAATGCACAAACAGTAATATCTCCACATTGCAAGGTGCAATTCTGAAATTTTTTGCTTTTTCCTGCTTATCCTAGCATGATAAAGAAGATTCAAAGAGAGTGAGATGCCAGCTCCTTTCATTCAGTCAGTAGCTTCAAACATTTCTGGACGTTTTTCAATGGCAAAATCAATGAATATTGTAAATGCACAAACAGTAATATCTCCACATTGCAAGGTGCAATTCTGAAATTTTTTGCTTTTTCCTGTTAATCCTAGCATGATAAAGAAGATTCAAAGACAGTGAGATGCCAGCTCCTTTCATTCAGTCAGTAGCTTCAAACATTTCTGGTATATGAAAAACATGTTTTTCAATGGCAAAAATCAATGAATATTGTAAATGCACAAACAGTAATATCTCCACATTGCAAGGTGTAATTCTGAAATTTTTTGCTTTTTCCTGCTAATCCTAGCATGATAAAGAAGATTCAAAGAGAGTGAGATGCCAGCTCCTTTCATTCCGTCAGTAGCTTCAAACATTTCTGGTATATGAAAAACATGTTTTTCAATGGCAAAAATCAATGAATATTGTAAATGCACAAACAGTAATATCTCCACATTGCAAGGTGCAATTCTGAAATTTTTTGCTTTTTCCTGCTAATCCTAGCATGATAAAGAAGATTCAAAGAGAGTGAGATGCCAGCTCCTTTCATTCAGTCAGTAGCTTCAAACATTTCTGGACGTTTTTCAATGGCAAAATCAATGAATATTGTAAATGCACAAACAGTAATATCTCCACATTGCAAGGTGCAATTCTGAAATTTTTTGCTTTTTCCTGCTAATCCTAGCATGATAAAGAAGATTCAAAGAGAGTGAGATGCCAGCTAATTTCATTCAGTCAGTAGCTTCAAACATTTCTGGACGTTTTTCAATGGCAAAAATCAATGAATATTGTAAATGCACAAACAGTAATATCTCCACATTGCAAGGTGCAATTCTGAAATTTTTTGCTTTTTCCTGCTAATCCTAGCATGATAAAGAAGATTCAAAGAGAGTGAGATGCCAGCTCCTTTCATTCAGTCAGTAGCTTCAAACATTTCTTGTATATGAAAAACATGTTTTTCAATGGCAAAAATCAATGAATATTGTAAATGCACAAACAGTAATATCTCCACATTGCAAGGTGCAATTCTGAAATTTTTTGCTTTTTCCTGCTAATCCTAGCATGATAAAGAAGATTCAAAGAGAGTGAGATACCAGCTCCTTTCATTCAGTCAGTAGCTTCAAACATTTCTGGACGTTTTTCAATGGCAAAAATCAATGAATATTGTAAATGCACAAACAGTAATATCTCCACATTGCAAGGTGCAATTCTGAAATTTTTTGCTTTTTCCTGTTAATCTTAGCATGATAAAGAAGATTCAAAGAGAGTGAGATGCCAGCTCCTTTCATTCAAGTCAGTAGCTTCAAACATTTCTGGTATATGAAAAACATGTTTTTCAATGGCAAAAATCAATGAATATTGTAAATGCACAAACAGTAATATCTCCACATTGCAAGGTGCAATTCTGAAATTTTTTGCTTTTTCCTGCTTATCCTAGCATGATAAAGAAGATTCAAAGAGAGTGAGATGCCAGCTCCTTTCATTCAGTCAGTAGCTTCAAACATTTCTGGTATATGAAAAACATGTTTTTCAATGGCAAAAATCAATGAATATTGTAAATGCACAAACAGTAATATCTCCACATTGCAAGGTGCAATTCTGAAATTTTTTTGCTTTTTCCTGCTAATCCTAGCATGATAAAGAAGATTTAAAGAGAGTGAGATGCCAGCTCCTTTCATTCAGTCAGTAGCTTCAAACATTTCTGGACGTTTTTCAATGGCAAAATCAATGAATATTGTAAATGCACAAACAGTAATATCTCCACATTGCAAGGTGCAATTCTGAAATTTTTTGCTTTTTCCTGTTAATCCTAGCATGATAAAGAAGATTCAAAGACAGTGAGATGCCAGCTCCTTTCATTCAGTCAGTAGCTTCAAACATTTCTGGTATATGAAAAACATGTTTTTCAATGGCAAAAATCAATGAATATTGTAAATGCACAAACAGTAATATCTCCACATTGCAAGGTGTAATTCTGAAATTTTTTGCTTTTTCCTGCTAATCCTAGCATGATAAAGAAGATTCAAAGAGAGTGAGATGCCAGCTCCTTTCATTCCGTCAGTAGCTTCAAACATTTCTGGTATATGAAAAACATGTTTTTCAATGGCAAAAATCAATGAATATTGTAAATGCACAAACAGTAATATCTCCACATTGCAAGGTGCAATTCTGAAATTTTTTGCTTTTTCCTGCTAATCCTAGCATGATAAAGAAGATTCAAAGAGAGTGAGATGCCAGCTCCTTTCATTCAGTCAGTAGCTTCAAACATTTCTGGACGTTTTTCAATGGCAAAATCAATGAATATTGTAAATGCACAAACAGTAATATCTCCACATTGCAAGGTGCAATTCTGAAATTTTTTGCTTTTTCCTGCTAATCCTAGCATGTTAAAGAAGATTCAAAGAGAGTGAGATGCCAGCTAATTTCATTCAGTCAGTAGCTTCAAACATTTCTGGACGTTTTTCAATGGCAAAAATCAATGAATATTGTAAATGCACAAACAGTAATATCTCCACATTGCAAGGTGCAATTCTGAAATTTTTTGCTTTTTCCTGCTAATCCTAGCATGATAAAGAAGATTCAAAGAGAGTGAGATGCCAGCTCCTTTCATTCAGTCAGTAGCTTCAAACATTTCTTGTATATGAAAAACATGTTTTTCAATGGCAAAAATCAATGAATATTGTAAATGCACAAACAGTAATATCTCCACATTGCAAGGTGCAATTCTGAAATTTTTTGCTTTTTCCTGCTAATCCTAGCATGATAAAGAAGATTCAAAGAGAGTGAGATACCAGCTCCTTTCATTCAGTCAGTAGCTTCAAACATTTCTGGACGTTTTTCAATGGCAAAAATCAATGAATATTGTAAATGCACAAACAGTAATATTTCCACATTGCAAGGTGCAATTCTGAAATTTTTTGCTTTTTCCTGTTAATCCTAGCATGATAAAGAAGATTCAAAGAGAGTGAGATGCCAGCTCCTTTCATTCAAGTCAGTAGCTTCAAACATTTCTGGTATATGAAAAACATGTTTTTCAATGGCAAAAATCAATGAATATTGTAAATGCACAAACAGTAATATCTCCACATTGCAAGGTGCAATTCTGAAATTTTTTGCTTTTTCCTGCTTATCCTAGCATGATAAAGAAGATTCAAAGAGAGTGAGATGCCAGCTCCTTTCATTCAGTCAGTAGCTTCAAACATTTCTGGTATATGAAAAACATGTTTTTCAATGGCAAAAATCAATGAATATTGTAAATGCACAAACAGTAATATCTCCACATTGCAAGGTGCAATTCTGAAATTTTTTTGCTTTTTCCTGCTAATCCTAGCATGATAAAGAAGATTTAAAGAGAGTGAGATGCCAGCTCCTTTCATTCAGTCAGTAGCTTCAAACATTTCTGGACGTTTTTCAATGGCAAAATCAATGAATATTGTAAATGCACAAACAGTAATATCTCCACATTGCAAGGTGCAATTCTGAAATTTTTTGCTTTTTCCTGTTAATCCTAGCATGATAAAGAAGATTCAAAGACAGTGAGATGCCAGCTCCTTTCATTCAGTCAGTAGCTTCAAACATTTCTGGTATATGAAAAACATGTTTTTCAATGGCAAAAATCAATGAATATTGTAAATGCACAAACAGTAATATCTCCACATTGCAAGGTGCAATTCTGAAATTTTTTGCTTTTTCCTGCTAATCCTAGCATGATAAAGAAGATTCAAAGAGAGTGAGATGCCAGCTCCTTTCATTCAGTCAGTAGCTTCAAACATTTCTTGTATATGAAAAACATGTTTTTCAATGGCAAAAATCAATGAATATTGTAAATGCACAAACAGTAATATCTCCACATTGCAAGGTGCAATTCTGAAATTTTTTGCTTTTTCCTGCTAATCCTAGCATGATAAAGAAGATTCAAAGAGAGTGAGATACCAGCTCCTTTCATTCAGTCAGTAGCTTCAAACATTTCTGGACGTTTTTCAATGGCAAAAATCAATGAATATTGTAAATGCACAAACAGTAATATCTCCACATTGCAAGGTGCAATTCTGAAATTTTTTGCTTTTTCCTGTTAATCCTAGCATGATAAAGAAGATTCAAAGAGAGTGAGATGCCAGCTCCTTTCATTCAAGTCAGTAGCTTCAAACATTTCTGGTATATGAAAAACATGTTTTTCAATGGCAAAAATCAATGAATATTGTAAATGCACAAACAGTAATATCTCCACATTGCAAGGTGCAATTCTGAAATTTTTTGCTTTTTCCTGCTTATCCTAGCATGATAAAGAAGATTCAAAGAGAGTGAGATGCCAGCTCCTTTCATTCAGTCAGTAGCTTCAAACATTTCTGGTATATGAAAAACATGTTTTTCAATGGCAAAAATCAATGAATATTGTAAATGCACAAACAGTAATATCTCCACATTGCAAGGTGCAATTCTGAAATTTTTTTGCTTTTTCCTGCTAATCCTAGCATGATAAAGAAGATTTAAAGAGAGTGAGATGCCAGCTCCTTTCATTCAGTCAGTAGCTTCAAACATTTCTGGACGTTTTTCAATGGCAAAATCAATGAATATTGTAAATGCACAAACAGTAATATCTCCACATTGCAAGGTGCAATTCTGAAATTTTTTGCTTTTTCCTGTTAATCCTAGCATGATAAAGAAGATTCAAAGACAGTGAGATGCCAGCTCCTTTCATTCAGTCAGTAGCTTCAAACATTTCTGGTATATGAAAAACATGTTTTTCAATGGCAAAAATCAATGAATATTGTAAATGCACAAACAGTAATATCTCCACATTGCAAGGTGCAATTCTGAAATTTTTTGCTTTTTCCTGCTAATCCTAGCATGATAAAGAAGATTCAAAGAGAGTGAGATGCCAGCTCCTTTCATTCCGTCAGTAGCTTCAAACATTTCTGGTATATGAAAAACATGTTTTTCAATGGCAAAAATCAATGAATATTGTAAATGCACAAACAGTAATATCTCCACATTGCAAGGTGCAATTCTGAAATTTTTTGCTTTTTCCTGCTAATCCTAGCATGATAAAGAAGATTCAAATAGAGTGAGATGCCAGCTCCTTTCATTCAGTCAGTAGCTTCAAACATTTCTGGACGTTTTTCAATGGCAAAAATCAATGAATATTGTAAATGCACAAACAGTAATATCTCCACATTGCAAGGTGCAATTCTGAAATTTTTTGCTTTTTCCTGCTAATCCTAGCATGATAAAGAAGATTCAAAGAGAGTGAGATGCCAGCTCCTTTCATTCAGTCAGTAGCTTCAAACATTTCTTGTATATGAAAAACATGTTTTTCAATGGCAAAAATCAATGAATATTGTAAATGCACAAACAGCAATATCTCCACATTGCAAGGTGCAATTCTGAAATTTTTTGCTTTTTCCTGCTAATCCTAGCATGATAAAGAAGATTCAAAGAGAGTGAGATGCCAGCTCCTTTCATTCAGTCAGTAGCTTCAAACATTTCTGGACGTTTTTCAATGGCAAAAATCAATGAATATTGTAAATGCACAAACAGTAATATCTCCACATTGCAAGGTGCAATTCTGAAATTTTTTGCTTTTTCCTGTTAATCCTAGCATGATAAAGAAGATTCAAAGAGAGTGAGATGCCAGCTCCTTTAATTCAGTCAGTAGCTTCAAACATTTCTGGTATATGAAAAACATGTTTTTCAATGGCAAAAATCAATGAATATTGTAAATGCACAAACAGTAATATCTCCACATTGCAAGGTGCAATTCTGAAATTTTTTGCTTTTTCCTGCTAATCCTAGCATGATAAAGAAGATTCAAAGAGAGTGAGATGCCAGCTCCTTTCATTCAGTCAGTAGCTTCAAACATTTCTGGTATATGAAAAACATGTTTTTCAATGCAAAAATCAATGAATATTGTAAATGCACAAACAGTAATATCTCCACATTGCAAGGTGCAATTCTGAAATTTTTTGCTTTTTCCTGCTAATCCAAGCATGATAAAGAAGATTCAAAGAGAGTGAGATGCCAGCTCCTTTCATTCAGTCAGTAGCTTCAAACATTTCTGGTATATGAATAACATGATGTTTTTCAATGGCAAAAATCAATGAATATTGTAAATGCACAAACAGTAATTTCTCCGCATTGCAAGGTGCAATTCTGAAATTTTTTGCTTTTTCCTGCTCCTCTTAGCATGATAAAGAAGATTCAAAGAGAGTGAGATGCCAGCTCCTTTCATTCAGTCAGTAGCTTCAAACATTTCTGGTATATGAATAACATGATGTTTTTCAATGGCAAAAATCAATGAATATTGTAAATGCACAAACAGTAATTTCTCCGCATTGCAAGGTGCAATTCTGAAATTTTTTGCTTTTTCCTGCTCCTCTTAGCATGATAAAGACGATTCAAAGAGAGTGAGATGCCAGCTCCTTTCATTCAGTCAGTAGCTTCAATCATTTCTGGACGTTTTTCAATGGCAAAAATCAATGAATATTGTAAATGCACAAACAGTAATTTCTCCGCATTGCAAGGTGCAATTCTGAAATTTTTTGCTTTTTCCTGCTCCTCTTAGCATGATAAAGAAAATTCAGAGTGAGATGCCAGCTGCTTTCATTCAGTCAGTAGCTTCAATCATTTCTGGACGTTTTTCAATGGCAAAAATCAATGAATATTGTAAATGCACAAACAGTAATATCTCCACATTGCAAGGTGCAATTCTGAAATTTTTTGCTTTTTCCTGTTAATCCTAGCATGATAAAGAAGATTCAAAGAGAGTGAGATGCCAGCTCCTTTCATTCAGTCAGTAGCTTCAAACATTTCTGGTATATGAAAAACATGTTTTTCAATGGCAAAAATCAATGAATATTGTAAATGCACAAACAGTAATATCTCCACATTGCAAGGTGCAATTCTGAAATTTTTTGCTTTTTCCTGCTAATCCAAGCATGATAAAGAAGATTCAAAGAGAGTGAGATGCCAGCCCCTTTCATTCAGTCAGTAGCTTCAAACATTTCTGGTATATGAATAACATGATGTTTTTCAATGGCAAAAATCAATGAATATTGTAAATGCACAAACAGTAATTTCTCCGCATTGCAAGGTGCAATTCTGAAATTTTTTGCTTTTTCCTGCTCCTCTTAGCATGATAAAGAAGATTCAAAGAGAGTGAGATGCCAGCTCCTTTCACTCAGTCAGTAGCTTCAAACATTTCTGGTAAATGAATAACATGATGTTTTTCAATGGCAAAAATCAATGAATATTGTAAATGCACAAACAGTAATTTCTCCGCATTGCAAGGTGCAATTCTGAAATTTTTTGCTTTTTCCTGCTCCTCTTAGCATGATAAAGACGATTCAAAGAGAGTGAGATGCCAGCTCCTTTCATTCAGTCAGTAGCTTCAATCATTTCTGGACGTTTTTCAATGGCAAAAATCAATGAATATTGTAAATGCACAAACAGTAATTTCTCCGCATTGCAAGGTACAATTCTGAAATTTTTTGCTTTTTCCTGCTCCTCTTAGCATGATAAAGAAAATTCAGAGTGAGATGCCAGCTGCTTTCATTCAGTCAGTAGCTTCAATCATTTCTGGACGTTTTTCAATGGCAAAAATCAATGAATATTGTAAATGCACAAACAGTAATTTCTCCGCATTGCAAGGTGCAATTCTGAAATTTTTTGCTTTTTCCTGCTCCTCTTAGCATGATAAAGAAGATTCAAAGAGAGTGAGATGCCAGCTCCTTTCATTCAGTCAGTAGCTTCAAACATTTCTGGTATATGAATAACATGATGTTTTTCAATGGCAAAAATCAATGAATATTGTAAATGCACAAACAGTAATTTCTCCGCATTGCAAGGTGCAATTCTGAAATTTTTTGCTTTTTCCTGCTCCTCTTAGCATGATAAAGAAGATTCAAAGAGAGTGAGATGCCAGCTCCTTTCGTTCAGTCAGTAGCTTCAATCATTTCTGGACGTTTTTCAAAGGCAAAAATCATTGAATAATGTAAATGCACAAACAGTAATTTCTCCGCATTGCAAGGTGCAATTCTGAATTTTTTTACTTTTTCCTGCTCCTCTTAGCATGATAAAGAAGATTCAAAGAGAGTGAGATGCCAGCTCCTTTTATTCAGTCAGTAGCTTCAATCATTTCTGGTATATGAATAACATGATGTTTTTCAATGGCAAAAATCAATGAATATTGTAAATGCACAAACAGTAATTTCTCCGCATTGCAAGGTGCAATTCTGAAGTTTTTTGCTTTTTCCTGCTCCTCTTAGCATGATAAAGAAGATTCAAAGAGAGTGAGATGCCAGCTCCTTTCATTCAGTCAGTAGCTTCAATCATTTCTGGACGTTTTTCAATGGCAAAAATCATTGAATATTGTAAATGCACAAACAGTAATTTCTCCGCATTGCAAGGTGCAATTCTGAAATTTTTTACTTTTTCCTGCTCCTCTTAGCATGATAAAGAAGATTCAAAGAGAGTGAGATGCCAGCTCCTTTCATTCAGTCAGTAGCTTCAATCATTTCTGGTATATGAATAACATGATGTTTTTCAATGTCAAAAATCAATGAATATTGTAAATGCACAAACAGTAATTTCTCCGCATTGCAAGGTGCAATTCTGAAATTTTTTGCTTTTTCCTGCTCCTCTTAGCATGATAAAGAAGATTCAAAGAGAGTGAGATGCCAGCTCCTTTCATTCAGTCAGTAGCTTCAATCATTTCTGGACGTTTTTCAATGGCAAAAATCAATGAATATTGTGAATGCACAAACAGTAATTTCTCCGCATTGCAAGGTGCAATTCTGAAATTTTTTGCTTTTTCCTGCTCCTCTTAGCATGATAAAGAAAATTCAGAGTGAGATGCCAGCTCCTTTCATTCAGTCAGTAGCTTCAATCATTTCTGGACGTTTTTCAATGGCAAAAATCAATGAATATTGTAAATGCACAAACAGTAATTTCTCCGCATTGCAAGGTGCAATTCTGAAATTTTTTGCTTTTTCCTGCTCCTCTTAGCATGATAAAGAAGATTCAAAGAGAGTGAGATGCCTGCTCCTTTCATTCAGTCAGTAGCTTCAAACATTTCTGGTATATGAATAACATGATGTTTTTCAATGGCAAAAATCAATGAATATTGTAAATGCACAAACAGTAATTTCTCCGCATTGCAAGGTGCAATTCTGAAATTTTTTGCTTTTTCCTGCTCCTCTTAGCATGATAAAGAAGATTCAAAGAGAGTGAGATGCCAGCTCCTTTCGTTCAGTCAGTAGCTTCAATCATTTCTGGACGTTTTTCAAAGGCAAAAATCATTGAATATTGTAAATGCACAAACAGTAATTTCTCCGCATTGCAAGGTGCAATTCTGAAATTTTTTACTTTTTCCTGCTCCTCTTAGCATGATAAAGAAGATTCAAAGAGAGTGAGATGCCAGCTCCTTTCATTCAGTCAGTAGCTTCAATCATTTCTGGTATATGAATAACATGATGTTTTTCAATGGCAAAAATCAATGAATATTGTAAATGCACAAACAGTAATTTCTCCGCATTGCAAGGTGCAATTCTGAAGTTTTTTGCTTTTTCCTGCTCCTCTTAGCATGATAAAGAAGATTCAAAGAGAGTGAGATGCCAGCTCCTTTCATTCAGTCAGTAGCTTCAATCATTTCTGGACGTTTTTCAATGGCAAAAATCATTGAATATTGTAAATGCACAAACAGTAATTTCTCCGCATTGCAAGGTGCAATACTGAAATTTTTTACTTTTTCCTGCTCCTCTTAGCATGATAAAGAAGATTCAAAGAGAGTGAGATGCCAGCTCCTTTCATTCAGTCAGTAGCTTCAATCATTTCTGGTATATGAATAACATGATGTTTTTCAATGGCAAAAATCAATGAATATTGTAAATGCACAAACAGTAATTTCTCCGCATTGCAAGGTGCAATTCTGAAATTTTTTGCTTTTTCCTGCTCCTCTTAGCATAATAAAGAAGATTCAAAGAAAGTGAGATGCCAGCTCCTTTCATTCAGTCAGTAGCTTCAATCATTTCTGGACGTTTTTCAATGGCAAACATCAATGAATATTGTAAATGCACAAACAGTAATTTCTTCGCATTGCAAGGTGCAATTCTGAAATTTTTTGCTTTTTCCTGCTCCTCTTAGCATGATAAACAAGATTCAAAGAGAGTGAGATGCCAGCTCCTTTCATTCAGTCAGTAGCTTCAATCATTTCTGGACGTTTTTCAATGGCAAAAATCAATGAATATTGTAAATGCACAAACAGTAATTTCTCCGCATTGCAAGGTGCAATTCTGAAATTTTTTACTTTTTCCTGCTCCTCTTAGCATGATAAAGAAGATTCAAAGAGAGTGAGATGCCAGCTCCTTTCATTCAGTCAGTAGCTTCAATCATTTCTGGTATATGAATAACATGATGTTTTTCAATGGCAAAAATCAATGAATATTGTAAATGCACAAACAGTAATTTCTCCGCATTGCAAGGTGCAATTCTGAAATTTTTTGCTTTTTCCTGCTCCTCTTAGCATGATAAAGAAGATTCAAAGAGAGTGAGATGCCAGCTCCTTTCATTCAGTCAGTAGCTTCAATCATTTCTGGACGTTTTTCAATGGCAAAAATCATTGAATATTGTAAATGCACAAACAGTAATTTCTCCGCATTGCAAGGTGCAATTCTGAAATTTTTTACTTTTTCCTGCTCCTCTTAGCATGATAAAGAAGATTCAAAGAGAGTGAGATGCCAGCTCCTTTCATTCAGTCAGTAGCTTCAATCATTTCTGGTATATGAATAACATGATGTTTTTCAATGGCAAAAATCAATGAATATTGTAAATGCACAAACAGTAATTTCTCCGCATTGCAAGGTGCAATTCTGAAATTTTTTGCTTTTTCCTGCTCCTCTTAGCATGATAAAGAAGATTCAAAGAGAGTGAGATGCCAGCTCCTTTCATTCAGTCAGTAGCTTCAATCATTTCTGGACGTTTTTCAATGGCAAAAATCAATGAATATTGTAAATGCACAAACAGTAATTTCTCCGCATTGCAAGGTGCAATTCTGAAATTTTTTGCTTTTTCCTGCTCCTCTTAGCATGATAAACAAGATTAAAAGAGAGTGAGATGCCAGCTCCTTTCATTCAGTCAGTAGCTTCAATCATTTCTGGACGTTTTTCAATGGCAAAAATCAATGAATATTGTAAATGCACAAACAGTAATTTCTCCGCATTGCAAGGTGCAATTCTGAAATTTTTTGCTTTTTCCTGCTCCTCTTAGCATGATAAAGAAGATTCAAAGAGAGTGAGATGCCAGCTCCTTTCATTCAGTCAGTAGCTTCAAACATTCCTGGTATATGAATAACATGATGTTTTTCAATGGCAAAAATCAATGAATATTGTAAATGCACAAACAGTAATTTCTCCGCATTGCAAGGTGCAATTCTGAAATTTTTTGCTTTTTCCTGCTCCTCTTAGCATGATAAAGAAGATTCAAAGAGAGTGAGATGCCAGCTCCTTTCATTCAGTCAGTAGCTTCAATCATTTCTGGACGTTTTTCAATTGCAAAAATCAATGAATATTGTAAATGCACAAACAGTAATTTCTCCGCATTGCAAGGTGCAACTCTGAAATTTTTTGCTTTTTCCTGCTCCTCTTAGCATGATAAAGAAGATTCAAAGAGAGTGAGATGCCAGCTCCTTTCATTCAGTCAGTAGCTTCAATCATTTCTGGTATATGAATAACGTGATGTTTTTCAATGGCAAAAATCAATGAATATTGTAAATGCACAAACAGTAATTTCTCCGCATTGCAAGGTGCAATTCTGAAATTTTTTGCTTTTTCCTGCTCCTCTTAGCATGATAAAGAAGATTCAAAGAGAGTGAGATGCCAGCTCCTTTCATTCAGTCAGTAGCTTCAAACATTTCTGGTATATGAATAACATGATGTTTTTCAATGGCAAAAATCAATGAATA
Organism: Phyllobates terribilis; assembly: GCF_046119375.1. Lineage (NCBI taxonomy): Eukaryota > Metazoa > Chordata > Amphibia > Anura > Dendrobatidae > Phyllobates > Phyllobates terribilis. Next base: position 206,605 of record NW_027364126.1, on the reverse strand, counting down.
TTGTAAATGCACAAACAGTAATTTCTCCGCATTGCAAGGTGCAATTCTGAAATTTTTTGCTTTTTCCTGCTCCTCTTAGCATGATAAAGAAGATTCAAGGAGAGTGAGATGCCAGCTCCTTTCATTCAGTCAGTAGCTTCAAACATTTCTGGTATATGAATAACATGATGTTTTTCAATGGCAGAAATCAATGAATATTGTAAATGCACAAACAGTAATTTCTCCGCATTGCAAGGTGCAATTCTGAAATTTTTTGCTTTATCCTGCTCCTCTTAGCATGATAAAGAAGATTCAAAGAGAGTGAGATGCCAGCTCCTTTCATTCAGTCAGTAGCTTCAATCATTTCTGGACGTTTTTCAATGGCAAAAATCATTGAATATTGTAAATGCACAAACAGTAATTTCTCCGCATTGCAAGGTGCAATTCTGAAATTTTTTACTTTTTCCTGCTCCTCTTAGCATGATAAAGAAGATTCAAAGAGAGTGAGATGCCAGCTCCTTTCATTCAGTCAGTAGCTTCAAACATTTCTGGTATATGAATAACATGATGTTTTTCAATGGCAAAAATCAATGAATATTGTAAATGCACAAACAGTAATTTCTCCGCATTGCAAGGTGCAATTCTGAAATTTTTTGCTTTTTCCTGCTCCTCTTAGCATGATAAAGAAGATTCAAGGAGAGTGAGATGCCAGCTCCTTTCATTCAGTCAGTAGCTTCAAACATTTCTGGTATATGAATAACATGATGTTTTTCAATGGCAGAAATCAATGAATATTGTAAATGCACAAACAGTAATTTCTCCGCATTGCAAGGTGCAATTCTGAAATTTTTTGCTTTATCCTGCTCCTCTTAGCATGATAAAGAAGATTCAAAGAGAGTGAGATGCCAGCTCCTTTCATTCAGTCAGTAGCTTCAATCATTTCTGGACGTTTTTCAATGGCAAAAATCATTGAATATTGTAAATGCACAAACAGTAATTTCTCCGCATTGCAAGGTGCAATTCTGAAATTTTTTACTTTTTCCTGCTCCTCTTAGCATGATAAAGAAGATTCAAAGAGAGTGAGATGCCAGCTCCTTTCATTCAGTCAGTAGCTTCAATCATTTCTGGACGTTTTTCAATGGCAAAAATCATTGAATATTGTAAATGCACAAACAGTAATTTCTCCGCATTGCAAGGTGCAATTCTGAAATTTTTTACTTTTTCCTGCTCCTCTTAGCATGATAAAGAAGATTCAAAGAGAGTGAGATGCCAGCTCCTTTCATTCAGTCAGTAGCTTCAATCATTTCTGGTATATGAATAACATGATGTTTTTCAATGGCAAAAATCAATGAATATTGTAAATGCACAAACAGTAATTTCTCCGCATTGCAAGGTGCAATTCTGAAATTTTTTGCTTTTTCCTGCTCCTCTTAGCATGATAAAGAAGATTCAAAGAGAGTGAGATGCCAGCTCCTTTCATTCAGTCAGTAGCTTCAATCATTTCTGGACGTTTTTCAATGGCAAAAATCAATGAATATTGTAAATGCACAAACAGTAATTTCTCCGCATTGCAAGGTGCAATTCTGAAATTTTTTGCTTTTTCCTGCTCCTCTTAGCATGATAAACAAGATTAAAAGAGAGTGAGATGCCAGCTCCTTTCATTCAGTCAGTAGCTTCAATCATTTCTGGACGTTTTTCAATGGCAAAAATCAATGAATATTGTAAATGCACAAACAGTAATTTCTCCGCATTGCAAGGTGCAATTCTGAAATTTTTTGCTTTTTCCTGCTCCTCTTAGCATGATAAAGAAGATTCAAAGAGAGTGAGATGCCAGCTCCTTTCATTCAGTCAGTAGCTTCAAACATTCCTGGTATATGAATAACATGATGTTTTTCAATGGCAAAAATCAATGAATATTGTAAATGCACAAACAGTAATTTCTCCGCATTGCAAGGTGCAATTCTGAAATTTTTTGCTTTTTCCTGCTCCTCTTAGCATGATAAAGAAGATTCAAAGAGTGAGATGCCAGCTCCTTTCATTCAGTCAGTAGCTTCAATCATTTCTGGACGTTTTTCAATTGCAAAAATCAATGACTATTGTAAATGCACAAACAGTAATTTCTCCGCATTGCAAGGTGCAACTCTGAAATTTTTTGCTTTTTCCTGCTCCTCTTAGCATGATAAAGAAGATTCAAAGAGAGTGAGATGCCAGCTCCTTTCATTCAGTCAGTAGCTTCAATCATTTCTGGTATATGAATAACGTGATGTTTTTCAATGGCAAAAATCAATGAATATTGTAAATGCACAAACAGTAATTTCTCCGCATTGCAAGGTGCAATTCTGAAATTTTTTGCTTTTTCCTGCTCCTCTTAGCATGATAAAGAAGATTCAAAGAGAGTGAGATGCCAGCTCCTTTCATTCAGTCAGTAGCTTCAAACATTTCTGGTATATGAATAACATGATGTTTTTCAATGGCAAAAATCAATGAATATTGTAAATGCACAAACAGTAATTTCTCCGCATTGCAAGGTGCAATTCTGAAATTTTTTGCTTTTTCCTGCTCCTCTTAGCATGATAAAGAAGATTCAAGGAGAGTGAGATGCCAGCTCCTTTCATTCAGTCAGTAGCTTCAAACATTTCTGGTATATGAATAACATGATGTTTTTCAATGGCAGAAATCAATGAATATTGTAAATGCACAAACAGTAATTTCTCCGCATTGCAAGGTGCAATTCTGAAATTTTTTGCTTTATCCTGCTCCTCTTAGCATGATAAAGAAGATTCAAAGAGAGTGAGATGCCAGCTCCTTTCATTCAGTCAGTAGCTTCAATAATTTCTGGACGTTTTTCAATGGCAAAAATCATTGAATATTGTAAATGCACAAACAGTAATTTCTCCGCATTGCAAGGTGCAATTCTGAAATTTTTTACTTTTTCCTGCTCCTCTTAGCATGATAAAGAAGATTCAAAGATAGTGAGATGCCAGCTCCTTTCATTCAGTCAGTAGCTTCAATCATTTCTGGTATATGAATAACATGATGTTTTTCAATGGCAAAAATCAATGAATATTGTAAATGCACAAACAGTAATTTCTCCGCATTGCAAGGTGCAATTCTGAAATTTTTTGCTTTTTCCTGCTCCTCTTAGCATGATAAAGAAGATTCAAAGAGAGTGAGATGCCAGCTCCTTTCATTCAGTCAGTAGCTTCAATTATTTCTGGACGTTTTTCAATGGCAAAAATCAATGAATATTGTAAATGCACAAACAGTAATTTCTCCGCATTGCAAGGTGCAATTCTGAAATTTTTTGCTTTTTCCTGCTCCTCTTAGCATGATAAAGAAGATTCAAAGAGAGTGAGATGCCAGCTCCTTTCATTCAGTCAGTAGCTTCAATCATTTCTGGACGTTTTTCAATGGCAAAAATCAATGAATATTGTAAATGCACAAACAGTAATTTCTCCGCATTGCAAGGTGCAATTCTGAAATTTTTTGCTTTTTCCTGCTCCTCTTAGCATGATAAAAAAGATTCAAAGAGAGTGAGATGCCAGCTCCTTTCATTCAGTCAGTAGCTTCAAACATTTCTGGTATATGAATAACATGATGTTTTTCAATGGCAAAAATCAATGAATATTGTAAATGCACAAACAGTAATTTCTCCGCATTGCAAGGTGCAATTCTGAAATTTTTTGCTTTTTCCTGCTCCTCTTAGCATGATAAAGAAGATTCAAAGAGAGTGAGATGCTAGCTCCTTTCGTTCAGTCAGTAGCTTCAATCATTTCTGGACGTTTTTCAATGGCAAAAATCATTGAATATTGTAAATGCACAAACAGTAATTTCTCCGCATTGCAAGGTGCAATTCTGAAATTTTTTACTTTTTCCTGCTCCTCTTAGCATGATAAAGAAGATTCAAAGAGAGTGAGATGCCAGCTCCTTTCATTCAGTCAGTAGCTTCAATCATTTCTGGTATATGAATAACATGATGTTTTTCAATGGCAAAAATCAATGAATATTGTAAATGCACAAACAGTAATTTCTCCGCATTGCAAGGTGCAATTCTGAAATTTTTTGCTTTTTCCTGCTCCTCTTAGCATGATAAAGAAGATTCAAAGAGAGTGAGATGCCAGCTCCTTTCATTCAGTCAGTAGCTTCAATCATTTCTGGACGTTTTTCAATGGCAAAAATCATTGAATATTGTAAATGCACAAACAGTAATTTCTCCGCATTGCAAGGTGCAATTCTGAAATTTTTTACTTTTTCCTGCTCCTCTTAGCATGATAAAGAAGATTCAAAGAGAGTGAGATGCCAGCTCCTTTCATTCAGTCAGTAGCTTCAATCATTTCTGGTATATGAATAACATGATGTTTTTCAATGGCAAAAATCAATGAATATTGTAAATGCACAAACAGTAATTTCTCCGCATTGCAAGGTGCAATTCTGAAATTTTTTGCTTTTTCCTGCTCCTCTTAGCATGATAAAGAAGATTCAAAGAGAGTGAGATGCCAGCTCCTTTCATTCAGTCAGTAGCTTCAATCATTTCTGGACGTTTTTCAATGGCAAAAATCAATGAATATTGTAAATGCACAAACAGTAATTTCTCCGCATTGCAAGGTGCAATTCTGAAATTTTTTGCTTTTTCCTGCTCCTCTTAGCATGATAAACAAGATTAAAAGAGAGTGAGATGCCAGCTCCTTTCATTCAGTCAGTAGCTTCAATCATTTCTGGACGTTTTTCAATGGCAAAAATCAATGAATATTGTAAATGCACAAACAGTAATTTCTCCGCATTGCAAGGTGCAATTCTGAAATTTTTTGCTTTTTCCTGCTCCTCTTAGCATGATAAAGAAGATTCAAAGAGAGTGAGATGCCAGCTCCTTTCATTCAGTCAGTAGCTTCAAACATTCCTGGTATATGAATAACATGATGTTTTTCAATGGCAAAAATCAATGAATATTGTAAATGCACAAACAGTAATTTCTCCGCATTGCAAGGTGCAATTCTGAAATTTTTTGCTTTTTCCTGCTCCTCTTAGCATGATAAAGAAGATTCAAAGAGAGTGAGATGCCAGCTCCTTTCATTCAGTCAGTAGCTTCAATCATTTCTGGACGTTTTTCAATTGCAAAAATCAATGAATATTGTAAATGCACAAACAGTAATTTCTCCGCATTGCAAGGTGCAACTCTGAAATTTTTTGCTTTTTCCTGCTCCTCTTAGCATGATAAAGAAGATTCAAAGAGAGTGAGATGCCAGCTCCTTTCATTCAGTCAGTAGCTTCAATCATTTCTGGTATATGAATAACGTGATGTTTTTCAATGGCAAAAATCAATGAATATTGTAAATGCACAAACAGTAATTTCTCCGCATTGCAAGGTGCAATTCTGAAATTTTTTGCTTTTTCCTGCTCCTCTTAGCATGATAAAGAAGATTCAAAGAGAGTGAGATGCCAGCTCCTTTCATTCAGTCAGTAGCTTCAAACATTTCTGGTATATGAATAACATGATGTTTTTCAATGGCAAAAATCAATGAATATTGTAAATGCACAAACAGTAATTTCTCCGCATTGCAAGGTGCAATTCTGAAATTTTTTGCTTTTTCCTGCTCCTCTTAGCATGATAAAGAAGATTCAAGGAGAGTGAGATGCCAGCTCCTTTCATTCAGTCAGTAGCTTCAAACATTTCTGGTATATGAATAACATGATGTTTTTCAATGGCAGAAATCAATGAATATTGTAAATGCACAAACAGTAATTTCTCCGCATTGCAAGGTGCAATTCTGAAATTTTTTGCTTTATCCTGCTCCTCTTAGCATGATAAAGAAGATTCAAAGAGAGTGAGATGCCAGCTCCTTTCATTCAGTCAGTAGCTTCAATCATTTCTGGACGTTTTTCAATGGCAAAAATCATTGAATATTGTAAATGCACAAACAGTAATTTCTCCGCATTGCAAGGTGCAATTCTGAAATTTTTTACTTTTTCCTGCTCCTCTTAGCATGATAAAGAAGATTCAAAGAGAGTGAGATGCCAGCTCCTTTCATTCAGTCAGTAGCTTCAATCATTTCTGGTATATGAATAACATGATGTTTTTCAATGGCAAAAATCAATGAATATTGTAAATGCACAAACAGTAATTTCTCCGCATTGCAAGGTGCAATTCTGAAATTTTTTGCTTTTTCCTGCTCCTCTTAGCATGATAAAGAAGATTCAAAGAGAGTGAGATGCCAGCTCCTTTCATTCAGTCAGTAGCTTCAATCATTTCTGGACGTTTTTCAATGGCAAAAATCAATGAATATTGTAAATGCACAAACAGTAATTTCTCCGCATTGCAAGGTGCAATTCTGAAATTTTTTGCTTTTTCCTGCTCCTCTTAGCATGATAAAGAAGATTCAAAGAGAGTGAGATGCCAGCTCCTTTCATTCAGTCAGTAGCTTCAATCATTTCTGGACGTTTTTCAATGGCAAAAATCAATGAATATTGTAAATGCACAAACAGTAATTTCTCCGCATTGCAAGGTGCAATTCTGAAATTTTTTGCTTTTTCCTGCTCCTCTTAGCATGATAAAGAAGATTCAAAGAGAGTGAGATGCCAGCTCCTTTCATTCAGTCAGTAGCTTCAAACATTCCTGGTATATGAATAACATGATGTTTTTCAATGGCAAAAATCAATGAATATTGTAAATGCACAAACAGTAATTTCTCCGCATTGCAAGGTGCAATTCTGAAATTTTTTGCTTTTTCCTGCTCCTCTTAGCATGATAAAGAAGATTCAAAGAGAGTGAGATGCCAGCTCCTTTCATTCAGTCAGTAGCTTCAATCATTTCTGGACGTTTTTCAATTGCAAAAATCAATGAATATTGTAAATGCACAAACAGTAATTTCTCCGCATTGCAAGGTGCAACTCTGAAATTTTTTGCTTTTTCCTGCTCCTCTTAGCATGATAAAGAAGATTCAAAGAGAGTGAGATGCCAGCTCCTTTCATTCAGTCAGTAGCTTCAATCATTTCTGGTATATGAATAACGTGATGTTTTTCAATGGCAAAAATCAATGAATATTGTAAATGCACAAACAGTAATTTCTCCGCATTGCAAGGTGCAATTCTGAAATTTTTTGCTTTTTCCTGCTCCTCTTAGCATGATAAAGAAGATTCAAAGAGAGTGAGATGCCAGCTCCTTTCATTCAGTCAGTAGCTTCAAACATTTCTGGTATATGAATAACATGATGTTTTTCAATGGCAAAAATCAATGAATATTGTAAATGCACAAACAGTAATTTCTCCGCATTGCAAGGTGCAATTCTGAAATTTTTTGCTTTTTCCTGCTCCTCTTAGCATGATAAAGAAGATTCAAGGAGAGTGAGATGCCAGCTCCTTTCATTCAGTCAGTAGCTTCAAACATTTCTGGTATATGAATAACATGATGTTTTTCAATGGCAGAAATCAATGAATATTGTAAATGCACAAACAGTAATTTCTCCGCATTGCAAGGTGCAATTCTGAAATTTTTTGCTTTATCCTGCTCCTCTTAGCATGATAAAGAAGATTCAAAGAGAGTGAGATGCCAGCTCCTTTCATTCAGTCAGTAGCTTCAATCATTTCTGGACGTTTTTCAATGGCAAAAATCATTGAATATTGTAAATGCACAAACAGTAATTTCTCCGCATTGCAAGGTGCAATTCTGAAATTTTTTACTTTTTCCTGCTCCTCTTAGCATGATAAAGAAGATTCAAAGAGAGTGAGATGCCAGCTCCTTTCATTCAGTCAGTAGCTTCAATCATTTCTGGTATATGAATAACATGATGTTTTTCAATGGCAAAAATCAATGAATATTGTAAATGCACAAACAGTAATTTCTCCGCATTGCAAGGTGCAATTCTGAAATTTTTTGCTTTTTCCTGCTCCTCTTAGCATGATAAAGAAGATTCAAAGAGAGTGAGATGCCAGCTCCTTTCATTCAGTCAGTAGCTTCAATCATTTCTGGACGTTTTTCAATGGCAAAAATCAATGAATATTGTAAATGCACAAACAGTAATTTCTCCGCATTGCAAGGTGCAATTCTGAAATTTTTTGCTTTTTCCTGCTCCTCTTAGCATGATAAAGAAGATTCAAAGAGAGTGAGATGCCAGCTCCTTTCATTCAGTCAGTAGCTTCAATCATTTCTGGACGTTTTTCAATGGCAAAAATCAATGAATATTGTAAATGCACAAACAGTAATTTCTCCGCATTGCAAGGTGCAATTCTGAAATTTTTTGCTTTTTCCTGCTCCTCTTAGCATGATAAAAAAGATTCAAAGAGAGTGAGATGCCAGCTCCTTTCATTCAGTCAGTAGCTTCAAACATTTCTGGTATATGAATAACATGATGTTTTTCAATGGCAAAAATCAATGAATATTGTAAATGCACAAACAGTAATTTCTCCGCATTGCAAGGTGCAATTCTGAAATTTTTTGCTTTTTCCTGCTCCTCTTAGCATGATAAAGAAGATTCAAAGAGAGTGAGATGCTAGCTCCTTTCGTTCAGTCAGTAGCTTCAATCATTTCTGGACGTTTTTCAATGGCAAAAATCATTGAATATTGTAAATGCACAAACAGTAATTTCTCCGCATTGCAAGGTGCAATTCTGAAATTTTTTACTTTTTCCTGCTCCTCTTAGCATGATAAAGAAGATTCAAAGAGAGTGAGATGCCAGCTCCTTTCATTCAGTCAGTAGCTTCAATCATTTCTGGTATATGAATAACATGATGTTTTTCAATGGCAAAAATCAATGAATATTGTAAATGCACAAACAGTAATTTCTCCGCATTGCAAGGTGCAATTCTGAAATTTTTTGCTTTTTCCTGCTCCTCTTAGCATGATAAAGAAGATTCAAAGAGAGTGAGATGCCAGCTCCTTTCATTCAGTCAGTAGCTTCAATCATTTCTGGACGTTTTTCAATGGCAAAAATCAACGAATATTGTAAATGCACAAACAGTAATTTCTCCGCATTGCAAGGTGCAATTCTGAAATTTTTTGCTTTTTCCTGCTCCTCTTAGCATGATAAAGAAGATTCAAAGAGAGTGAGATGCCAGCTCCTTACATTCAGTCAGTAGCTTCAATCATTTCTGGTAAATGAATAACATGATGTTTTTCAATGGCAAAAATCAATGAATTTTGTAAATGCACAAACAGTAATTTCTCCGCATTGCAAGGCGCAATTCTGAAATTTTTTGCTTTTTCCTGCTCCTCTTAGCATGATAAAGAAGATTCAAAGAGAGTGAGATGCCAGCTCCTTTCAATCAGTCAGTAGCTTCAATCATTTCTGGACGTTTTTCAATGGCAAAAATCAATGAATATTGTAAATGCACAAACAGTAATTTCTCCGCATTGCAAGGTGCAATTCTGAAATTTTATGCTTTTTCCTGCTCCTCTTAGCATGATAAAGAAGATTCAAAGAGAGTGAGATGCCAGCTCCTTTCATTCAGTCAGTAGCTTCAATCATTTCTGGACGTTTTTCAATGGCAAAAATCAATGAATATTGTAAATGCACAAACAGTAATTTTTCCGCATTGCAAGGTGCAATTCTGAAATTTTTTGCTTATTGCTGCTCCTCTTAGCATGATAAAGAAGATTCAAAGAGAGTGAGGTGCCAGCTCCTTTCATTCAGTCAGTAGCTTAAAACATTTCTGGTATATGAATAACGTTTTTCAATGGCAAAAATCAATGAATATTGTAAATGCACAAACAGTTATTTCTCCGCATTGCAAGGTGCAATTCTGAAATTTTTTTGCTTTTTCCTGCTCCTCTTAGCATGATAAAGAAGATTCAAAGAGAGTGAGATGCCAGCTCCTTTCATTCAGTCAGTAGCTTCAATCATTTCTGGACGTTTTTCAATGGCAAAAATCAATGAATATTGTAAATGCACAAACAGTAATTTCTCCGCATTGCAAGGTGCAATTCTGAAATTTTTTGCTTTTTCCTGCTCCTCTTAGCATGATAAAGAAGATTCAAAGAGAGTGAGATGCCAGCTCCTTTCATTCAGTCAGTAGCTTCAATCATTTCTGGACGTTTTTCAATGGCAAAAATCAATGAATATTGTAAATGCACAAACAGTAATTTCTCCGCATTGCAAGGTGCAATTCTGAAATTTTTTGCTTTTTCCTGCTCCTCTTAGCATGATAAAGAAGATTCAAAGAGAGTGAGATGCCAGCTCCTTTCATTCAGTCAGTAGCTTCAATCATTTCTGGACGTTTTTCAATGGCAAAAATCAATGAATATTGTAAATGCACAAACAGTAATTTCTCCGCATTGCAAGGTGCAATTCTGAAATTTTTGCTTTTTCCTGCTCCTCTTAGCATGATAAAGAAGATTCAAAGAGAGTGAGGTGCCAGCTCCTTTCATTCAGTCAGTAGCTTCAAACATTTCTGGTATATGAATAACATGTTTTTCAATGGCAAAAATCAATGAATATTGTAAATGCACAAACAGTAATTTCTCCGCATTGCAAGGAGCAATTCTGAAATTTTTTGCTTTTTCCTGTTCCTCTTAGCATGATAAAGAAGATTCAAAGAGAGTGAGATGCCAGCTCCTTTCATTCAGTCAGTAGCTTCAATCATTTCTGGACGTTTTTCAATGGCAAAAATCAATGAATATTGTAAATGCACAAACTGTAATTTCTCCGCATTGCAAGGTGCAATTCTGAAATTTTTTGCTTTTTCCTGCTCCTCTTAGCATGATAAAGAAGATTCAAAGAGAGTGAGATGCCAGCTCTTTTCATTCAGTCAGTAGCTTCAATCATTTCTGGACGTTTTTCAATGGCAAAAATCAATGAATATTGTAAATGCACAAACAGTAATTTCTCCGCATTGCAAGGTGCAATTCTGAAATTTTTTGCTTTTTCCTGCTCCTCTTAGCATGATAAAGAAGATTCAAAGAGAGTGAGATGCCAGCTCCTTTCATTCAATCAGTAGCTTCAAACATTTCTGGTATATGAATAACATGATGTTTTTCAATGGCAAAAATCAATGAATATTGTAAATGCACAAACAGTAATTTCTCCGCATTGCAAGGTGCAATTCTGAAATTTTTTGCTTTTTCCTGCTAATCCAAGCATGATAAAGAAGATTCAAAGAGAGTGAGATGCCAGCCCCTTTCATTCAGTCAGTAGCTTCAAACATTTCTGGTATATGAATAACATGATGTTTTTCAATGGCAAAAATCAATGAATATTGTAAATGCACAAACAGTAATTTCTCCGCATTGCAAGGTGCAATTCTGAAATTTTTTGCTTTTTCCTGCTCCTCTTAGCATGATAAAGAAGATTCAAAGAGAGTGAGATGCCAGCTCCTTTCACTCAGTCAGTAGCTTCAAACATTTCTGGTAAATGAATAACATGATGTTTTTCAATGGCAAAAATCAATGAATATTGTAAATGCACAAACAGTAATTTCTCCGCATTGCAAGGTGCAATTCTGAAATTTTTTGCTTTTTCCTGCTCCTCTTAGCATGATAAAGACGATTCAAAGAGAGTGAGATGCCAGCTCCTTTCATTCAGTCAGTAGCTTCAATCATTTCTGGACGTTTTTCAATGGCAAAAATCAATGAATATTGTAAATGCACAAACAGTAATTTCTCCGCATTGCAAGGTGCAATTCTGAAATTTTTTGCTTTTTCCTGCTCCTCTTAGCATGATAAAGAAAATTCAGAGTGAGATGCCAGCTGCTTTCATTCAGTCAGTAGCTTCAATCATTTCTGGACGTTTTTCAATGGCAAAAATCAATGAATATTGTAAATGCACAAACAGTAATTTCTCCGCATTGCAAGGTGCAATTCTGAAATTTTTTGCTTTTTCCTGCTCCTCTTAGCATGATAAAGAAGATTGAAAGAAAGTGAGATGCCAGCTCCTTTCATTCAGTCAGTAGCTTCAATCATTTCTGGTAAATGAATAACATGATGTTTTTCAATGGCAAAAATCAATGAATTTTGTAAATGCACAAACAGTAATTTCTCCGCATTGCAAGGCGCAATTCTGAAATTTTTTGCTTTTTCCTGCTCCTCTTAGCATGATAAAGAAGATTCAAAGAGAGTGAGATGCCAGCTCCTTTCAATCAGTCAGTAGCTTCAATCATTTCTGGACGTTTTTCAATGGCAAAAATCAATGAATATTGTAAATGCACAAACAGTAATTTCTCCGCATTGCAAGGTGCAATTCTGAAATTTTATGCTTTTTCCTGCTCCTCTTAGCATGATAAAGAAGATTCAAAGAGAGTGAGATGCCAGCTCCTTTCATTCAGTCAGTAGCTTCAATCATTTCTGGACGTTTTTCAATGGCAAAAATCAATGAATATTGTAAATGCACAAACAGTAATTTTTCCGCATTGCAAGGTGCAATTCTGAAATTTTTTGCTTATTGCTGCTCCTCTTAGCATGATAAAGAAGATTCAAAGAGAGTGAGGTGCCAGCTCCTTTCATTCAGTCAGTAGCTTAAAACATTTCTGGTATATGAATAACGTTTTTCAATGGCAAAAATCAATGAATATTGTAAATGCACAAACAGTTATTTCTCCGCATTGCAAGGTGCAATTCTGAAATTTTTTTGCTTTTTCCTGCTCCTCTTAGCATGATAAAGAAGATTCAAAGAGAGTGAGATGCCAGCTCCTTTCATTCAGTCAGTAGCTTCAATCATTTCTGGACGTTTTTCAATGGCAAAAATCAATGAATATTGTAAATGCACAAACAGTAATTTCTCCGCATTGCAAGGTGCAATTCTGAAATTTTTTGCTTTTTCCTGCTCCTCTTAGCATGATAAAGAAGATTCAAAGAGAGTGAGATGCCAGCTCCTTTCATTCAGTCAGTAGCTTCAATCATTTCTGGACGTTTTTCAATGGCAAAAATCAATGAATATTGTAAATGCACAAACAGTAATTTCTCCGCATTGCAAGGTGCAATTCTGAAATTTTTTGCTTTTTCCTGCTCCTCTTAGCATGATAAAGAAGATTCAAAGAGAGTGAGATGCCAGCTCCTTTCATTCAGTCAGTAGCTTCAATCATTTCTGGACGTTTTTCAATGGCAAAAATCAATGAATATTGTAAATGCACAAACAGTAATTTCTCCGCATTGCAAGGTGCAATTCTGAAATTTTTGCTTTTTCCTGCTCCTCTTAGCATGATAAAGAAGATTCAAAGAGAGTGAGGTGCCAGCTCCTTTCATTCAGTCAGTAGCTTCAAACATTTCTGGTATATGAATAACATGTTTTTCAATGGCAAAAATCAATGAATATTGTAAATGCACAAACAGTAATTTCTCCGCATTGCAAGGAGCAATTCTGAAATTTTTTGCTTTTTCCTGTTCCTCTTAGCATGATAAAGAAGATTCAAAGAGAGTGAGATGCCAGCTCCTTTCATTCAGTCAGTAGCTTCAATCATTTCTGGACGTTTTTCAATGGCAAAAATCAATGAATATTGTAAATGCACAAACTGTAATTTCTCCGCATTGCAAGGTGCAATTCTGAAATTTTTTGCTTTTTCCTGCTCCTCTTAGCATGATAAAGAAGATTCAAAGAGAGTGAGATGCCAGCTCTTTTCATTCAGTCAGTAGCTTCAATCATTTCTGGACGTTTTTCAATGGCAAAAATCAATGAATATTGTAAATGCACAAACAGTAATTTCTCCGCATTGCAAGGTGCAATTCTGAAATTTTTTGCTTTTTCCTGCTCCTCTTAGCATGATAAAGAAGATTCAAAGAGAGTGAGATGCCAGCTCCTTTCATTCAATCAGTAGCTTCAAACATTTCTGGTATATGAATAACATGATGTTTTTCAATGGCAAAAATCAATGAATATTGTAAATGCACAAACAGTAATTTCTCCGCATTGCAAGGTGCAATTCTGAAATTTTTTGCTTTTTCCTGCTAATCCAAGCATGATAAAGAAGATTCAAAGAGAGTGAGATGCCAGCCCCTTTCATTCAGTCAGTAGCTTCAAACATTTCTGGTATATGAATAACATGATGTTTTTCAATGGCAAAAATCAATGAATATTGTAAATGCACAAACAGTAATTTCTCCGCATTGCAAGGTGCAATTCTGAAATTTTTTGCTTTTTCCTGCTCCTCTTAGCATGATAAAGAAGATTCAAAGAGAGTGAGATGCCAGCTCCTTTCACTCAGTCAGTAGCTTCAAACATTTCTGGTAAATGAATAACATGATGTTTTTCAATGGCAAAAATCAATGAATATTGTAAATGCACAAACAGTAATTTCTCCGCATTGCAAGGTGCAATTCTGAAATTTTTTGCTTTTTCCTGCTCCTCTTAGCATGATAAAGACGATTCAAAGAGAGTGAGATGCCAGCTCCTTTCATTCAGTCAGTAGCTTCAATCATTTCTGGACGTTTTTCAATGGCAAAAATCAATGAATATTGTAAATGCACAAACAGTAATTTCTCCGCATTGCAAGGTGCAATTCTGAAATTTTTTGCTTTTTCCTGCTCCTCTTAGCATGATAAAGAAAATTCAGAGTGAGATGCCAGCTGCTTTCATTCAGTCAGTAGCTTCAATCATTTCTGGACGTTTTTCAATGGCAAAAATCAATGAATATTGTAAATGCACAAACAGTAATTTCTCCGCATTGCAAGGTGCAATTCTGAAATTTTTTGCTTTTTCCTGCTCCTCTTAGCATGATAAAGAAGATTCAAAGAGAGTGAGATGCCAGCTCCTTTCATTCAGTCAGTAGCTTCAATCATTTCTGGACGTTTTTCAATGGCAAAAATCAATGAATATTGTAAATGCACAAACAGTAATTTCTCCGCATTGCAAGGTGCAATTCTGAAATTTTTGCTTTTTCCTGCTCCTCTTAGCATGATAAAGAAGATTCAAAGAGAGTGAGGTGCCAGCTCCTTTCATTCAGTCAGTAGCTTCAAACATTTCTGGTATATGAATAACATGTTTTTCAATGGCAAAAATCAATGAATATTGTAAATGCACAAACAGTAATTTCTCCGCATTGCAAGGAGCAATTCTGAAATTTTTTGCTTTTTCCTGTTCCTCTTAGCATGATAAAGAAGATTCAAAGAGAGTGAGATGCCAGCTCCTTTCATTCAGTCAGTAGCTTCAATCATTTCTGGACGTTTTTCAATGGCAAAAATCAATGAATATTGTAAATGCACAAACTGTAATTTCTCCGCATTGCAAGGTGCAATTCTGAAATTTTTTGCTTTTTCCTGCTCCTCTTAGCATGATAAAGAAGATTCAAAGAGAGTGAGATGCCAGCTCTTTTCATTCAGTCAGTAGCTTCAATCATTTCTGGACGTTTTTCAATGGCAAAAATCAATGAATATTGTAAATGCACAAACAGTAATTTCTCCGCATTGCAAGGTGCAATTCTGAAATTTTTTGCTTTTTCCTGCTCCTCTTAGCATGATAAAGAAGATTCAAAGAGAGTGAGATGCCAGCTCCTTTCATTCAATCAGTAGCTTCAAACATTTCTGGTATATGAATAACATGATGTTTTTCAATGGCAAAAATCAATGAATATTGTAAATGCACAAACAGTAATTTCTCCGCATTGCAAGGTGCAATTCTGAAATTTTTTGCTTTTTCCTGCTAATCCAAGCATGATAAAGAAGATTCAAAGAGAGTGAGATGCCAGCCCCTTTCATTCAGTCAGTAGCTTCAAACATTTCTGGTATATGAATAACATGATGTTTTTCAATGGCAAAAATCAATGAATATTGTAAATGCACAAACAGTAATTTCTCCGCATTGCAAGGTGCAATTCTGAAATTTTTTGCTTTTTCCTGCTCCTCTTAGCATGATAAAGAAGATTCAAAGAGAGTGAGATGCCAGCTCCTTTCACTCAGTCAGTAGCTTCAAACATTTCTGGTAAATGAATAACATGATGTTTTTCAATGGCAAAAATCAATGAATATTGTAAATGCACAAACAGTAATTTCTCCGCATTGCAAGGTGCAATTCTGAAATTTTTTGCTTTTTCCTGCTCCTCTTAGCATGATAAAGACGATTCAAAGAGAGTGAGATGCCAGCTCCTTTCATTCAGTCAGTAGCTTCAATCATTTCTGGACGTTTTTCAATGGCAAAAATCAATGAATATTGTAAATGCACAAACAGTAATTTCTCCGCATTGCAAGGTGCAATTCTGAAATTTTTTGCTTTTTCCTGCTCCTCTTAGCATGATAAAGAAAATTCAGAGTGAGATGCCAGCTGCTTTCATTCAGTCAGTAGCTTCAATCATTTCTGGACGTTTTTCAATGGCAAAAATCAATGAATATTGTAAATGCACAAACAGTAATTTCTCCGCATTGCAAGGTGCAATTCTGAAATTTTTTGCTTTTTCCTGCTCCTCTTAGCATGATAAAGAAGATTGAAAGAAAGTGAGATGCCAGCTCCTTTCATTCAGTCAGTAGCTTCAAACATTTCTGGTATATGAATAACATGATGTTTTTCAATGGCAAAAATCAATGAATATTGTAAATGCACAAACAGTAATTTCTCCGCATTGCAAGGTGCAATTCTGAAATTTTTTGCTTTTTCCTGCTCCTCTTAGCATGATAAAGAAGATTCAAAGAGAGTGAGATGCCAGCTCCTTTCGTTCAGTCAGTAGCTTCAATCATTTCTGGACGTTTTTCAAAGGCAAAAATCATTGAATAATGTAAATGCACAAACAGTAATTTCTCCGCATTGCAAGGTGCAATTCTGAATTTTTTTACTTTTTCCTGCTCCTCTTAGCATGATAAAGAAGATTCAAAGAGAGTGAGATGCCAGCTCCTTTTATTCAGTCAGTAGCTTCAATCATTTCTGGTATATGAATAACATGATGTTTTTCAATGGCAAAAATCAATGAATATTGTAAATGCACAAACAGTAATTTCTCCGCATTGCAAGGTGCAATTCTGAAGTTTTTTGCTTTTTCCTGCTCCTCTTAGCATGATAAAGAAGATTCAAAGAGAGTGAGATGCCAGCTCCTTTCATTCAGTCAGTAGCTTCAATCATTTCTGGACGTTTTTCAATGGCAAAAATCATTGAATATTGTAAATGCACAAACAGTAATTTCTCCGCATTGCAAGGTGCAATTCTGAAATTTTTTACTTTTTCCTGCTCCTCTTAGCATGATAAAGAAGATTCAAAGAGAGTGAGATGCCAGCTCCTTTCATTCAGTCAGTAGCTTCAATCATTTCTGGTATATGAATAACATGATGTTTTTCAATGTCAAAAATCAATGAATATTGTAAATGCACAAACAGTAATTTCTCCGCATTGCAAGGTGCAATTCTGAAATTTTTTGCTTTTTCCTGCTCCTCTTAGCATGATAAAGAAGATTCAAAGAGAGTGAGATGCCAGCTCCTTTCATTCAGTCAGTAGCTTCAATCATTTCTGGACGTTTTTCAATGGCAAAAATCAATGAATATTGTAAATGCACAAACAGTAATTTCTCCGCATTGCAAGGTGCAATTCTGAAATTTTTTGCTTTTTCCTGCTCCTCTTAGCATGATAAAGAAAATTCAGAGTGAGATGCCAGCTCCTTTCATTCAGTCAGTAGCTTCAATCATTTCTGGACGTTTTTCAATGGCAAAAATCAATGAATATTGTAAATGCACAAACAGTAATTTCTCCGCATTGCAAGGTGCAATTCTGAAATTTTTTGCTTTTTCCTGCTCCTCTTAGCATGATAAAGAAGATTCAAAGAGAGTGAGATGCCTGCTCCTTTCATTCAGTCAGTAGCTTCAAACATTTCTGGTATATGAATAACATGATGTTTTTCAATGGCAAAAATCAATGAATATTGTAAATGCACAAACAGTAATTTCTCCGCATTGCAAGGTGCAATTCTGAAATTTTTTGCTTTTTCCTGCTCCTCTTAGCATGATAAAGAAGATTCAAAGAGAGTGAGATGCCAGCTCCTTTCGTTCAGTCAGTAGCTTCAATCATTTCTGGACGTTTTTCAAAGGCAAAAATCATTGAATATTGTAAATGCACAAACAGTAATTTCTCCGCATTGCAAGGTGCAATTCTGAAATTTTTTACTTTTTCCTGCTCCTCTTAGCATGATAAAGAAGATTCAAAGAGAGTGAGATGCCAGCTCCTTTCATTCAGTCAGTAGCTTCAATCATTTCTGGTATATGAATAACATGATGTTTTTCAATGGCAAAAATCAATGAATATTGTAAATGCACAAACAGTAATTTCTCCGCATTGCAAGGTGCAATTCTGAAGTTTTTTGCTTTTTCCTGCTCCTCTTAGCATGATAAAGAAGATTCAAAGAGAGTGAGATGCCAGCTCCTTTCATTCAGTCAGTAGCTTCAATCATTTCTGGACGTTTTTCAATGGCAAAAATCATTGAATATTGTAAATGCACAAACAGTAATTTCTCCGCATTGCAAGGTGCAATACTGAAATTTTTTACTTTTTCCTGCTCCTCTTAGCATGATAAAGAAGATTCAAAGAGAGTGAGATGCCAGCTCCTTTCATTCAGTCAGTAGCTTCAATCATTTCTGGTATATGAATAACATGATGTTTTTCAATGGCAAAAATCAATGAATATTGTAAATGCACAAACAGTAATTTCTCCGCATTGCAAGGTGCAATTCTGAAATTTTTTGCTTTTTCCTGCTCCTCTTAGCATAATAAAGAAGATTCAAAGAAAGTGAGATGCCAGCTCCTTTCATTCAGTCAGTAGCTTCAATCATTTCTGGACGTTTTTCAATGGCAAACATCAATGAATATTGTAAATGCACAAACAGTAATTTCTTCGCATTGCAAGGTGCAATTCTGAAATTTTTTGCTTTTTCCTGCTCCTCTTAGCATGATAAACAAGATTCAAAGAGAGTGAGATGCCAGCTCCTTTCATTCAGTCAGTAGCTTCAATCATTTCTGGACGTTTTTCAATGGCAAAAATCAATGAATATTGTAAATGCACAAACAGTAATTTCTCCGCATTGCAAGGTGCAATTCTGAAATTTTTTACTTTTTCCTGCTCCTCTTAGCATGATAAAGAAGATTCAAAGAGAGTGAGATGCCAGCTCCTTTCATTCAGTCAGTAGCTTCAATCATTTCTGGTATATGAATAACATGATGTTTTTCAATGGCAAAAATCAATGAATATTGTAAATGCACAAACAGTAATTTCTCCGCATTGCAAGGTGCAATTCTGAAATTTTTTGCTTTTTCCTGCTCCTCTTAGCATGATAAAGAAGATTCAAAGAGAGTGAGATGCCAGCTCCTTTCATTCAGTCAGTAGCTTCAATCATTTCTGGACGTTTTTCAATGGCAAAAATCATTGAATATTGTAAATGCACAAACAGTAATTTCTCCGCATTGCAAGGTGCAATTCTGAAATTTTTTACTTTTTCCTGCTCCTCTTAGCATGATAAAGAAGATTCAAAGAGAGTGAGATGCCAGCTCCTTTCATTCAGTCAGTAGCTTCAATCATTTCTGGTATATGAATAACATGATGTTTTTCAATGGCAAAAATCAATGAATATTGTAAATGCACAAACAGTAATTTCTCCGCATTGCAAGGTGCAATTCTGAAATTTTTTGCTTTTTCCTGCTCCTCTTAGCATGATAAAGAAGATTCAAAGAGAGTGAGATGCCAGCTCCTTTCATTCAGTCAGTAGCTTCAATCATTTCTGGACGTTTTTCAATGGCAAAAATCAATGAATATTGTAAATGCACAAACAGTAATTTCTCCGCATTGCAAGGTGCAATTCTGAAATTTTTTGCTTTTTCCTGCTCCTCTTAGCATGATAAACAAGATTAAAAGAGAGTGAGATGCCAGCTCCTTTCATTCAGTCAGTAGCTTCAATCATTTCTGGACGTTTTTCAATGGCAAAAATCAATGAATATTGTAAATGCACAAACAGTAATTTCTCCGCATTGCAAGGTGCAATTCTGAAATTTTTTGCTTTTTCCTGCTCCTCTTAGCATGATAAAGAAGATTCAAAGAGAGTGAGATGCCAGCTCCTTTCATTCAGTCAGTAGCTTCAAACATTCCTGGTATATGAATAACATGATGTTTTTCAATGGCAAAAATCAATGAATATTGTAAATGCACAAACAGTAATTTCTCCGCATTGCAAGGTGCAATTCTGAAATTTTTTGCTTTTTCCTGCTCCTCTTAGCATGATAAAGAAGATTCAAAGAGAGTGAGATGCCAGCTCCTTTCATTCAGTCAGTAGCTTCAATCATTTCTGGACGTTTTTCAATTGCAAAAATCAATGAATATTGTAAATGCACAAACAGTAATTTCTCCGCATTGCAAGGTGCAACTCTGAAATTTTTTGCTTTTTCCTGCTCCTCTTAGCATGATAAAGAAGATTCAAAGAGAGTGAGATGCCAGCTCCTTTCATTCAGTCAGTAGCTTCAATCATTTCTGGTATATGAATAACGTGATGTTTTTCAATGGCAAAAATCAATGAATATTGTAAATGCACAAACAGTAATTTCTCCGCATTGCAAGGTGCAATTCTGAAATTTTTTGCTTTTTCCTGCTCCTCTTAGCATGATAAAGAAGATTCAAAGAGAGTGAGATGCCAGCTCCTTTCATTCAGTCAGTAGCTTCAAACATTTCTGGTATATGAATAACATGATGTTTTTCAATGGCAAAAATCAATGAATATTGTAAATGCACAAACAGTAATTTCTCCGCATTGCAAGGTGCAATTCTGAAATTTTTTGCTTTTTCCTGCTCCTCTTAGCATGATAAAGAAGATTCAAGGAGAGTGAGATGCCAGCTCCTTTCATTCAGTCAGTAGCTTCAAACATTTCTGGTATATGAATAACATGATGTTTTTCAATGGCAGAAATCAATGAATATTGTAAATGCACAAACAGTAATTTCTCCGCATTGCAAGGTGCAATTCTGAAATTTTTTGCTTTATCCTGCTCCTCTTAGCATGATAAAGAAGATTCAAAGAGAGTGAGATGCCAGCTCCTTTCATTCAGTCAGTAGCTTCAATCATTTCTGGACGTTTTTCAATGGCAAAAATCATTGAATATTGTAAATGCACAAACAGTAATTTCTCCGCATTGCAAGGTGCAATTCTGAAATTTTTTACTTTTTCCTGCTCCTCTTAGCATGATAAAGAAGATTCAAAGAGAGTGAGATGCCAGCTCCTTTCATTCAGTCAGTAGCTTCAAACATTTCTGGTATATGAATAACATGATGTTTTTCAATGGCAAAAATCAATGAATATTGTAAATGCACAAACAGTAATTTCTCCGCATTGCAAGGTGCAATTCTGAAATTTTTTGCTTTTTCCTGCTCCTCTTAGCATGATAAAGAAGATTCAAGGAGAGTGAGATGCCAGCTCCTTTCATTCAGTCAGTAGCTTCAAACATTTCTGGTATATGAATAACATGATGTTTTTCAATGGCAGAAATCAATGAATATTGTAAATGCACAAACAGTAATTTCTCCGCATTGCAAGGTGCAATTCTGAAATTTTTTGCTTTATCCTGCTCCTCTTAGCATGATAAAGAAGATTCAAAGAGAGTGAGATGCCAGCTCCTTTCATTCAGTCAGTAGCTTCAATCATTTCTGGACGTTTTTCAATGGCAAAAATCATTGAATATTGTAAATGCACAAACAGTAATTTCTCCGCATTGCAAGGTGCAATTCTGAAATTTTTTACTTTTTCCTGCTCCTCTTAGCATGATAAAGAAGATTCAAAGAGAGTGAGATGCCAGCTCCTTTCATTCAGTCAGTAGCTTCAATCATTTCTGGACGTTT
This sequence comes from Phyllobates terribilis, assembly GCF_046119375.1. Classification (NCBI taxonomy): domain Eukaryota; kingdom Metazoa; phylum Chordata; class Amphibia; order Anura; family Dendrobatidae; genus Phyllobates; species Phyllobates terribilis. Next base: position 184,927 of record NW_027364126.1, on the reverse strand, counting down.
TTCAATGGCAAAAATCATTGAATATTGTAAATGCACAAACAGTAATTTCTCCGCATTGCAAGGTGCAATTCTGAAATTTTTTACTTTTTCCTGCTCCTCTTAGCATGATAAAGAAGATTCAAAGAGAGTGAGATGCCAGCTCCTTTCATTCAGTCAGTAGCTTCAATCATTTCTGGTATATGAATAACATGATGTTTTTCAATGGCAAAAATCAATGAATATTGTAAATGCACAAACAGTAATTTCTCCGCATTGCAAGGTGCAATTCTGAAATTTTTTGCTTTTTCCTGCTCCTCTTAGCATGATAAAGAAGATTCAAAGAGAGTGAGATGCCAGCTCCTTTCATTCAGTCAGTAGCTTCAATCATTTCTGGACGTTTTTCAATGGCAAAAATCAATGAATATTGTAAATGCACAAACAGTAATTTCTCCGCATTGCAAGGTGCAATTCTGAAATTTTTTGCTTTTTCCTGCTCCTCTTAGCATGATAAACAAGATTAAAAGAGAGTGAGATGCCAGCTCCTTTCATTCAGTCAGTAGCTTCAATCATTTCTGGACGTTTTTCAATGGCAAAAATCAATGAATATTGTAAATGCACAAACAGTAATTTCTCCGCATTGCAAGGTGCAATTCTGAAATTTTTTGCTTTTTCCTGCTCCTCTTAGCATGATAAAGAAGATTCAAAGAGAGTGAGATGCCAGCTCCTTTCATTCAGTCAGTAGCTTCAAACATTCCTGGTATATGAATAACATGATGTTTTTCAATGGCAAAAATCAATGAATATTGTAAATGCACAAACAGTAATTTCTCCGCATTGCAAGGTGCAATTCTGAAATTTTTTGCTTTTTCCTGCTCCTCTTAGCATGATAAAGAAGATTCAAAGAGTGAGATGCCAGCTCCTTTCATTCAGTCAGTAGCTTCAATCATTTCTGGACGTTTTTCAATTGCAAAAATCAATGAATATTGTAAATGCACAAACAGTAATTTCTCCGCATTGCAAGGTGCAACTCTGAAATTTTTTGCTTTTTCCTGCTCCTCTTAGCATGATAAAGAAGATTCAAAGAGAGTGAGATGCCAGCTCCTTTCATTCAGTCAGTAGCTTCAATCATTTCTGGTATATGAATAACGTGATGTTTTTCAATGGCAAAAATCAATGAATATTGTAAATGCACAAACAGTAATTTCTCCGCATTGCAAGGTGCAATTCTGAAATTTTTTGCTTTTTCCTGCTCCTCTTAGCATGATAAAGAAGATTCAAAGAGAGTGAGATGCCAGCTCCTTTCATTCAGTCAGTAGCTTCAAACATTTCTGGTATATGAATAACATGATGTTTTTCAATGGCAAAAATCAATGAATATTGTAAATGCACAAACAGTAATTTCTCCGCATTGCAAGGTGCAATTCTGAAATTTTTTGCTTTTTCCTGCTCCTCTTAGCATGATAAAGAAGATTCAAGGAGAGTGAGATGCCAGCTCCTTTCATTCAGTCAGTAGCTTCAAACATTTCTGGTATATGAATAACATGATGTTTTTCAATGGCAGAAATCAATGAATATTGTAAATGCACAAACAGTAATTTCTCCGCATTGCAAGGTGCAATTCTGAAATTTTTTGCTTTATCCTGCTCCTCTTAGCATGATAAAGAAGATTCAAAGAGAGTGAGATGCCAGCTCCTTTCATTCAGTCAGTAGCTTCAATCATTTCTGGACGTTTTTCAATGGCAAAAATCATTGAATATTGTAAATGCACAAACAGTAATTTCTCCGCATTGCAAGGTGCAATTCTGAAATTTTTTACTTTTTCCTGCTCCTCTTAGCATGATAAAGAAGATTCAAAGAGAGTGAGATGCCAGCTCCTTTCATTCAGTCAGTAGCTTCAATCATTTCTGGTATATGAATAACATGATGTTTTTCAATGGCAAAAATCAATGAATATTGTAAATGCACAAACAGTAATTTCTCCGCATTGCAAGGTGCAATTCTGAAATTTTTTGCTTTTTCCTGCTCCTCTTAGCATGATAAAGAAGATTCAAAGAGAGTGAGATGCCAGCTCCTTTCATTCAGTCAGTAGCTTCAATCATTTCTGGACGTTTTTCAATGGCAAAAATCAATGAATATTGTAAATGCACAAACAGTAATTTCTCCGCATTGCAAGGTGCAATTCTGAATTTTTTTGCTTTTTCCTGCTCCTCTTAGCATGATAAAGAAGATTCAAAGAGAGTGAGATGCCAGCTCCTTTCATTCAGTCAGTAGCTTCAATCATTTCTGGACGTTTTTCAATGGCAAAAATCAATGAATATTGTAAATGCACAAACAGTAATTTCTCCGCATTGCAAGGTGCAATTCTGAAATTTTTTGCTTTTTCCTGCTCCTCTTAGCATGATAAAAAAGATTCAAAGAGAGTGAGATGCCAGCTCCTTTCATTCAGTCAGTAGCTTCAAACATTTCTGGTATATGAATAACATGATGTTTTTCAATGGCAAAAATCAATGAATATTGTAAATGCACAAACAGTAATTTCTCCGCATTGCAAGGTGCAATTCTGAAATTTTTTGCTTTTTCCTGCTCCTCTTAGCATGATAAAGAAGATTCAAAGAGAGTGAGATGCTAGCTCCTTTCGTTCAGTCAGTAGCTTCAATCATTTCTGGACGTTTTTCAATGGCAAAAATCATTGAATATTGTAAATGCACAAACAGTAATTTCTCCGCATTGCAAGGTGCAATTCTGAAATTTTTTACTTTTTCCTGCTCCTCTTAGCATGATAAAGAAGATTCAAAGAGAGTGAGATGCCAGCTCCTTTCATTCAGTCAGTAGCTTCAATCATTTCTGGTATATGAATAACATGATGTTTTTCAATGGCAAAAATCAATGAATATTGTAAATGCACAAACAGTAATTTCTCCGCATTGCAAGGTGCAATTCTGAAATTTTTTGCTTTTTCCTGCTCCTCTTAGCATGATAAAGAAGATTCAAAGAGAGTGAGATGCCAGCTCCTTTCATTCAGTCAGTAGCTTCAATCATTTCTGGACGTTTTTCAATGGCAAAAATCATTGAATATTGTAAATGCACAAACAGTAATTTCTCCGCATTGCAAGGTGCAATTCTGAAATTTTTTACTTTTTCCTGCTCCTCTTAGCATGATAAAGAAGATTCAAAGAGAGTGAGATGCCAGCTCCTTTCATTCAGTCAGTAGCTTCAATCATTTCTGGTATATGAATAACATGATGTTTTTCAATGGCAAAAATCAATGAATATTGTAAATGCACAAACAGTAATTTCTCCGCATTGCAAGGTGCAATTCTGAAATTTTTTGCTTTTTCCTGCTCCTCTTAGCATGATAAAGAAGATTCAAAGAGAGTGAGATGCCAGCTCCTTTCATTCAGTCAGTAGCTTCAATCATTTCTGGACGTTTTTCAATGGCAAAAATCAATGAATATTGTAAATGCACAAACAGTAATTTCTCCGCATTGCAAGGTGCAATTCTGAAATTTTTTGCTTTTTCCTGCTCCTCTTAGCATGATAAACAAGATTAAAAGAGAGTGAGATGCCAGCTCCTTTCATTCAGTCAGTAGCTTCAATCATTTCTGGACGTTTTTCAATGGCAAAAATCAATGAATATTGTAAATGCACAAACAGTAATTTCTCCGCATTGCAAGGTGCAATTCTGAAATTTTTTGCTTTTTCCTGCTCCTCTTAGCATGATAAAGAAGATTCAAAGAGAGTGAGATGCCAGCTCCTTTCATTCAGTCAGTAGCTTCAAACATTCCTGGTATATGAATAACATGATGTTTTTCAATGGCAAAAATCAATGAATATTGTAAATGCACAAACAGTAATTTCTCCGCATTGCAAGGTGCAATTCTGAAATTTTTTGCTTTTTCCTGCTCCTCTTAGCATGATAAAGAAGATTCAAAGAGAGTGAGATGCCAGCTCCTTTCATTCAGTCAGTAGCTTCAATCATTTCTGGACGTTTTTCAATTGCAAAAATCAATGAATATTGTAAATGCACAAACAGTAATTTCTCCGCATTGCAAGGTGCAACTCTGAAATTTTTTGCTTTTTCCTGCTCCTCTTAGCATGATAAAGAAGATTCAAAGAGAGTGAGATGCCAGCTCCTTTCATTCAGTCAGTAGCTTCAATCATTTCTGGTATATGAATAACGTGATGTTTTTCAATGGCAAAAATCAATGAATATTGTAAATGCACAAACAGTAATTTCTCCGCATTGCAAGGTGCAATTCTGAAATTTTTTGCTTTTTCCTGCTCCTCTTAGCATGATAAAGAAGATTCAAAGAGAGTGAGATGCCAGCTCCTTTCATTCAGTCAGTAGCTTCAAACATTTCTGGTATATGAATAACATGATGTTTTTCAATGGCAAAAATCAATGAATATTGTAAATGCACAAACAGTAATTTCTCCGCATTGCAAGGTGCAATTCTGAAATTTTTTGCTTTTTCCTGCTCCTCTTAGCATGATAAAGAAGATTCAAGGAGAGTGAGATGCCAGCTCCTTTCATTCAGTAAGTAGCTTCAAACATTTCTGGTATATGAATAACATGATGTTTTTCAATGGCAGAAATCAATGAATATTGTAAATGCACAAACAGTAATTTCTCCGCATTGCAAGGTGCAATTCTGAAATTTTTTGCTTTATCCTGCTCCTCTTAGCATGATAAAGAAGATTCAAAGAGAGTGAGATGCCAGCTCCTTTCATTCAGTCAGTAGCTTCAATCATTTCTGGACGTTTTTCAATGGCAAAAATCATTGAATATTGTAAATGCACAAACAGTAATTTCTCCGCATTGCAAGGTGCAATTCTGAAATTTTTTACTTTTTCCTGCTCCTCTTAGCATGATAAAGAAGATTCAAAGAGAGTGAGATGCCAGCTCCTTTCATTCAGTCAGTAGCTTCAATCATTTCTGGTATATGAATAACATGATGTTTTTCAATGGCAAAAATCAATGAATATTGTAAATGCACAAACAGTAATTTCTCCGCATTGCAAGGTGCAATTCTGAAATTTTTTGCTTTTTCCTGCTCCTCTTAGCATGATAAAGAAGATTCAAAGAGAGTGAGATGCCAGCTCCTTTCATTCAGTCAGTAGCTTCAATCATTTCTGGACGTTTTTCAATGGCAAAAATCAATGAATATTGTAAATGCACAAACAGTAATTTCTCCGCATTGCAAGGTGCAATTCTGAAATTTTTTGCCTTTTCCTGCTCCTCTTAGCATGATAAAGAAGATTCAAAGAGAGTGAGATGCCAGCTCCTTTCATTCAGTCAGTAGCTTCAATCATTTCTGGACGTTTTTCAATGGCAAAAATCAATGAATATTGTAAATGCACAAACAGTAATTTCTCCGCATTGCAAGGTGCAATTCTGAAATTTTTTGCTTTTTCCTGCTCCTCTTAGCATGATAAAAAAGATTCAAAGAGAGTGAGATGCCAGCTCCTTTCATTCAGTCAGTAGCTTCAAACATTTCTGGTATATGAATAACATGATGTTTTTCAATGGCAAAAATCAATGAATATTGTAAATGCACAAACAGTAATTTCTCCGCATTGCAAGGTGCAATTCTGAAATTTTTTGCTTTTTCCTGCTCCTCTTAGCATGATAAAGAAGATTCAAAGAGAGTGAGATGCTAGCTCCTTTCGTTCAGTCAGTAGCTTCAATCATTTCTGGACGTTTTTCAATGGCAAAAATCATTGAATATTGTAAATGCACAAACAGTAATTTCTCCGCATTGCAAGGTGCAATTCTGAAATTTTTTACTTTTTCCTGCTCCTCTTAGCATGATAAAGAAGATTCAAAGAGAGTGAGATGCCAGCTCCTTTCATTCAGTCAGTAGCTTCAATCATTTCTGGTATATGAATAACATGATGTTTTTCAATGGCAAAAATCAATGAATATTGTAAATGCACAAACAGTAATTTCTCCGCATTGCAAGGTGCAATTCTGAAATTTTTTGCTTTTTCCTGCTCCTCTTAGCATGATAAAGAAGATTCAAAGAGAGTGAGATGCCAGCTCCTTTCATTCAGTCAGTAGCTTCAATCATTTCTGGACGTTTTTCAATGGCAAAAATCAACGAATATTGTAAATGCACAAACAGTAATTTCTCCGCATTGCAAGGTGCAATTCTGAAATTTTTTGCTTTTTCCTGCTCCTCTTAGCATGATAAAGAAGATTCAAAGAGAGTGAGATGCCAGCTCCTTACATTCAGTCAGTAGCTTCAATCATTTCTGGTAAATGAATAACATGATGTTTTTCAATGGCAAAAATCAATGAATTTTGTAAATGCACAAACAGTAATTTCTCCGCATTGCAAGGCGCAATTCTGAAATTTTTTGCTTTTTCCTGCTCCTCTTAGCATGATAAAGAAGATTCAAAGAGAGTGAGATGCCAGCTCCCTTCAATCAGTCAGTAGCTTCAATCATTTCTGGACGTTTTTCAATGGCAAAAATCAATGAATATTGTAAATGCACAAACAGTAATTTCTCCGCATTGCAAGGTGCAATTCTGAAATTTTATGCTTTTTCCTGCTCCTCTTAGCATGATAAAGAAGATTCAAAGAGAGTGAGATGCCAGCTCCTTTCATTCAGTCAGTAGCTTCAATCATTTCTGGACGTTTTTCAATGGCAAAAATCAATGAATATTGTAAATGCACAAACAGTAATTTTTCCGCATTGCAAGGTGCAATTCTGAAATTTTTTGCTTATTGCTGCTCCTCTTAGCATGATAAAGAAGATTCAAAGAGAGTGAGGTGCCAGCTCCTTTCATTCAGTCAGTAGCTTAAAACATTTCTGGTATATGAATAACGTTTTTCAATGGCAAAAATCAATGAATATTGTAAATGCACAAACAGTTATTTCTCCGCATTGCAAGGTGCAATTCTGAAATTTTTTTGCTTTTTCCTGCTCCTCTTAGCATGATAAAGAAGATTCAAAGAGAGTGAGATGCCAGCTCCTTTCATTCAGTCAGTAGCTTCAATCATTTCTGGACGTTTTTCAATGGCAAAAATCAATGAATATTGTAAATGCACAAACAGTAATTTCTCCGCATTGCAAGGTGCAATTCTGAAATTTTTTGCTTTTTCCTGCTCCTCTTAGCATGATAAAGAAGATTCAAAGAGAGTGAGATGCCAGCTCCTTTCATTCAGTCAGTAGCTTCAATCATTTCTGGACGTTTTTCAATGGCAAAAATCAATGAATATTGTAAATGCACAAACAGTAATTTCTCCGCATTGCAAGGTGCAATTCTGAAATTTTTTGCTTTTTCCTGCTCCTCTTAGCATGATAAAGAAGATTCAAAGAGAGTGAGATGCCAGCTCCTTTCATTCAGTCAGTAGCTTCAATCATTTCTGGACGTTTTTCAATGGCAAAAATCAATGAATATTGTAAATGCACAAACAGTAATTTCTCCGCATTGCAAGGTGCAATTCTGAAATTTTTGCTTTTTCCTGCTCCTCTTAGCATGATAAAGAAGATTCAAAGAGAGTGAGGTGCCAGCTCCTTTCATTCAGTCAGTAGCTTCAAACATTCTGGTATATGAATAACATGTTTTTCAATGGCAAAAATCAATGAATATTGTAAATGCACAAACAGTAATTTCTCCGCATTGCAAGGAGCAATTCTGAAATTTTTTGCTTTTTCCTGTTCCTCTTAGCATGATAAAGAAGATTCAAAGAGAGTGAGATGCCAGCTCCTTTCATTCAGTCAGTAGCTTCAATCATTTCTGGACGTTTTTCAATGGCAAAAATCAATGAATATTGTAAATGCACAAACTGTAATTTCTCCGCATTGCAAGGTGCAATTCTGAAATTTTTTGCTTTTTCCTGCTCCTCTTAGCATGATAAAGAAGATTCAAAGAGAGTGAGATGCCAGCTCTTTTCATTCAGTCAGTAGCTTCAATCATTTCTGGACGTTTTTCAATGGCAAAAATCAATGAATATTGTAAATGCACAAACAGTAATTTCTCCGCATTGCAAGGTGCAATTCTGAAATTTTTTGCTTTTTCCTGCTCCTCTTAGCATGATAAAGAAGATTCAAAGAGAGTGAGATGCCAGCTCCTTTCATTCAATCAGTAGCTTCAAACATTTCTGGTATATGAATAACATGATGTTTTTCAATGGCAAAAATCAATGAATATTGTAAATGCACAAACAGTAATTTCTCCGCATTGCAAGGTGCAATTCTGAAATTTTTGCTTTTTCCTGCTCCTCTTAGCATGATAAAGAAGATTCAAAGAGAGTGAGGTGCCAGCTCCTTTCATTCAGTCAGTAGCTTCAAACATTTCTGGTATATGAATAACATGTTTTTCAATGGCAAAAATCAATGAATATTGTAAATGCACAAACAGTAATTTCTCCGCATTGCAAGGAGCAATTCTGAAATTTTTTGCTTTTTCCTGCTCCTCTTAGCATGATAAAGAAGATTCAAAGAGAGTGAGATGCCAGCTCCTTTCATTCAGTCAGTAGCTTCAATCATTTCTGGACGTTTTTCAATGGCAAAAATCAATGAATATTGTAAATGCACAAACTGTAATTTCTCCGCATTGCTAGGTGCAATTCTGAAATTTTTTGCTTTTTCCTGCTCCTCTTAGCATGATAAAGAAGATTCAAAGAGAGTGAGATGCCAGCTCCTTTCATTCAGTCAGTAGCTTCAATCATTTCTGGACGTTTTTCAATGGCAAAAATCAATGAATATTGTAAATGCACAAACAGTAATTTCTCCGCATTGCAAGGTGCAATTCTGAAATTTTTTGCTTTTTCCTGCTCCTCTTAGCATGATAAAAAAGATTCAAAGAGAGTGAGATGCCAGCTCCTTTCATTCAGTCAGTAGCTTCAAACATTTCTGGTATATGAATAACATGATGTTTTTCAATGGCAAAAATCAATGAATATTGTAAATGCACAAACAGTAATTTCTCCGCATTGCAAGGTGCAATTCTGAAATTTTTTGCTTTTTCCTGCTCCTCTTAGCATGATAAAGAAGATTCAAAGAGAGTGAGATGCTAGCTCCTTTCGTTCAGTCAGTAGCTTCAATCATTTCTGGACGTTTTTCAATGGCAAAAATCATTGAATATTGTAAATGCACAAACAGTAATTTCTCCGCATTGCAAGGTGCAATTCTGAAATTTTTTACTTTTTCCTGCTCCTCTTAGCATGATAAAGAAGATTCAAAGAGAGTGAGATGCCAGCTCCTTTCATTCAGTCAGTAGCTTCAATCATTTCTGGTATATGAATAACATGATGTTTTTCAATGGCAAAAATCAATGAATATTGTAAATGCACAAACAGTAATTTCTCCGCATTGCAAGGTGCAATTCTGAAATTTTTTGCTTTTTCCTGCTCCTCTTAGCATGATAAAGAAGATTCAAAGAGAGTGAGATGCCAGCTCCTTTCATTCAGTCAGTAGCTTCAATCATTTCTGGACGTTTTTCAATGGCAAAAATCAACGAATATTGTAAATGCACAAACAGTAATTTCTCCGCATTGCAAGGTGCAATTCTGAAATTTTTTGCTTTTTCCTGCTCCTCTTAGCATGATAAAGAAGATTCAAAGAGAGTGAGATGCCAGCTCCTTACATTCAGTCAGTAGCTTCAATCATTTCTGGTAAATGAATAACATGATGTTTTTCAATGGCAAAAATCAATGAATTTTGTAAATGCACAAACAGTAATTTCTCCGCATTGCAAGGCGCAATTCTGAAATTTTTTGCTTTTTCCTGCTCCTCTTAGCATGATAAAGAAGATTCAAAGAGAGTGAGATGCCAGCTCCTTTCAATCAGTCAGTAGCTTCAATCATTTCTGGACGTTTTTCAATGGCAAAAATCAATGAATATTGTAAATGCACAAACAGTAATTTCTCCGCATTGCAAGGTGCAATTCTGAAATTTTATGCTTTTTCCTGCTCCTCTTAGCATGATAAAGAAGATTCAAAGAGAGTGAGATGCCAGCTCCTTTCATTCAGTCAGTAGCTTCAATCATTTCTGGACGTTTTTCAATGGCAAAAATCAATGAATATTGTAAATGCACAAACAGTAATTTTTCCGCATTGCAAGGTGCAATTCTGAAATTTTTTGCTTATTGCTGCTCCTCTTAGCATGATAAAGAAGATTCAAAGAGAGTGAGGTGCCAGCTCCTTTCATTCAGTCAGTAGCTTAAAACATTTCTGGTATATGAATAACGTTTTTCAATGGCAAAAATCAATGAATATTGTAAATGCACAAACAGTTATTTCTCCGCATTGCAAGGTGCAATTCTGAAATTTTTTTGCTTTTTCCTGCTCCTCTTAGCATGATAAAGAAGATTCAAAGAGAGTGAGATGCCAGCTCCTTTCATTCAGTCAGTAGCTTCAATCATTTCTGGACGTTTTTCAATGGCAAAAATCAATGAATATTGTAAATGCACAAACAGTAATTTCTCCGCATTGCAAGGTGCAATTCTGAAATTTTTTGCTTTTTCCTGCTCCTCTTAGCATGATAAAGAAGATTCAAAGAGAGTGAGATGCCAGCTCCTTTCATTCAGTCAGTAGCTTCAATCATTTCTGGACGTTTTTCAATGGCAAAAATCAATGAATATTGTAAATGCACAAACAGTAATTTCTCCGCATTGCAAGGTGCAATTCTGAAATTTTTTGCTTTTTCCTGCTCCTCTTAGCATGATAAAGAAGATTCAAAGAGAGTGAGATGCCAGCTCCTTTCATTCAGTCAGTAGCTTCAATCATTTCTGGACGTTTTTCAATGGCAAAAATCAATGAATATTGTAAATGCACAAACAGTAATTTCTCCGCATTGCAAGGTGCAATTCTGAAATTTTTGCTTTTTCCTGCTCCTCTTAGCATGATAAAGAAGATTCAAAGAGAGTGAGGTGCCAGCTCCTTTCATTCAGTCAGTAGCTTCAAACATTTCTGGTATATGAATAACATGTTTTTCAATGGCAAAAATCAATGAATATTGTAAATGCACAAACAGTAATTTCTCCGCATTGCAAGGAGCAATTCTGAAATTTTTTGCTTTTTCCTGCTCCTCTTAGCATGATAAAGAAGATTCAAAGAGAGTGAGATGCCAGCTCCTTTCATTCAGTCAGTAGCTTCAATCATTTCTGGACGTTTTTCAATGGCAAAAATCAATGAATATTGTAAATGCACAAACTGTAATTTCTCCGCATTGCAAGGTGCAATTCTGAAATTTTTTGCTTTTTCCTGCTCCTCTTAGCATGATAAAGAAGATTCAAAGAGAGTGAGATGCCAGCTCTTTTCATTCAGTCAGTAGCTTCAATCATTTCTGGACGTTTTTCAATGGCAAAAATCAATGAATATTGTAAATGCACAAACAGTAATTTCTCCGCATTGCAAGGTGCAATTCTGAAATTTTTTGCTTTTTCCTGCTCCTCTTAGCATGATAAAGAAGATTCAAAGAGAGTGAGATGCCAGCTCCTTTCATTCAATCAGTAGCTTCAAACATTTCTGGTATATGAATAACATGATGTTTTTCAATGGCAAAAATCAATGAATATTGTAAATGCACAAACAGTAATTTCTCCGCATTGCAAGGTGCAATTCTGAAATTTTTGCTTTTTCCTGCTCCTCTTAGCATGATAAAGAAGATTCAAAGAGAGTGAGGTGCCAGCTCCTTTCATTCAGTCAGTAGCTTCAAACATTTCTGGTATATGAATAACATGTTTTTCAATGGCAAAAATCAATGAATATTGTAAATGCACAAACAGTAATTTCTCCGCATTGCAAGGAGCAATTCTGAAATTTTTTGCTTTTTCCTGCTCCTCTTAGCATGATAAAGAAGATTCAAAGAGAGTGAGATGCCAGCTCCTTTCATTCAGTCAGTAGCTTCAATCATTTCTGGACGTTTTTCAATGGCAAAAATCAATGAATATTGTAAATGCACAAACTGTAATTTCTCCGCATTGCAAGGTGCAATTCTGAAATTTTTTGCTTTTTCCTGCTCCTCTTAGCATGATAAAGAAGATTCAAAGAGAGTGAGATGCCAGCTCTTTTCATTCAGTCAGTAGCTTCAATCATTTCTGGACGTTTTTCAATGGCAAAAATCAATGAATATTGTAAATGCACAAACAGTAATTTCTCCGCATTGCAAGGTGCAATTCTGAAATTTTTTGCTTTTTCCTGCTCCTCTTAGCATGATAAAGAAGATTCAAAGAGAGTGAGATGCCAGCTCCTTTCATTCAATCAGTAGCTTCAAACATTTCTGGTATATGAATAACATGATGTTTTTCAATGGCAAAAATCAATGAATATTGTAAATGCACAAACAGTAATTTCTCCGCATTGCAAGGTGCAATTCTGAAATTTTTTGCTTTTTCCTGCTCCTCTTAGCATGATAAAGAAGATTCAAAGAGAGTGAGATGCCAGCTCCTTTCATTCAGTCAGTAGCTTCAATCATTTCTGGACGTTTTTCAATGGCAAAAATCAATGAATATTGTAAATGCACAAACAGTAATTTCTCCGCATTGCAAGGTGCAATTCTGAAATTTTTTGCTTTTTCCTGCTCCTCTTAGCATGATAAAGAAGATTCAAAGAGATTGAGGTGCCAGCTCCTTTCATTCAGTCAGTAGCTTCAAACATTTCTGGTATATGAATAACATGTTTTTCAATGGCAAAAATCAATGAATATTGTAAATGCACAAACTGTAATTTCTCCGCATTGCAAGGTGCAATTCTGAAATTTTTTGCTTTTTCCTGCTCCTCTTAGCATGATAAAGAAAATTCAAAGAGAGTGAGATGCCAGCTCCTTTCATTCAGTCAGTAGCTTCAATCATTTCTGGACGTTTTTCAATGGCAAAAATCAATGAATATTGTAAATGCACAAACAGTAATTTCTCCGCATTGCAAGGTGCAATTCTGAAATTTTTTGCTTTTTCCTGCTCCTCTTAGCATGATAAAGAAGATTCAAAGAGAGTGAGATGCCAGCTCCTTTCATTCACTCAGTAGCTTCAATCATTTCTGGACGTTTTTCAATGGCAAAAATCAATGAATATTGTAAATGCACAAACTGTAATTTCTCCGCATTGTAAGGTGCAATTCTGAAATTTTTTGCTTTTTCCTGCTCCTCTTAGCATGATAAAGAAGATTCAAAGAGAGTGAGATGCCAGCTCCTTTCATTCAGTCAGTAGCTTCAATCATTTCTGGACGTTTTTCAATGGCAAAAATCAATGAATATTGTAAATGCACAAACAGTAATTTCTCCGCATTGCAAGGTGCAATTCTGAAATTTTTTGCTTTTTCCTGCTCCCCTTAGCATGGTAAAGAAGATTCAAAGAGAGTGAGATGCCAGCTCCTTTCATTCAGTCAGTAGCTTCAATCATTTCTGGACGTTTTTCAATGGCAAAAATCAATGAATATTGTAAATGCACAAACAGAAATTTCTCCGCATTGCAAGGTGCAATTCTGAAATTTTTTGCTTTTTCCTGCTCCTCTTAGCATGATAAAGAAGATTCAAAGAGAGTGAGATGCCAGCTCCTTTCATTCAGTCAGTAGCTTCAAACATTTCTGGTATATGAATAACATGATGTTTTTCAATGGCAAAAATCAATGAATATTGTAAATGCACAAACAGTAATTTCTCCACATTGCAAGGTGCAATTCTGAAATTTTTTGCTTTTTCCTGCTCCTCTTAGCATGATAAAGAAGATTCAAAGAGAGTGAGATGCCAGCTCCTTTCGTTCAGTCAGTAGCTTCAATCATTTCTGGACGTTTTTCAATGGCAAAAATCATTGAATATTGTAAATGCACAAACAGTAATTTCTCCGCATTGCAAGGTGCAATTCTGAAATTTTTTACATTTTCCTGCTCCTCTTAGCATGATAAAGAAGATTCAAAGAGAGTGAGATGCCAGCTCCTTTCATTCAGTCAGTAGCTTCAATCATTTCTGGTATATGAATAACATGATGTTTTTCAATGGCAAAAATCAATGAATATTGTAAATGAACAAACAGTAATTTCTCCGCATTGCAAGGTGCAATTCTGAAATTTTTTGCTTTTTCCTGCTCCTCTTAGCATGATAAAGAAGATTCAAAGAGAGTGAGATGCCAGCTCCTTTCATTCAGTCAGTAGCTTCAATCATTTCTGGACGTTTTTCAATGGCAAAAATCAATGAATATTGTAAATGCACAAACAGTAATTTCTCCGCATTGCAAGGTGCAATTCTGAAATTTTTTGCTTTTTCCTGCTCCTCTTAGCATGATAAAGAAGATTCAAAGAGAGTGAGGTGCCAGCTCCTTTCATTCAGTCAGTAGCTTCAAACATTTCTGGTATATGAATAACATGTTTTTCAATGGCAAAAATCAATGAATATTGTAAATGCACAAACAGTAATTTCTCCGCATTGCAAGGAGCAATTCTGAAATTTTTTCTTTTTCCTGCTCCTCTTAGCATGATAAAGAAGATTCAAAGAGAGTGAGATGCCAGCTCCTTTCATTCAGTCAGTAGCTTCAATCATTTCTGGACGTTTTTCAATGGCAAAAATCAATGAATATTGTAAATGCACAAACAGTAATTTCTCCGCATTGCAAGGTGCAATTCTGAAATTTTTTGCTTTTTCCTGCTCCCCTTAGCATGGTAAAGAAGATTCAAAGAGAGTGAGATGCCAGCTCCTTTCATTCAGTCAGTAGCTTCAATCATTTCTGGACGTTTTTCAATGGCAAAAATCAATGAATATTGTAAATGCACAAACAGAAATTTCTCCGCATTGCAAGGTGCAATTCTGAAATTTTTTGCTTTTTCCTGCTCCTCTTAGCATGATAAAGAAGATTCAAAGAGAGTGAGATGCCAGCTCCTTTCATTCAGTCAGTAGCTTCAAACATTTCTGGTATATGAATAACATGATGTTTTTCAATGGCAAAAATCAATGAATATTGTAAATGCACAAACAGTAATTTCTCCACATTGCAAGGTGCAATTCTGAAATTTTTTGCTTTTTCCTGCTCCTCTTAGCATGATAAAGAAGATTCAAAGAGAGTGAGATGCCAGCTCCTTTCGTTCAGTCAGTAGCTTCAATCATTTCTGGACGTTTTTCAATGGCAAAAATCATTGAATATTGTAATTGCACAAACAGTAATTTCTCCGCATTGCAAGGTGCAATTCTGAAATTTTTTACATTTTCCTGCTCCTCTTAGCATGATAAAGAAGATTCAAAGAGAGTGAGATGCCAGCTCCTTTCATTCAGTCAGTAGCTTCAATCATTTCTGGTATATGAATAACATGATGTTTTTCAATGGCAAAAATCAATGAATATTGTAAATGAACAAACAGTAATTTCTCCGCATTGCAAGGTGCAATTCTGAAATTTTTTGCTTTTTCCTGCTCCTCTTAGCATGATAAAGAAGATTCAAAGAGAGTGAGATGCCAGCTCCTTTCATTCAGTCAGTAGCTTCAATCATTTCTGGACGTTTTTCAATGGCAAAAATCAATGAATATTGTAAATGCACAAACAGTAATTTCTCCGCATTGCAAGGTGCAATTCTGAAATTTTTTGCTTTTTCCTGCTCCTCTTAGCATGATAAAGAAGATTCAAAGAGAGTGAGGTGCCAGCTCCTTTCATTCAGTCAGTAGCTTCAAACATTTCTGGTATATGAATAACATGTTTTTCAATGGCAAAAATCAATGAATATTGTAAATGCACAAACAGTAATTTCTCCGCATTGCAAGGAGCAATTCTGAAATTTTTTCTTTTTCCTGCTCCTCTTAGCATGATAAAGAAGATTCAAAGAGAGTGAGATGCCAGCTCCTTTCATTCAGTCAGTAGCTTCAATCATTTCTGGACGTTTTTCAATGGCAAAAATCAATGAATATTGTAAATGCACAAACTGTAATTTCTCCGCATTGCAAGATGCAATTCTGAAATTTTTTGCTTTTTCCTGCTCCTCTTAGCATGATAAAGAAGATTCAAAGAGAGTGAGATGCCAGCTCCTTTCATTCAGTCAGTAGCTTCAATCATTTCTGGACGTTTTTCAATGGCAAAAATCAATGAATATTGTAAATGCACAAACAGTAATTTCTCCGCATTGCAAGGTGCAATTCTGAAATTTTTTGCTTTTTCCTGCTCCTCTTAGCATGATAAAGAAGATTCAAAGAGAGTGAGATGCCAGGTCCTTTCATTCAGTCAGTAGCTTCAAACATTTCTGGTATATGAATAACATGATGTTTTTCAATGGCAAAAATTAATGAATATTGTAAATGCACAAACAGTAATTTCTCCGCATTGCAAGGTGCAATTCTGAAATTTTTTGCTTTTTCCAGCTCCTCTTAGCATGATAAAGAAGATTCAAAGAGAGTGAGATGCCAGCTCCTTTCATTCAGTCAGTAGCTTCAATCATTTCTGGACGTTTTTCAATGGCAAAAATCAATGAATATTGTAAATGCACAAACAGTAATTTCTCCGCATTGCAAGGTGCAATTCTGAAATTTTTTGCTTTATCCTGCTCCTCTTAGCATGATAAAGAAGATTCAAAGAGAGTGAGGTGCCAGCTCCTTTCATTCAGTCAGTAGCTTCAAACATTTCTGGTATATGAATAACATGTTTTTCAATGGCAAAAATCAATGAATATTGTAAATGCACAAACAGTAATTTCTCCGCATTGCAAGGTGCAATTCTGAAATTTTTTGCTTTTTCCTGCTCCTCTTAGCATGATAAAGAAAATTCAAAGAGAGTGAGATGCCAGCTCCTTTCATTCAGTCAGTAGCTTCAATCATTTCTGGACGTTTTTCAATGGCAAAAATCAATGAATATTGTAAATGCACAAACAGTAATTTCTCCGCATTGCAAGGTGCAATTCTGAAATTTTTTGCTTATTCCTGCTCCTCTTAGCATGATAAAGAAGATTCAAAGTGAGTGAGATGCCAGCTCCTTTCATTCAGTCAGTAGCTTCAATCATTTCTGGACGTTTTTCAATGGCAAAAATCAATGAATATTGTAAATGTACAAACAGTAATTTCTCCGCATTGCAAGGTGCAATTCTGAAATTTTTTGCTTTTTCCTGCTCCTCTTAGCATGATAAAGAAGATTCAAAGAGAGTGAGGTTCCAGCTCCTTTCATTCAGTCAGTAGCTTCAAACATTTCTGGTATATGAATAACATGTTTTTCAATGGCAAAAATCAATGAATATTGTAAATGCACAAACAGTAATTTCTCCGCATTGCAAGGTGCAATTCTGAAATTTTTTGCTTTTTCCTGCTCCTCTTAACTTGATAAAGAAGATTCAAAGAGAGTGAGATGCCAGCTCCTTTCATTCAGTCAGTAGCTTCAATCATTTCTGGACGTTTTTCAATGGCAAAAATCAATGAATATTGTAAATGCACAAACTGTAATTTCTCCGCATTGTAAGGTGCAATTCTGAAATGTTTTGCTTTTTCCTGCTCCTCTTAGCATGATAAAGAAGATTCAAAGAGAGTGAGATGCCAGCTCCTTTCATTCAGTCAGTAGCTTCAATCATTTCTGGACGTTTTTCAATGGCAAAAATCAATGAATATTGTAAATGCACAAACAGTAATTTCTCCGCATTGCAAGGTGCAATTCTGAAATTTTTTGCTTTTTCCTGCTCCTCTTAGCATGATAAAGAAGATTCAAAGAGAGTGAGATGCCAGCTCCTTTCATTCAGTCAGTAGCTTCAAACATTTCTGGTATATGAATAACATGATGTTTTTCAATGGCAAAAATCAATGAATATTGTAAATGCACAAACAGTAATTTCTCCGCATTGCAAGGTGCAAATCTGAAATTTTTTGCTTTTTCCTGCTCCTCTTAGCATGATAAAGAAGATTCAAAGAGAGTGAGATGCCAGCTACTTTCATTCAGTCAGTAGCTTCAATCATTTCTGGACGTTTTTCAATGGTAAAAATCAATGAATATTGTAAATGCACAAACAGTAATTTCTCCGCATTGCAAGGTGCAATTCTGAAATTTTTTGCTTTTTCCTGCTCCTCTTAGCATGATAAAGAAGATTCAAAGAGAGTGAGATGCCAGCTCCTTTCATTCAGTCAGTAGCTTCAATCATTTCTGGACGTTTTTCAATGGCAAAAATCAATGAATATTGTAAATGCACAAACAGAAATTTCTCCGCATTGCAAGGTGCAATTCTGAAATTTTTTGCTTTTTCCTGCTCCTCTTAGCATGATAAAGAAGATTCAAAGAGAGTGAGATGCCAGCTCCTTTCATTCAGTCAGTAGCTTCAAACATTTCTGGTATATGAATAACATGATGTTTTTCAATGGCAAAAATCAATGAATATTGTAAATGCACAAACAGTAATTTCTCCGCATTGCAAGGTGCAATTCTGAAATTTTTTGCTTTTTCCTGCTCCTCTTAGCATGATAAAGAAGATTCAAAGAGAGTGAGTTGCCAGCTCCTTTCGTTCAGTCAGTAGCTTCAATCATTTCTGGACGTTTTTCAATGGCAAAAATCATTGAATATTGTAAATGCACAAACAGTAATTTCTCCGCATTGCAAGGTGCAATTCTGAAATTTTTTACATTTTCCTGCTCCTCTTAGCATGATAAAGAAGATTCAAAGAGAGTGAGATGCCAGCTCCTTTCATTCAGTCAGTAGCTTCAATCATTTCTGGTATATGAATAACATGATGTTTTTCAATGGCAAAAATCAATGAATATTGTAAATGCACAAACAGTAATTTCTCCGCATTGCAAGGTGCAATTCTGAAATTTTTTGCTTTTTCCTGCTCCTCTTAGCATGATAAAGAAGATTCAAAGAGAGTGAGATGCCAGCTCCTTTCATTCAGTCAGTAGCTTCAATCATTTCTGGACGTTTTTCAATGGCAAAAATCAATGAATATTGTAAATGCACAAACAGTAATTTCTCCGCATTGCAAGGTGCAATTCTGAAATTTTTTGCTTTTTCCTGCTCCTCTTAGCATGATAAAGAAGATTCAAAGAGAGTGAGGTGCCAGCTCCTTTCATTCAGTCAGTAGCTTCAAACATTTCTGGTATATGAATAACATGTTTTTCAATGGCAAAAATCAATGAATATTGTAAATGCACAAACAGTAATTTCTCCGCATTGCAAGGAGAAATTCTGAAATTTTTTCTTTTTCCTGCTCCTCTTAGCATGATAAAGAAGATTCAAAGAGAGTGAGATGCCAGCTCCTTTCATTCAGTCAGTAGCTTCAATCATTTCTGGACGTTTTTCAATGGCAAAAATCAATGAATATTGTAAATGCACAAACTGTAATTTCTCCGCATTGCAAGGTGCAATTCTGAAATTTTTTGCTTTTTCCTGCTCCTCTTAGCATGATAAAGAAGATTCAAAGAGAGTGAGATGCCAGCTCCTTTCATTCAGTCAGTAGCTTCAATCATTTCTGGACGTTTTTCAATGGCAAAAATCAATGAATATTGTAAATGCACAAACAGTAATTTCTCCGCATTGCAAGGTGCAATTCTGAAATTTTTTGCTTTTTCCTGCTCCTCTTAGCATGATAAAGAAGATTCAAAGAGAGTGAGATGCCAGCTCCTTTCATTCAGTCAGTAGCTTCAAACATTTCTGGTATATGAATAACATGATGTTTTTCAATGGCAAAAATTAATGAATATTGTAAATGCACAAACAGTAATTTCTCCGCATTGCAAGGTGCAATTCTGAAATTTTTTGCTTTTTCCAGCTCCTCTTAGCATGATAAAGAAGATTCAAAGAGAGTGAGATGCCAGCTCCTTTCATTCAGTCAGTAGCTTCAATCATTTCTGGACGTTTTTCAATGGCAAAAATCAATGAATATTGTAAATGCACAAACAGTAATTTCTCCGCATTGCAAGGTGCAATTCTGAAATTTTTTGCTTTATCCTGCTCCTCTTAGCATGATAAAGAAGATTCAAAGAGAGTGAGGTGCCAGCTCCTTTCATTCAGTCAGTAGCTTCAAACATTTCTGGTATATGAATAACATGTTTTTCAATGGCAAAAATCAATGAATATTGTAAATGCACAAACAGTAATTTCTCCGCATTGCAAGGTGCAATTCTGAAATTTTTTGCTTTTTCCTGCTCCTCTTAGCATGATAAAGAAAATTCAAAGAGAGTGAGATGCCAGCTCCTTTCATTCAGTCAGTAGCTTCAATCATTTCTGGACGTTTTTCAATGGCAAAAATCAATGAATATTGTAAATGCACAAACAGTAATTTCTCCGCATTGCAAGGTGCAATTCTGAAATTTTTTGCTTTTTCCTGCTCCTCTTAGCATGATAAAGAAGATTCAAAGTGAGTGAGCTGCCAGCTCCTTTCATTCAGTCAGTAGCTTCAATCATTTCTGGACGTTTTTCAATGGCAAAAATCAATGAATATTGTAAATGTACAAACAGTAATTTCTCCGCATTGCAAGGTGCAATTCTGAAATTTTTTGCTTTTTCCTGCTCCTCTTAGCATGATAAAGAAGATTCAAAGAGAGTGAGGTTCCAGCTCCTTTCATTCAGTCAGTAGCTTCAAACATTTCTGGTATATGAATAACATGTTTTTCAATGGCAAAAATCAATGAATATTGTAAATGCACAAACAGTAATTTCTCCGCATTGCAAGGTGCAATTCTGAAATTTTTTGCTTTTTCCTGCTCCTCTTAACTTGATAAAGAAGATTCAAAGAGAGTGAGATGCCAGCTCCTTTCATTCAGTCAGTAGCTTCAATCATTTCTGGACGTTTTTCAATGGCAAAAATCAATGAATATTGTAAATGCACAAACTGTAATTTCTCCGCATTGTAAGGTGCAATTCTGAAATGTTTTGCTTTTTCCTGCTCCTCTTAGCATGATAAAGAAGATTCAAAGAGAGTGAGATGCCAGCTCCTTTCATTCAGTCAGTAGCTTCAATCATTTCTGGACGTTTTTCAATGGCAAAAATCAATGAATATTGTAAATGCACAAACAGTAATTTCTCCGCATTGCAAGGTGCAATTCTGAAATTTTTTGCTTTTTCCTGCTCCTCTTAGCATGATAAAGAAGATTCAAAGAGAGTGAGATGCCAGCTCCTTTCATTCAGTCAGTAGCTTCAAACATTTCTGGTATATGAATAACATGATTTTTTCAATGGCAAAAATCAATGAATATTGTAAATGCACAAACAGTAATTTCTCCGCATTGCAAGGTGCAAGTCTGAAATTTTTTGCTTTTTCCTGCTCCTCTTAGCATGATAAAGAAGATTCAAAGAGAGATGCCAGCTACTTTCATTCAGTCAGTAGCTTCAATCATTTCTGGACGTTTTTCAATGGTAAAAATCAATGAATATTGTAAATGCACAAACAGTAATTTCTCCGCATTGCAAGGTGCAATTCTGAAATTTTTTGCTTTTTCCTGCTCCTCTTAGCATGATAAAGAAGATTCAAAGAGAGTGAGATGCCAGCTCCTTTCATTCAGTCAGTAGCTTCAATCATTTCTGGACGTTTTTCAATGGCAAAAATCAATGAATATTGTAAATGCACAAACAGTAATTTCTTCGCATTGCAAGGTGCAATTCTGAAATGTTTTGCTTTTTCCTGCTCCTCTTAGCATGATAAAGAAGATTCAAAGAGAGTGAGATGCCAGCTCCTTTCATTCAGTCAGTAGCTTCAATCATTTCTGGTAAATGAATAACATGATGTTTTTCAATGGCAAAAATCAATGAATTTTGTAAATGCACAAACAGTAATTTCTCCGCATTGCAAGGCGCAATTCTGAAATTTTTTGCTTTTTCCTGCTCCTCTTAGCATGATAAAGAAGATTCAAAGAGAGTGAGATGCCAGCTCCTTTCATTCAGTCAGTAGCTTCAATCATTTCTGGACGTTTTTCAATGGCAAAAATCAATGAATATTGTAAATGCACAAACAGTAATTTCTCCGCATTGCAAGGTGCAATTCTGAAATTTTTTACTTTTTCCTGCTCCTCTTAGCATGATAAAGAAGATTCAAAGAGAGTGAGATGCCAGCTCCTTTCATTCAGTCAGTAGCTTCAATCATTTCTGGTATATGAATAACATGATGTTTTTCAATGGCAAAAATCAATGAATATTGTAAATGCACAAACAGTAATTTCTCCGCATTGCAAGGTGCAATTCTGAAATTTTTTGCTTTTTCCTGCTCCTCTTAGCATGATAAAGAAGATTCAAAGAGAGTGAGATGCCAGCTCCTTTCATTCAGTCAGTAGCTTCAATTATTTCTGGACGTTTTTCAATGGCAAAAATCAATGAATATTGTAAATGCACAAACAGTAATTTCTCCGCATTGCAAGGTGCAATTCTGAAATTTTTTGCTTTTTCCTGCTCCTCTTAGCATGATAAAGAAGATTCAAAGAGAGTGAGATGCCAGCTCCTTTCATTCAGTCAGTAGCTTCAATCATTTCTGGTATATGAATAACATGTTTTTCAATGGCAAAAATCAATGAATATTGTAAATGCACAAACAGTAATTTCTCCGCATTGCAAGGAGCAATTCTGAAATTTTTTCTTTTTCCTGCTCCTCTTAGCATGATAAAGAAGATTCAAAGAGAGTGAGATGCCAGCTCCTTTCATTCAGTCAGTAGCTTCAATCATTTCTGGACGTTTTTCAATGGCAAAAATCAATGAATATTGTAAATGCACAAACAGTAATTTCTCCGCATTGCAAGGTGCAATTCTGAAATTTTTTGCTTTTTCCTGCTCCCCTTAGCATGGTAAAGAAGATTCAAAGAGAGTGAGATGCCAGCTCCTTTCATTCAGTCAGTAGCTTCAATCATTTCTGGACGTTTTTCAATGGCAAAAATCAATGAATATTGTAAATGCACAAACAGAAATTTCTCCGCATTGCAAGGTGCAATTCTGAAATTTTTTGCTTTTTCCTGCTCCTCTTAGCATGATAAATAAGATTCAAAGAGAGTGAGATGCCAGCTCCTTTCATTCAGTCAGTAGCTTCAAACATTTCTGGTATATGAATAACATGATGTTTTTCAATGGCAAAAATCAATGAATATTGTAAATGCACAAACAGTAATTTCTCCACATTGCAAGGTGCAATTCTGAAATTTTTTGCTTTTTCCTGCTCCTCTTAGCATGATAAAGAAGATTCAAAGAGAGTGAGATGCCAGCTCCTTTCGTTCAGTCAGTAGCTTCAATCATTTCTGGACGTTTTTCAATGGCAAAAATCATTGAATATTGTAATTGCACAAACAGTAATTTCTCCGCATTGCAAGGTGCAATTCTGAAATTTTTTACATTTTCCTGCTCCTCTTAGCATGATAAAGAAGATTCAAAGAGAGTGAGATGCCAGCTCCTTTCATTCAGTCAGTAGCTTCAATCATTTCTGGACGTTTTTCAATGGCAAAAATCAATGAATATTGTAAATGCACAAACAGTAATTTCTCCGCATTGCAAGGTGCAATTCTGAAATTTTTTGCTTTTTCCTGCTCCTCTTAGCATGATAAAGAAGATTCAAAGAGAGTGAGGTGCCAGCTCCTTTCATTCAGTCAGTAGCTTCAAACATTTCTGGTATATGAATAACATGTTTTTCAATGGCAAAAATCAATGAATATTGTAAATGCACAAACAGTAATTTCTCCGCATTGCAAGGAGCAATTCTGAAATTTTTTCTTTTTCCTGCTCCTCTTAGCATGATAAAGAAGATTCAAAGAGAGTGAGATGCCAGCTCCTTTCATTCAGTCAGTAGCTTCAATCATTTCTGGACGTTTTTCAATGGCAAAAATCAATGAATATTGTAAATGCACAAACTGTAATTTCTCCGCATTGCAAGATGCAATTCTGAAATTTTTTGCTTTTTCCTGCTCCTCTTAGCATGATAAAGAAGATTCAAAGAGAGTGAGATGCCAGCTCCTTTCATTCAGTCAGTAGCTTCAATCATTTCTGGACGTTTTTCAATGGCAAAAATCAATGAATATTGTAAATGCACAAACAGTAATTTCTCCGCATTGCAAGGTGCAATTCTGAAATTTTTTGCTTTTTCCTGCTCCTCTTAGCATGATAAAGAAGATTCAAAGAGAGTGAGATGCCAGGTCCTTTCATTCAGTCAGTAGCTTCAAACATTTCTGGTATATGAATAACATGATGTTTTTCAATGGCAAAAATTAATGAATATTGTAAATGCACAAACAGTAATTTCTCCGCATTGCAAGGTGCAATTCTGAAATTTTTTGCTTTTTCCAGCTCCTCTTAGCATGATAAAGAAGATTCAAAGAGAGTGAGATGCCAGCTCCTTTCATTCAGTCAGTAGCTTCAATCATTTCTGGACGTTTTTCAATGGCAAAAATCAATGAATATTGTAAATGCACAAACAGTAATTTCTCCGCATTGCAAGGTGCAATTCTGAAATTTTTTGCTTTATCCTGCTCCTCTTAGCATGATAAAGAAGATTCAAAGAGAGTGAGGTGCCAGCTCCTTTCATTCAGTCAGTAGCTTCAAACATTTCTGGTATATGAATAACATGTTTTTCAATGGCAAAAATCAATGAATATTGTAAATGCACAAACAGTAATTTCTCCGCATTGCAAGGTGCAATTCTGAAATTTTTTGCTTTTTCCTGC
Organism: Phyllobates terribilis; assembly: GCF_046119375.1. Taxonomy (NCBI): domain Eukaryota; kingdom Metazoa; phylum Chordata; class Amphibia; order Anura; family Dendrobatidae; genus Phyllobates; species Phyllobates terribilis. The sequence continues at coordinate 160,433 of NW_027364126.1, read as the reverse complement.
TCCTCTTAGCATGATAAAGAAAATTCAAAGAGAGTGAGATGCCAGCTCCTTTCATTCAGTCAGTAGCTTCAATCATTTCTGGACGTTTTTCAATGGCAAAAATCAATGAATATTGTAAATGCACAAACAGTAATTTCTCCGCATTGCAAGGTGCAATTCTGAAATTTTTTGCTTATTCCTGCTCCTCTTAGCATGATAAAGAAGATTCAAAGTGAGTGAGATGCCAGCTCCTTTCATTCAGTCAGTAGCTTCAATCATTTCTGGACGTTTTTCAATGGCAAAAATCAATGAATATTGTAAATGTACAAACAGTAATTTCTCCGCATTGCAAGGTGCAATTCTGAAATTTTTTGCTTTTTCCTGCTCCTCTTAGCATGATAAAGAAGATTCAAAGAGAGTGAGGTTCCAGCTCCTTTCATTCAGTCAGTAGCTTCAAACATTTCTGGTATATGAATAACATGTTTTTCAATGGCAAAAATCAATGAATATTGTAAATGCACAAACAGTAATTTCTCCGCATTGCAAGGTGCAATTCTGAAATTTTTTGCTTTTTCCTGCTCCTCTTAACTTGATAAAGAAGATTCAAAGAGAGTGAGATGCCAGCTCCTTTCATTCAGTCAGTAGCTTCAATCATTTCTGGACGTTTTTCAATGGCAAAAATCAATGAATATTGTAAATGCACAAACTGTAATTTCTCCGCATTGTAAGGTGCAATTCTGAAATGTTTTGCTTTTTCCTGCTCCTCTTAGCATGATAAAGAAGATTCAAAGAGAGTGAGATGCCAGCTCCTTTCATTCAGTCAGTAGCTTCAATCATTTCTGGACGTTTTTCAATGGCAAAAATCAATGAATATTGTAAATGCACAAACAGTAATTTCTCCGCATTGCAAGGTGCAATTCTGAAATTTTTTGCTTTTTCCTGCTCCTCTTAGCATGATAAAGAAGATTCAAAGAGAGTGAGATGCCAGCTCCTTTCATTCAGTCAGTAGCTTCAAACATTTCTGGTATATGAATAACATGATGTTTTTCAATGGCAAAAATCAATGAATATTGTAAATGCACAAACAGTAATTTCTCCGCATTGCAAGGTGCAAATCTGAAATTTTTTGCTTTTTCCTGCTCCTCTTAGCATGATAAAGAAGATTCAAAGAGAGTGAGATGCCAGCTACTTTCATTCAGTCAGTAGCTTCAATCATTTCTGGACGTTTTTCAATGGTAAAAATCAATGAATATTGTAAATGCACAAACAGTAATTTCTCCGCATTGCAAGGTGCAATTCTGAAATTTTTTGCTTTTTCCTGCTCCTCTTAGCATGATAAAGAAGATTCAAAGAGAGTGAGATGCCAGCTCCTTTCATTCAGTCAGTAGCTTCAATCATTTCTGGACGTTTTTCAATGGCAAAAATCAATGAATATTGTAAATGCACAAACAGAAATTTCTCCGCATTGCAAGGTGCAATTCTGAAATTTTTTGCTTTTTCCTGCTCCTCTTAGCATGATAAAGAAGATTCAAAGAGAGTGAGATGCCAGCTCCTTTCATTCAGTCAGTAGCTTCAAACATTTCTGGTATATGAATAACATGATGTTTTTCAATGGCAAAAATCAATGAATATTGTAAATGCACAAACAGTAATTTCTCCGCATTGCAAGGTGCAATTCTGAAATTTTTTGCTTTTTCCTGCTCCTCTTAGCATGATAAAGAAGATTCAAAGAGAGTGAGTTGCCAGCTCCTTTCGTTCAGTCAGTAGCTTCAATCATTTCTGGACGTTTTTCAATGGCAAAAATCATTGAATATTGTAAATGCACAAACAGTAATTTCTCCGCATTGCAAGGTGCAATTCTGAAATTTTTTACATTTTCCTGCTCCTCTTAGCATGATAAAGAAGATTCAAAGAGAGTGAGATGCCAGCTCCTTTCATTCAGTCAGTAGCTTCAATCATTTCTGGTATATGAATAACATGATGTTTTTCAATGGCAAAAATCAATGAATATTGTAAATGCACAAACAGTAATTTCTCCGCATTGCAAGGTGCAATTCTGAAATTTTTTGCTTTTTCCTGCTCCTCTTAGCATGATAAAGAAGATTCAAAGAGAGTGAGATGCCAGCTCCTTTCATTCAGTCAGTAGCTTCAATCATTTCTGGACGTTTTTCAATGGCAAAAATCAATGAATATTGTAAATGCACAAACAGTAATTTCTCCGCATTGCAAGGTGCAATTCTGAAATTTTTTGCTTTTTCCTGCTCCTCTTAGCATGATAAAGAAGATTCAAAGAGAGTGAGGTGCCAGCTCCTTTCATTCAGTCAGTAGCTTCAAACATTTCTGGTATATGAATAACATGTTTTTCAATGGCAAAAATCAATGAATATTGTAAATGCACAAACAGTAATTTCTCCGCATTGCAAGGAGAAATTCTGAAATTTTTTCTTTTTCCTGCTCCTCTTAGCATGATAAAGAAGATTCAAAGAGAGTGAGATGCCAGCTCCTTTCATTCAGTCAGTAGCTTCAATCATTTCTGGACGTTTTTCAATGGCAAAAATCAATGAATATTGTAAATGCACAAACTGTAATTTCTCCGCATTGCAAGGTGCAATTCTGAAATTTTTTGCTTTTTCCTGCTCCTCTTAGCATGATAAAGAAGATTCAAAGAGAGTGAGATGCCAGCTCCTTTCATTCAGTCAGTAGCTTCAATCATTTCTGGACGTTTTTCAATGGCAAAAATCAATGAATATTGTAAATGCACAAACAGTAATTTCTCCGCATTGCAAGGTGCAATTCTGAAATTTTTTGCTTTTTCCTGCTCCTCTTAGCATGATAAAGAAGATTCAAAGAGAGTGAGATGCCAGCTCCTTTCATTCAGTCAGTAGCTTCAAACATTTCTGGTATATGAATAACATGATGTTTTTCAATGGCAAAAATTAATGAATATTGTAAATGCACAAACAGTAATTTCTCCGCATTGCAAGGTGCAATTCTGAAATTTTTTGCTTTTTCCAGCTCCTCTTAGCATGATAAAGAAGATTCAAAGAGAGTGAGATGCCAGCTCCTTTCATTCAGTCAGTAGCTTCAATCATTTCTGGACGTTTTTCAATGGCAAAAATCAATGAATATTGTAAATGCACAAACAGTAATTTCTCCGCATTGCAAGGTGCAATTCTGAAATTTTTTGCTTTATCCTGCTCCTCTTAGCATGATAAAGAAGATTCAAAGAGAGTGAGGTGCCAGCTCCTTTCATTCAGTCAGTAGCTTCAAACATTTCTGGTATATGAATAACATGTTTTTCAATGGCAAAAATCAATGAATATTGTAAATGCACAAACAGTAATTTCTCCGCATTGCAAGGTGCAATTCTGAAATTTTTTGCTTTTTCCTGCTCCTCTTAGCATGATAAAGAAAATTCAAAGAGAGTGAGATGCCAGCTCCTTTCATTCAGTCAGTAGCTTCAATCATTTCTGGACGTTTTTCAATGGCAAAAATCAATGAATATTGTAAATGCACAAACAGTAATTTCTCCGCATTGCAAGGTGCAATTCTGAAATTTTTTGCTTTTTCCTGCTCCTCTTAGCATGATAAAGAAGATTCAAAGTGAGTGAGCTGCCAGCTCCTTTCATTCAGTCAGTAGCTTCAATCATTTCTGGACGTTTTTCAATGGCAAAAATCAATGAATATTGTAAATGTACAAACAGTAATTTCTCCGCATTGCAAGGTGCAATTCTGAAATTTTTTGCTTTTTCCTGCTCCTCTTAGCATGATAAAGAAGATTCAAAGAGAGTGAGGTTCCAGCTCCTTTCATTCAGTCAGTAGCTTCAAACATTTCTGGTATATGAATAACATGTTTTTCAATGGCAAAAATCAATGAATATTGTAAATGCACAAACAGTAATTTCTCCGCATTGCAAGGTGCAATTCTGAAATTTTTTGCTTTTTCCTGCTCCTCTTAACTTGATAAAGAAGATTCAAAGAGAGTGAGATGCCAGCTCCTTTCATTCAGTCAGTAGCTTCAATCATTTCTGGACGTTTTTCAATGGCAAAAATCAATGAATATTGTAAATGCACAAACTGTAATTTCTCCGCATTGTAAGGTGCAATTCTGAAATGTTTTGCTTTTTCCTGCTCCTCTTAGCATGATAAAGAAGATTCAAAGAGAGTGAGATGCCAGCTCCTTTCATTCAGTCAGTAGCTTCAATCATTTCTGGACGTTTTTCAATGGCAAAAATCAATGAATATTGTAAATGCACAAACAGTAATTTCTCCGCATTGCAAGGTGCAATTCTGAAATTTTTTGCTTTTTCCTGCTCCTCTTAGCATGATAAAGAAGATTCAAAGAGAGTGAGATGCCAGCTCCTTTCATTCAGTCAGTAGCTTCAAACATTTCTGGTATATGAATAACATGATTTTTTCAATGGCAAAAATCAATGAATATTGTAAATGCACAAACAGTAATTTCTCCGCATTGCAAGGTGCAAGTCTGAAATTTTTTGCTTTTTCCTGCTCCTCTTAGCATGATAAAGAAGATTCAAAGAGAGATGCCAGCTACTTTCATTCAGTCAGTAGCTTCAATCATTTCTGGACGTTTTTCAATGGTAAAAATCAATGAATATTGTAAATGCACAAACAGTAATTTCTCCGCATTGCAAGGTGCAATTCTGAAATTTTTTGCTTTTTCCTGCTCCTCTTAGCATGATAAAGAAGATTCAAAGAGAGTGAGATGCCAGCTCCTTTCATTCAGTCAGTAGCTTCAATCATTTCTGGACGTTTTTCAATGGCAAAAATCAATGAATATTGTAAATGCACAAACAGTAATTTCTTCGCATTGCAAGGTGCAATTCTGAAATGTTTTGCTTTTTCCTGCTCCTCTTAGCATGATAAAGAAGATTCAAAGAGAGTGAGATGCCAGCTCCTTTCATTCAGTCAGTAGCTTCAATCATTTCTGGTAAATGAATAACATGATGTTTTTCAATGGCAAAAATCAATGAATTTTGTAAATGCACAAACAGTAATTTCTCCGCATTGCAAGGCGCAATTCTGAAATTTTTTGCTTTTTCCTGCTCCTCTTAGCATGATAAAGAAGATTCAAAGAGAGTGAGATGCCAGCTCCTTTCATTCAGTCAGTAGCTTCAATCATTTCTGGACGTTTTTCAATGGCAAAAATCAATGAATATTGTAAATGCACAAACAGTAATTTCTCCGCATTGCAAGGTGCAATTCTGAAATTTTTTACTTTTTCCTGCTCCTCTTAGCATGATAAAGAAGATTCAAAGAGAGTGAGATGCCAGCTCCTTTCATTCAGTCAGTAGCTTCAATCATTTCTGGTATATGAATAACATGATGTTTTTCAATGGCAAAAATCAATGAATATTGTAAATGCACAAACAGTAATTTCTCCGCATTGCAAGGTGCAATTCTGAAATTTTTTGCTTTTTCCTGCTCCTCTTAGCATGATAAAGAAGATTCAAAGAGAGTGAGATGCCAGCTCCTTTCATTCAGTCAGTAGCTTCAATTATTTCTGGACGTTTTTCAATGGCAAAAATCAATGAATATTGTAAATGCACAAACAGTAATTTCTCCGCATTGCAAGGTGCAATTCTGAAATTTTTTGCTTTTTCCTGCTCCTCTTAGCATGATAAAGAAGATTCAAAGAGAGTGAGATGCCAGCTCCTTTCATTCAGTCAGTAGCTTCAATCATTTCTGGACGTTTTTCAATGGCAAAAATCAATGAATATTGTAAATGCACAAACAGTAATTTCTCCGCATTGCAAGGTGCAATTCTGAAATTTTTTGCTTTTTCCTGCTCCTCTTAGCATGATAAAAAAGATTCAAAGAGAGTGAGATGCCAGCTCCTTTCATTCAGTCAGTAGCTTCAAACATTTCTGGTATATGAATAACATGATGTTTTTCAATGGCAAAAATCAATGAATATTGTAAATGCACAAACAGTAATTTCTCCGCATTGCAAGGTGCAATTCTGAAATTTTTTGCTTTTTCCTGCTCCTCTTAGCATGATAAAGAAGATTCAAAGAGAGTGAGATGCTAGCTCCTTTCGTTCAGTCAGTAGCTTCAATCATTTCTGGACGTTTTTCAATGGCAAAAATCATTGAATATTGTAAATGCACAAACAGTAATTTCTCCGCATTGCAAGGTGCAATTCTGAAATTTTTTACTTTTTCCTGCTCCTCTTAGCATGATAAAGAAGATTCAAAGAGAGTGAGATGCCAGCTCCTTTCATTCAGTCAGTAGCTTCAATCATTTCTGGTATATGAATAACATGATGTTTTTCAATGGCAAAAATCAATGAATATTGTAAATGCACAAACAGTAATTTCTCCGCATTGCAAGGTGCAATTCTGAAATTTTTTGCTTTTTCCTGCTCCTCTTAGCATGATAAAGAAGATTCAAAGAGAGTGAGATGCCAGCTCCTTTCATTCAGTCAGTAGCTTCAATCATTTCTGGACGTTTTTCAATGGCAAAAATCATTGAATATTGTAAATGCACAAACAGTAATTTCTCCGCATTGCAAGGTGCAATTCTGAAATTTTTTACTTTTTCCTGCTCCTCTTAGCATGATAAAGAAGATTCAAAGAGAGTGAGATGCCAGCTCCTTTCATTCAGTCAGTAGCTTCAATCATTTCTGGTATATGAATAACATGATGTTTTTCAATGGCAAAAATCAATGAATATTGTAAATGCACAAACAGTAATTTCTCCGCATTGCAAGGTGCAATTCTGAAATTTTTTGCTTTTTCCTGCTCCTCTTAGCATGATAAAGAAGATTCAAAGAGAGTGAGATGCCAGCTCCTTTCATTCAGTCAGTAGCTTCAATCATTTCTGGACGTTTTTCAATGGCAAAAATCAATGAATATTGTAAATGCACAAACAGTAATTTCTCCGCATTGCAAGGTGCAATTCTGAAATTTTTTGCTTTTTCCTGCTCCTCTTAGCATGATAAACAAGATTAAAAGAGAGTGAGATGCCAGCTCCTTTCATTCAGTCAGTAGCTTCAATCATTTCTGGACGTTTTTCAATGGCAAAAATCAATGAATATTGTAAATGCACAAACAGTAATTTCTCCGCATTGCAAGGTGCAATTCTGAAATTTTTTGCTTTTTCCTGCTCCTCTTAGCATGATAAAGAAGATTCAAAGAGAGTGAGATGCCAGCTCCTTTCATTCAGTCAGTAGCTTCAAACATTCCTGGTATATGAATAACATGATGTTTTTCAATGGCAAAAATCAATGAATATTGTAAATGCACAAACAGTAATTTCTCCGCATTGCAAGGTGCAATTCTGAAATTTTTTGCTTTTTCCTGCTCCTCTTAGCATGATAAAGAAGATTCAAAGAGAGTGAGATGCCAGCTCCTTTCATTCAGTCAGTAGCTTCAATCATTTCTGGACGTTTTTCAATTGCAAAAATCAATGAATATTGTAAATGCACAAACAGTAATTTCTCCGCATTGCAAGGTGCAACTCTGAAATTTTTTGCTTTTTCCTGCTCCTCTTAGCATGATAAAGAAGATTCAAAGAGAGTGAGATGCCAGCTCCTTTCATTCAGTCAGTAGCTTCAATCATTTCTGGTATATGAATAACGTGATGTTTTTCAATGGCAAAAATCAATGAATATTGTAAATGCACAAACAGTAATTTCTCCGCATTGCAAGGTGCAATTCTGAAATTTTTTGCTTTTTCCTGCTCCTCTTAGCATGATAAAGAAGATTCAAAGAGAGTGAGATGCCAGCTCCTTTCATTCAGTCAGTAGCTTCAAACATTTCTGGTATATGAATAACATGATGTTTTTCAATGGCAAAAATCAATGAATATTGTAAATGCACAAACAGTAATTTCTCCGCATTGCAAGGTGCAATTCTGAAATTTTTTGCTTTTTCCTGCTCCTCTTAGCATGATAAAGAAGATTCAAGGAGAGTGAGATGCCAGCTCCTTTCATTCAGTCAGTAGCTTCAAACATTTCTGGTATATGAATAACATGATGTTTTTCAATGGCAGAAATCAATGAATATTGTAAATGCACAAACAGTAATTTCTCCGCATTGCAAGGTGCAATTCTGAAATTTTTTGCTTTATCCTGCTCCTCTTAGCATGATAAAGAAGATTCAAAGAGAGTGAGATGCCAGCTCCTTTCATTCAGTCAGTAGCTTCAATCATTTCTGGACGTTTTTCAATGGCAAAAATCATTGAATATTGTAAATGCACAAACAGTAATTTCTCCGCATTGCAAGGTGCAATTCTGAAATTTTTTACTTTTTCCTGCTCCTCTTAGCATGATAAAGAAGATTCAAAGAGAGTGAGATGCCAGCTCCTTTCATTCAGTCAGTAGCTTCAATCATTTCTGGTATATGAATAACATGATGTTTTTCAATGGCAAAAATCAATGAATATTGTAAATGCACAAACAGTAATTTCTCCGCATTGCAAGGTGCAATTCTGAAATTTTTTGCTTTTTCCTGCTCCTCTTAGCATGATAAAGAAGATTCAAAGAGAGTGAGATGCCAGCTCCTTTCATTCAGTCAGTAGCTTCAATCATTTCTGGACGTTTTTCAATGGCAAAAATCAATGAATATTGTAAATGCACAAACAGTAATTTCTCCGCATTGCAAGGTGCAATTCTGAAATTTTTTGCTTTTTCCTGCTCCTCTTAGCATGATAAAGAAGATTCAAAGAGAGTGAGATGCCAGCTCCTTTCATTCAGTCAGTAGCTTCAATCATTTCTGGACGTTTTTCAATGGCAAAAATCAATGAATATTGTAAATGCACAAACAGTAATTTCTCCGCATTGCAAGGTGCAATTCTGAAATTTTTTGCTTTTTCCTGCTCCTCTTAGCATGATAAAAAAGATTCAAAGAGAGTGAGATGCCAGCTCCTTTCATTCAGTCAGTAGCTTCAAACATTTCTGGTATATGAATAACATGATGTTTTTCAATGGCAAAAATCAATGAATATTGTAAATGCACAAACAGTAATTTCTCCGCATTGCAAGGTGCAATTCTGAAATTTTTTGCTTTTTCCTGCTCCTCTTAGCATGATAAAGAAGATTCAAAGAGAGTGAGATGCTAGCTCCTTTCGTTCAGTCAGTAGCTTCAATCATTTCTGGACGTTTTTCAATGGCAAAAATCATTGAATATTGTAAATGCACAAACAGTAATTTCTCCGCATTGCAAGGTGCAATTCTGAAATTTTTTACTTTTTCCTGCTCCTCTTAGCATGATAAAGAAGATTCAAAGAGAGTGAGATGCCAGCTCCTTTCATTCAGTCAGTAGCTTCAATCATTTCTGGTATATGAATAACATGATGTTTTTCAATGGCAAAAATCAATGAATATTGTAAATGCACAAACAGTAATTTCTCCGCATTGCAAGGTGCAATTCTGAAATTTTTTGCTTTTTCCTGCTCCTCTTAGCATGATAAAGAAGATTCAAAGAGAGTGAGATGCCAGCTCCTTTCATTCAGTCAGTAGCTTCAATCATTTCTGGACGTTTTTCAATGGCAAAAATCAACGAATATTGTAAATGCACAAACAGTAATTTCTCCGCATTGCAAGGTGCAATTCTGAAATTTTTTGCTTTTTCCTGCTCCTCTTAGCATGATAAAGAAGATTCAAAGAGAGTGAGATGCCAGCTCCTTACATTCAGTCAGTAGCTTCAATCATTTCTGGTAAATGAATAACATGATGTTTTTCAATGGCAAAAATCAATGAATTTTGTAAATGCACAAACAGTAATTTCTCCGCATTGCAAGGCGCAATTCTGAAATTTTTTGCTTTTTCCTGCTCCTCTTAGCATGATAAAGAAGATTCAAAGAGAGTGAGATGCCAGCTCCTTTCAATCAGTCAGTAGCTTCAATCATTTCTGGACGTTTTTCAATGGCAAAAATCAATGAATATTGTAAATGCACAAACAGTAATTTCTCCGCATTGCAAGGTGCAATTCTGAAATTTTATGCTTTTTCCTGCTCCTCTTAGCATGATAAAGAAGATTCAAAGAGAGTGAGATGCCAGCTCCTTTCATTCAGTCAGTAGCTTCAATCATTTCTGGACGTTTTTCAATGGCAAAAATCAATGAATATTGTAAATGCACAAACAGTAATTTTTCCGCATTGCAAGGTGCAATTCTGAAATTTTTTGCTTATTGCTGCTCCTCTTAGCATGATAAAGAAGATTCAAAGAGAGTGAGGTGCCAGCTCCTTTCATTCAGTCAGTAGCTTAAAACATTTCTGGTATATGAATAACGTTTTTCAATGGCAAAAATCAATGAATATTGTAAATGCACAAACAGTTATTTCTCCGCATTGCAAGGTGCAATTCTGAAATTTTTTTGCTTTTTCCTGCTCCTCTTAGCATGATAAAGAAGATTCAAAGAGAGTGAGATGCCAGCTCCTTTCATTCAGTCAGTAGCTTCAATCATTTCTGGACGTTTTTCAATGGCAAAAATCAATGAATATTGTAAATGCACAAACAGTAATTTCTCCGCATTGCAAGGTGCAATTCTGAAATTTTTTGCTTTTTCCTGCTCCTCTTAGCATGATAAAGAAGATTCAAAGAGAGTGAGATGCCAGCTCCTTTCATTCAGTCAGTAGCTTCAATCATTTCTGGACGTTTTTCAATGGCAAAAATCAATGAATATTGTAAATGCACAAACAGTAATTTCTCCGCATTGCAAGGTGCAATTCTGAAATTTTTTGCTTTTTCCTGCTCCTCTTAGCATGATAAAGAAGATTCAAAGAGAGTGAGATGCCAGCTCCTTTCATTCAGTCAGTAGCTTCAATCATTTCTGGACGTTTTTCAATGGCAAAAATCAATGAATATTGTAAATGCACAAACAGTAATTTCTCCGCATTGCAAGGTGCAATTCTGAAATTTTTGCTTTTTCCTGCTCCTCTTAGCATGATAAAGAAGATTCAAAGAGAGTGAGGTGCCAGCTCCTTTCATTCAGTCAGTAGCTTCAAACATTTCTGGTATATGAATAACATGTTTTTCAATGGCAAAAATCAATGAATATTGTAAATGCACAAACAGTAATTTCTCCGCATTGCAAGGAGCAATTCTGAAATTTTTTGCTTTTTCCTGTTCCTCTTAGCATGATAAAGAAGATTCAAAGAGAGTGAGATGCCAGCTCCTTTCATTCAGTCAGTAGCTTCAATCATTTCTGGACGTTTTTCAATGGCAAAAATCAATGAATATTGTAAATGCACAAACTGTAATTTCTCCGCATTGCAAGGTGCAATTCTGAAATTTTTTGCTTTTTCCTGCTCCTCTTAGCATGATAAAGAAGATTCAAAGAGAGTGAGATGCCAGCTCTTTTCATTCAGTCAGTAGCTTCAATCATTTCTGGACGTTTTTCAATGGCAAAAATCAATGAATATTGTAAATGCACAAACAGTAATTTCTCCGCATTGCAAGGTGCAATTCTGAAATTTTTTGCTTTTTCCTGCTCCTCTTAGCATGATAAAGAAGATTCAAAGAGAGTGAGATGCCAGCTCCTTTCATTCAATCAGTAGCTTCAAACATTTCTGGTATATGAATAACATGATGTTTTTCAATGGCAAAAATCAATGAATATTGTAAATGCACAAACAGTAATTTCTCCGCATTGCAAGGTGCAATTCTGAAATTTTTTGCTTTTTCCTGCTAATCCAAGCATGATAAAGAAGATTCAAAGAGAGTGAGATGCCAGCCCCTTTCATTCAGTCAGTAGCTTCAAACATTTCTGGTATATGAATAACATGATGTTTTTCAATGGCAAAAATCAATGAATATTGTAAATGCACAAACAGTAATTTCTCCGCATTGCAAGGTGCAATTCTGAAATTTTTTGCTTTTTCCTGCTCCTCTTAGCATGATAAAGAAGATTCAAAGAGAGTGAGATGCCAGCTCCTTTCACTCAGTCAGTAGCTTCAAACATTTCTGGTAAATGAATAACATGATGTTTTTCAATGGCAAAAATCAATGAATATTGTAAATGCACAAACAGTAATTTCTCCGCATTGCAAGGTGCAATTCTGAAATTTTTTGCTTTTTCCTGCTCCTCTTAGCATGATAAAGACGATTCAAAGAGAGTGAGATGCCAGCTCCTTTCATTCAGTCAGTAGCTTCATTCATTTCTGGACGTTTTTCAATGGCAAAAATCAATGAATATTGTAAATGCACAAACAGTAATTTCTCCGCATTGCAAGGTGCAATTCTGAAATTTTTTGCTTTTTCCTGCTCCTCTTAGCATGATAAAGAAAATTCAGAGTGAGATGCCAGCTGCTTTCATTCAGTCAGTAGCTTCAATCATTTCTGGACGTTTTTCAATGGCAAAAATCAATGAATATTGTAAATGCACAAACAGTAATTTCTCCGCATTGCAAGGTGCAATTCTGAAATTTTTTGCTTTTTCCTGCTCCTCTTAGCATGATAAAGAAGATTCAAAGAGAGTGAGATGCCAGCTCCTTTCATTCAGTCAGTAGCTTCAAACATTTCTGGTATATGAATAACATGATGTTTTTCAATGGCAAAAATCAATGAATATTGTAAATGCACAAACAGTAATTTCTCCGCATTGCAAGGTGCAATTCTGAAATTTTTTGCTTTTTCCTGCTCCTCTTAGCATGATAAAGAAGATTCAAAGAGAGTGAGATGCCAGCTCCTTTCGTTCAGTCAGTAGCTTCAATCATTTCTGGACGTTTTTCAAAGGCAAAAATCATTGAATAATGTAAATGCACAAACAGTAATTTCTCCGCATTGCAAGGTGCAATTCTGAATTTTTTTACTTTTTCCTGCTCCTCTTAGCATGATAAAGAAGATTCAAAGAGAGTGAGATGCCAGCTCCTTTTATTCAGTCAGTAGCTTCAATCATTTCTGGTATATGAATAACATGATGTTTTTCAATGGCAAAAATCAATGAATATTGTAAATGCACAAACAGTAATTTCTCCGCATTGCAAGGTGCAATTCTGAAGTTTTTTGCTTTTTCCTGCTCCTCTTAGCATGATAAAGAAGATTCAAAGAGAGTGAGATGCCAGCTCCTTTCATTCAGTCAGTAGCTTCAATCATTTCTGGACGTTTTTCAATGGCAAAAATCATTGAATATTGTAAATGCACAAACAGTAATTTCTCCGCATTGCAAGGTGCAATTCTGAAATTTTTTACTTTTTCCTGCTCCTCTTAGCATGATAAAGAAGATTCAAAGAGAGTGAGATGCCAGCTCCTTTCATTCAGTCAGTAGCTTCAATCATTTCTGGTATATGAATAACATGATGTTTTTCAATGTCAAAAATCAATGAATATTGTAAATGCACAAACAGTAATTTCTCCGCATTGCAAGGTGCAATTCTGAAATTTTTTGCTTTTTCCTGCTCCTCTTAGCATGATAAAGAAGATTCAAAGAGAGTGAGATGCCAGCTCCTTTCATTCAGTCAGTAGCTTCAATCATTTCTGGACGTTTTTCAATGGCAAAAATCAATGAATATTGTAAATGCACAAACAGTAATTTCTCCGCATTGCAAGGTGCAATTCTGAAATTTTTTGCTTTTTCCTGCTCCTCTTAGCATGATAAAGAAAATTCAGAGTGAGATGCCAGCTCCTTTCATTCAGTCAGTAGCTTCAATCATTTCTGGACGTTTTTCAATGGCAAAAATCAATGAATATTGTAAATGCACAAACAGTAATTTCTCCGCATTGCAAGGTGCAATTCTGAAATTTTTTGCTTTTTCCTGCTCCTCTTAGCATGATAAAGAAGATTCAAAGAGAGTGAGATGCCTGCTCCTTTCATTCAGTCAGTAGCTTCAAACATTTCTGGTATATGAATAACATGATGTTTTTCAATGGCAAAAATCAATGAATATTGTAAATGCACAAACAGTAATTTCTCCGCATTGCAAGGTGCAATTCTGAAATTTTTTGCTTTTTCCTGCTCCTCTTAGCATGATAAAGAAGATTCAAAGAGAGTGAGATGCCAGCTCCTTTCGTTCAGTCAGTAGCTTCAATCATTTCTGGACGTTTTTCAAAGGCAAAAATCATTGAATATTGTAAATGCACAAACAGTAATTTCTCCGCATTGCAAGGTGCAATTCTGAAATTTTTTACTTTTTCCTGCTCCTCTTAGCATGATAAAGAAGGTTCAAAGAGAGTGAGATGCCAGCTCCTTTCATTCAGTCAGTAGCTTCAATCATTTCTGGTATATGAATAACATGATGTTTTTCAATGGCAAAAATCAATGAATATTGTAAATGCACAAACAGTAATTTCTCCGCATTGCAAGGTGCAATTCTGAAGTTTTTTGCTTTTTCCTGCTCCTCTTAGCATGATAAAGAAGATTCAAAGAGAGTGAGATGCCAGCTCCTTTCATTCAGTCAGTAGCTTCAATCATTTCTGGACGTTTTTCAATGGCAAAAATCATTGAATATTGTAAATGCACAAACAGTAATTTCTCCGCATTGCAAGGTGCAATACTGAAATTTTTTACTTTTTCCTGCTCCTCTTAGCATGATAAAGAAGATTCAAAGAGAGTGAGATGCCAGCTCCTTTCATTCAGTCAGTAGCTTCAATCATTTCTGGTATATGAATAACATGATGTTTTTCAATGGCAAAAATCAATGAATATTGTAAATGCACAAACAGTAATTTCTCCGCATTGCAAGGTGCAATTCTGAAATTTTTTGCTTTTTCCTGCTCCTCTTAGCATAATAAAGAAGATTCAAAGAAAGTGAGATGCCAGCTCCTTTCATTCAGTCAGTAGCTTCAATCATTTCTGGACGTTTTTCAATGGCAAACATCAATGAATATTGTAAATGCACAAACAGTAATTTCTTCGCATTGCAAGGTGCAATTCTGAAATTTTTTGCTTTTTCCTGCTCCTCTTAGCATGATAAACAAGATTCAAAGAGAGTGAGATGCCAGCTCCTTTCATTCAGTCAGTAGCTTCAATCATTTCTGGACGTTTTTCAATGGCAAAAATCAATGAATATTGTAAATGCACAAACAGTAATTTCTCCGCATTGCAAGGTGCAATTCTGAAATTTTTTACTTTTTCCTGCTCCTCTTAGCATGATAAAGAAGATTCAAAGAGAGTGAGATGCCAGCTCCTTTCATTCAGTCAGTAGCTTCAATCATTTCTGGTATATGAATAACATGATGTTTTTCAATGGCAAAAATCAATGAATATTGTAAATGCACAAACAGTAATTTCTCCGCATTGCAAGGTGCAATTCTGAAATTTTTTGCTTTTTCCTGCTCCTCTTAGCATGATAAAGAAGATTCAAAGAGAGTGAGATGCCAGCTCCTTTCATTCAGTCAGTAGCTTCAATCATTTCTGGACGTTTTTCAATGGCAAAAATCATTGAATATTGTAAATGCACAAACAGTAATTTCTCCGCATTGCAAGGTGCAATTCTGAAATTTTTTACTTTTTCCTGCTCCTCTTAGCATGATAAAGAAGATTCAAAGAGAGTGAGATGCCAGCTCCTTTCATTCAGTCAGTAGCTTCAATCATTTCTGGTATATGAATAACATGATGTTTTTCAATGGCAAAAATCAATGAATATTGTAAATGCACAAACAGTAATTTCTCCGCATTGCAAGGTGCAATTCTGAAATTTTTTGCTTTTTCCTGCTCCTCTTAGCATGATAAAGAAGATTCAAAGAGAGTGAGATGCCAGCTCCTTTCATTCAGTCAGTAGCTTCAATCATTTCTGGACGTTTTTCAATGGCAAAAATCAATGAATATTGTAAATGCACAAACAGTAATTTCTCCGCATTGCAAGGTGCAATTCTGAAATTTTTTGCTTTTTCCTGCTCCTCTTAGCATGATAAACAAGATTAAAAGAGAGTGAGATGCCAGCTCCTTTCATTCAGTCAGTAGCTTCAATCATTTCTGGACGTTTTTCAATGGCAAAAATCAATGAATATTGTAAATGCACAAACAGTAATTTCTCCGCATTGCAAGGTGCAATTCTGAAATTTTTTGCTTTTTCCTGCTCCTCTTAGCATGATAAAGAAGATTCAAAGAGAGTGAGATGCCAGCTCCTTTCATTCAGCCAGTAGCTTCAAACATTCCTGGTATATGAATAACATGATGTTTTTCAATGGCAAAAATCAATGAATATTGTAAATGCACAAACAGTAATTTCTCCGCATTGCAAGGTGCAATTCTGAAATTTTTTGCTTTTTCCTGCTCCTCTTAGCATGATAAAGAAGATTCAAAGAGAGTGAGATGCCAGCTCCTTTCATTCAGTCAGTAGCTTCAATCATTTCTGGACGTTTTTCAATTGCAAAAATCAATGAATATTGTAAATGCACAAACAGTAATTTCTCCGCATTGCAAGGTGCAACTCTGAAATTTTTTGCTTTTTCCTGCTCCTCTTAGCATGATAAAGAAGATTCAAAGAGAGTGAGATGCCAGCTCCTTTCATTCAGTCAGTAGCTTCAATCATTTCTGGTATATGAATAACGTGATGTTTTTCAATGGCAAAAATCAATGAATATTGTAAATGCACAAACAGTAATTTCTCCGCATTGCAAGGTGCAATTCTGAAATTTTTTGCTTTTTCCTGCTCCTCTTAGCATGATAAAGAAGATTCAAAGAGAGTGAGATGCCAGCTCCTTTCATTCAGTCAGTAGCTTCAAACATTTCTGGTATATGAATAACATGATGTTTTTCAATGGCAAAAATCAATGAATATTGTAAATGCACAAACAGTAATTTCTCCGCATTGCAAGGTGCAATTCTGAAATTTTTTGCTTTTTCCTGCTCCTCTTAGCATGATAAAGAAGATTCAAGGAGAGTGAGATGCCAGCTCCTTTCATTCAGTCAGTAGCTTCAAACATTTCTGGTATATGAATAACATGATGTTTTTCAATGGCAGAAATCAATGAATATTGTAAATGCACAAACAGTAATTTCTCCGCATTGCAAGGTGCAATTCTGAAATTTTTTGCTTTATCCTGCTCCTCTTAGCATGATAAAGAAGATTCAAAGAGAGTGAGATGCCAGCTCCTTTCATTCAGTCAGTAGCTTCAATCATTTCTGGACGTTTTTCAATGGCAAAAATCATTGAATATTGTAAATGCACAAACAGTAATTTCTCCGCATTGCAAGGTGCAATTCTGAAATTTTTTACTTTTTCCTGCTCCTCTTAGCATGATAAAGAAGATTCAAAGAGAGTGAGATGCCAGCTCCTTTCATTCAGTCAGTAGCTTCAAACATTTCTGGTATATGAATAACATGATGTTTTTCAATGGCAAAAATCAATGAATATTGTAAATGCACAAACAGTAATTTCTCCGCATTGCAAGGTGCAATTCTGAAATTTTTTGCTTTTTCCTGCTCCTCTTAGCATGATAAAGAAGATTCAAGGAGAGTGAGATGCCAGCTCCTTTCATTCAGTCAGTAGCTTCAAACATTTCTGGTATATGAATAACATGATGTTTTTCAATGGCAGAAATCAATGAATATTGTAAATGCACAAACAGTAATTTCTCCGCATTGCAAGGTGCAATTCTGAAATTTTTTGCTTTATCCTGCTCCTCTTAGCATGATAAAGAAGATTCAAAGAGAGTGAGATGCCAGCTCCTTTCATTCAGTCAGTAGCTTCAATCATTTCTGGACGTTTTTCAATGGCAAAAATCATTGAATATTGTAAATGCACAAACAGTAATTTCTCCGCATTGCAAGGTGCAATTCTGAAATTTTTTACTTTTTCCTGCTCCTCTTAGCATGATAAAGAAGATTCAAAGAGAGTGAGATGCCAGCTCCTTTCATTCAGTCAGTAGCTTCAATCATTTCTGGACGTTTTTCAATGGCAAAAATCATTGAATATTGTAAATGCACAAACAGTAATTTCTCCGCATTGCAAGGTGCAATTCTGAAATTTTTTACTTTTTCCTGCTCCTCTTAGCATGATAAAGAAGATTCAAAGAGAGTGAGATGCCAGCTCCTTTCATTCAGTCAGTAGCTTCAATCATTTCTGGTATATGAATAACATGATGTTTTTCAATGGCAAAAATCAATGAATATTGTAAATGCACAAACAGTAATTTCTCCGCATTGCAAGGTGCAATTCTGAAATTTTTTGCTTTTTCCTGCTCCTCTTAGCATGATAAAGAAGATTCAAAGAGAGTGAGATGCCAGCTCCTTTCATTCAGTCAGTAGCTTCAATCATTTCTGGACGTTTTTCAATGGCAAAAATCAATGAATATTGTAAATGCACAAACAGTAATTTCTCCGCATTGCAAGGTGCAATTCTGAAATTTTTTGCTTTTTCCTGCTCCTCTTAGCATGATAAACAAGATTAAAAGAGAGTGAGATGCCAGCTCCTTTCATTCAGTCAGTAGCTTCAATCATTTCTGGACGTTTTTCAATGGCAAAAATCAATGAATATTGTAAATGCACAAACAGTAATTTCTCCGCATTGCAAGGTGCAATTCTGAAATTTTTTGCTTTTTCCTGCTCCTCTTAGCATGATAAAGAAGATTCAAAGAGAGTGAGATGCCAGCTCCTTTCATTCAGTCAGTAGCTTCAAACATTCCTGGTATATGAATAACATGATGTTTTTCAATGGCAAAAATCAATGAATATTGTAAATGCACAAACAGTAATTTCTCCGCATTGCAAGGTGCAATTCTGAAATTTTTTGCTTTTTCCTGCTCCTCTTAGCATGATAAAGAAGATTCAAAGAGTGAGATGCCAGCTCCTTTCATTCAGTCAGTAGCTTCAATCATTTCTGGACGTTTTTCAATTGCAAAAATCAATGAATATTGTAAATGCACAAACAGTAATTTCTCCGCATTGCAAGGTGCAACTCTGAAATTTTTTGCTTTTTCCTGCTCCTCTTAGCATGATAAAGAAGATTCAAAGAGAGTGAGATGCCAGCTCCTTTCATTCAGTCAGTAGCTTCAATCATTTCTGGTATATGAATAACGTGATGTTTTTCAATGGCAAAAATCAATGAATATTGTAAATGCACAAACAGTAATTTCTCCGCATTGCAAGGTGCAATTCTGAAATTTTTTGCTTTTTCCTGCTCCTCTTAGCATGATAAAGAAGATTCAAAGAGAGTGAGATGCCAGCTCCTTTCATTCAGTCAGTAGCTTCAAACATTTCTGGTATATGAATAACATGATGTTTTTCAATGGCAAAAATCAATGAATATTGTAAATGCACAAACAGTAATTTCTCCGCATTGCAAGGTGCAATTCTGAAATTTTTTGCTTTTTCCTGCTCCTCTTAGCATGATAAAGAAGATTCAAGGAGAGTGAGATGCCAGCTCCTTTCATTCAGTCAGTAGCTTCAAACATTTCTGGTATATGAATAACATGATGTTTTTCAATGGCAGAAATCAATGAATATTGTAAATGCACAAACAGTAATTTCTCCGCATTGCAAGGTGCAATTCTGAAATTTTTTGCTTTATCCTGCTCCTCTTAGCATGATAAAGAAGATTCAAAGAGAGTGAGATGCCAGCTCCTTTCATTCAGTCAGTAGCTTCAATCATTTCTGGACGTTTTTCAATGGCAAAAATCATTGAATATTGTAAATGCACAAACAGTAATTTCTCCGCATTGCAAGGTGCAATTCTGAAATTTTTTACTTTTTCCTGCTCCTCTTAGCATGATAAAGAAGATTCAAAGAGAGTGAGATGCCAGCTCCTTTCATTCAGTCAGTAGCTTCAATCATTTCTGGTATATGAATAACATGATGTTTTTCAATGGCAAAAATCAATGAATATTGTAAATGCACAAACAGTAATTTCTCCGCATTGCAAGGTGCAATTCTGAAATTTTTTGCTTTTTCCTGCTCCTCTTAGCATGATAAAGAAGATTCAAAGAGAGTGAGATGCCAGCTCCTTTCATTCAGTCAGTAGCTTCAATCATTTCTGGACGTTTTTCAATGGCAAAAATCAATGAATATTGTAAATGCACAAACAGTAATTTCTCCGCATTGCAAGGTGCAATTCTGAAATTTTTTGCTTTTTCCTGCTCCTCTTAGCATGATAAAGAAGATTCAAAGAGAGTGAGATGCCAGCTCCTTTCATTCAGTCAGTAGCTTCAATCATTTCTGGACGTTTTTCAATGGCAAAAATCAATGAATATTGTAAATGCACAAACAGTAATTTCTCCGCATTGCAAGGTGCAATTCTGAAATTTTTTGCTTTTTCCTGCTCCTCTTAGCATGATAAAAAAGATTCAAAGAGAGTGAGATGCCAGCTCCTTTCATTCAGTCAGTAGCTTCAAACATTTCTGGTATATGAATAACATGATGTTTTTCAATGGCAAAAATCAATGAATATTGTAAATGCACAAACAGTAATTTCTCCGCATTGCAAGGTGCAATTCTGAAATTTTTTGCTTTTTCCTGCTCCTCTTAGCATGATAAAGAAGATTCAAAGAGAGTGAGATGCTAGCTCCTTTCGTTCAGTCAGTAGCTTCAATCATTTCTGGACGTTTTTCAATGGCAAAAATCATTGAATATTGTAAATGCACAAACAGTAATTTCTCCGCATTGCAAGGTGCAATTCTGAAATTTTTTACTTTTTCCTGCTCCTCTTAGCATGATAAAGAAGATTCAAAGAGAGTGAGATGCCAGCTCCTTTCATTCAGTCAGTAGCTTCAATCATTTCTGGTATATGAATAACATGATGTTTTTCAATGGCAAAAATCAATGAATATTGTAAATGCACAAACAGTAATTTCTCCGCATTGCAAGGTGCAATTCTGAAATTTTTTGCTTTTTCCTGCTCCTCTTAGCATGATAAAGAAGATTCAAAGAGAGTGAGATGCCAGCTCCTTTCATTCAGTCAGTAGCTTCAATCATTTCTGGACGTTTTTCAATGGCAAAAATCATTGAATATTGTAAATGCACAAACAGTAATTTCTCCGCATTGCAAGGTGCAATTCTGAAATTTTTTACTTTTTCCTGCTCCTCTTAGCATGATAAAGAAGATTCAAAGAGAGTGAGATGCCAGCTCCTTTCATTCAGTCAGTAGCTTCAATCATTTCTGGTATATGAATAACATGATGTTTTTCAATGGCAAAAATCAATGAATATTGTAAATGCACAAACAGTAATTTCTCCGCATTGCAAGGTGCAATTCTGAAATTTTTTGCTTTTTCCTGCTCCTCTTAGCATGATAAAGAAGATTCAAAGAGAGTGAGATGCCAGCTCCTTTCATTCAGTCAGTAGCTTCAATCATTTCTGGACGTTTTTCAATGGCAAAAATCAATAAATATTGTAAATGCACAAACAGTAATTTCTCCGCATTGCAAGGTGCAATTCTGAAATTTTTTGCTTTTTCCTGCTCCTCTTAGCATGATAAACAAGATTAAAAGAGAGTGAGATGCCAGCTCCTTTCATTCAGTCAGTAGCTTCAATCATTTCTGGACGTTTTTCAATGGCAAAAATCAATGAATATTGTAAATGCACAAACAGTAATTTCTCCGCATTGCAAGGTGCAATTCTGAAATTTTTTGCTTTTTCCTGCTCCTCTTAGCATGATAAAGAAGATTCAAAGAGAGTGAGATGCCAGCTCCTTTCATTCAGTCAGTAGCTTCAAACATTCCTGGTATATGAATAACATGATGTTTTTCAATGGCAAAAATCAATGAATATTGTAAATGCACAAACAGTAATTTCTCCGCATTGCAAGGTGCAATTCTGAAATTTTTTGCTTTTTCCTGCTCCTCTTAGCATGATAAAGAAGATTCAAAGAGAGTGAGATGCCAGCTCCTTTCATTCAGTCAGTAGCTTCAATCATTTCTGGACGTTTTTCAATTGCAAAAATCAATGAATATTGTAAATGCACAAACAGTAATTTCTCCGCATTGCAAGGTGCAACTCTGAAATTTTTTGCTTTTTCCTGCTCCTCTTAGCATGATAAAGAAGATTCAAAGAGAGTGAGATGCCAGCTCCTTTCATTCAGTCAGTAGCTTCAATCATTTCTGGTATATGAATAACGTGATGTTTTTCAATGGCAAAAATCAATGAATATTGTAAATGCACAAACAGTAATTTCTCCGCATTGCAAGGTGCAATTCTGAAATTTTTTGCTTTTTCCTGCTCCTCTTAGCATGATAAAGAAGATTCAAAGAGAGTGAGATGCCAGCTCCTTTCATTCAGTCAGTAGCTTCAAACATTTCTGGTATATGAATAACATGATGTTTTTCAATGGCAAAAATCAATGAATATTGTAAATGCACAAACAGTAATTTCTCCGCATTGCAAGGTGCAATTCTGAAATTTTTTGCTTTTTCCTGCTCCTCTTAGCATGATAAAGAAGATTCAAGGAGAGTGAGATGCCAGCTCCTTTCATTCAGTCAGTAGCTTCAAACATTTCTGGTATATGAATAACATGATGTTTTTCAATGGCAGAAATCAATGAATATTGTAAATGCACAAACAGTAATTTCTCCGCATTGCAAGGTGCAATTCTGAAATTTTTTGCTTTATCCTGCTCCTCTTAGCATGATAAAGAAGATTCAAAGAGAGTGAGATGCCAGCTCCTTTCATTCAGTCAGTAGCTTCAATCATTTCTGGACGTTTTTCAATGGCAAAAATCATTGAATATTGTAAATGCACAAACAGTAATTTCTCCGCATTGCAAGGTGCAATTCTGAAATTTTTTACTTTTTCCTGCTCCTCTTAGCATGATAAAGAAGATTCAAAGAGAGTGAGATGCCAGCTCCTTTCATTCAGTCAGTAGCTTCAATCATTTCTGGTATATGAATAACATGATGTTTTTCAATGGCAAAAATCAATGAATATTGTAAATGCACAAACAGTAATTTCTCCGCATTGCAAGGTGCAATTCTGAAATTTTTTGCTTTTTCCTGCTCCTCTTAGCATGATAAAGAAGATTCAAAGAGAGTGAGATGCCAGCTCCTTTCATTCAGTCAGTAGCTTCAATCATTTCTGGACGTTTTTCAATGGCAAAAATCAATGAATATTGTAAATGCACAAACAGTAATTTCTCCGCATTGCAAGGTGCAATTCTGAAATTTTTTGCTTTTTCCTGCTCCTCTTAGCATGATAAAGAAGATTCAAAGAGAGTGAGATGCCAGCTCCTTTCATTCAGTCAGTAGCTTCAATCATTTCTGGACGTTTTTCAATGGCAAAAATCAATGAATATTGTAAATGCACAAACAGTAATTTCTCCGCATTGCAAGGTGCAATTCTGAAATTTTTTGCTTTTTCCTGCTCCTCTTAGCATGATAAAAAAGATTCAAAGAGAGTGAGATGCCAGCTCCTTTCATTCAGTCAGTAGCTTCAAACATTTCTGGTATATGAATAACATGATGTTTTTCAATGGCAAAAATCAATGAATATTGTAAATGCACAAACAGTAATTTCTCCGCATTGCAAGGTGCAATTCTGAAATTTTTTGCTTTTTCCTGCTCCTCTTAGCATGATAAAGAAGATTCAAAGAGAGTGAGATGCTAGCTCCTTTCGTTCAGTCAGTAGCTTCAATCATTTCTGGACGTTTTTCAATGGCAAAAATCATTGAATATTGTAAATGCACAAACAGTAATTTCTCCGCATTGCAAGGTGCAATTCTGAAATTTTTTACTTTTTCCTGCTCCTCTTAGCATGATAAAGAAGATTCAAAGAGAGTGAGATGCCAGCTCCTTTCATTCAGTCAGTAGCTTCAATCATTTCTGGTATATGAATAACATGATGTTTTTCAATGGCAAAAATCAATGAATATTGTAAATGCACAAACAGTAATTTCTCCGCATTGCAAGGTGCAATTCTGAAATTTTTTGCTTTTTCCTGCTCCTCTTAGCATGATAAAGAAGATTCAAAGAGAGTGAGATGCCAGCTCCTTTCATTCAGTCAGTAGCTTCAATCATTTCTGGACGTTTTTCAATGGCAAAAATCAACGAATATTGTAAATGCACAAACAGTAATTTCTCCGCATTGCAAGGTGCAATTCTGAAATTTTTTGCTTTTTCCTGCTCCTCTTAGCATGATAAAGAAGATTCAAAGAGAGTGAGATGCCAGCTCCTTACATTCAGTCAGTAGCTTCAATCATTTCTGGTAAATGAATAACATGATGTTTTTCAATGGCAAAAATCAATGAATTTTGTAAATGCACAAACAGTAATTTCTCCGCATTGCAAGGCGCAATTCTGAAATTTTTTGCTTTTTCCTGCTCCTCTTAGCATGATAAAGAAGATTCAAAGAGAGTGAGATGCCAGCTCCTTTCAATCAGTCAGTAGCTTCAATCATTTCTGGACGTTTTTCAATGGCAAAAATCAATGAATATTGTAAATGCACAAACAGTAATTTCTCCGCATTGCAAGGTGCAATTCTGAAATTTTATGCTTTTTCCTGCTCCTCTTAGCATGATAAAGAAGATTCAAAGAGAGTGAGATGCCAGCTCCTTTCATTCAGTCAGTAGCTTCAATCATTTCTGGACGTTTTTCAATGGCAAAAATCAATGAATATTGTAAATGCACAAACAGTAATTTTTCCGCATTGCAAGGTGCAATTCTGAAATTTTTTGCTTATTGCTGCTCCTCTTAGCATGATAAAGAAGATTCAAAGAGAGTGAGGTGCCAGCTCCTTTCATTCAGTCAGTAGCTTAAAACATTTCTGGTATATGAATAACGTTTTTCAATGGCAAAAATCAATGAATATTGTAAATGCACAAACAGTTATTTCTCCGCATTGCAAGGTGCAATTCTGAAATTTTTTTGCTTTTTCCTGCTCCTCTTAGCATGATAAAGAAGATTCAAAGAGAGTGAGATGCCAGCTCCTTTCATTCAGTCAGTAGCTTCAATCATTTCTGGACGTTTTTCAATGGCAAAAATCAATGAATATTGTAAATGCACAAACAGTAATTTCTCCGCATTGCAAGGTGCAATTCTGAAATTTTTTGCTTTTTCCTGCTCCTCTTAGCATGATAAAGAAGATTCAAAGAGAGTGAGATGCCAGCTCCTTTCATTCAGTCAGTAGCTTCAATCATTTCTGGACGTTTTTCAATGGCAAAAATCAATGAATATTGTAAATGCACAAACAGTAATTTCTCCGCATTGCAAGGTGCAATTCTGAAATTTTTTGCTTTTTCCTGCTCCTCTTAGCATGATAAAGAAGATTCAAAGAGAGTGAGATGCCAGCTCCTTTCATTCAGTCAGTAGCTTCAATCATTTCTGGACGTTTTTCAATGGCAAAAATCAATGAATATTGTAAATGCACAAACAGTAATTTCTCCGCATTGCAAGGTGCAATTCTGAAATTTTTGCTTTTTCCTGCTCCTCTTAGCATGATAAAGAAGATTCAAAGAGAGTGAGGTGCCAGCTCCTTTCATTCAGTCAGTAGCTTCAAACATTTCTGGTATATGAATAACATGTTTTTCAATGGCAAAAATCAATGAATATTGTAAATGCACAAACAGTAATTTCTCCGCATTGCAAGGAGCAATTCTGAAATTTTTTGCTTTTTCCTGTTCCTCTTAGCATGATAAAGAAGATTCAAAGAGAGTGAGATGCCAGCTCCTTTCATTCAGTCAGTAGCTTCAATCATTTCTGGACGTTTTTCAATGGCAAAAATCAATGAATATTGTAAATGCACAAACTGTAATTTCTCCGCATTGCAAGGTGCAATTCTGAAATTTTTTGCTTTTTCCTGCTCCTCTTAGCATGATAAAGAAGATTCAAAGAGAGTGAGATGCCAGCTCTTTTCATTCAGTCAGTAGCTTCAATCATTTCTGGACGTTTTTCAATGGCAAAAATCAATGAATATTGTAAATGCACAAACAGTAATTTCTCCGCATTGCAAGGTGCAATTCTGAAATTTTTTGCTTTTTCCTGCTCCTCTTAGCATGATAAAGAAGATTCAAAGAGAGTGAGATGCCAGCTCCTTTCATTCAATCAGTAGCTTCAAACATTTCTGGTATATGAATAACATGATGTTTTTCAATGGCAAAAATCAATGAATATTGTAAATGCACAAACAGTAATTTCTCCGCATTGCAAGGTGCAATTCTGAAATTTTTGCTTTTTCCTGCTCCTCTTAGCATGATAAAGAAGATTCAAAGAGAGTGAGGTGCCAGCTCCTTTCATTCAGTCAGTAGCTTCAAACATTTCTGGTATATGAATAACATGTTTTTCAATGGCAAAAATCAATGAATATTGTAAATGCACAAACAGTAATTTCTCCGCATTGCAAGGAGCAATTCTGAAATTTTTTGCTTTTTCCTGCTCCTCTTAGCATGATAAAGAAGATTCAAAGAGAGTGAGATGCCAGCTCCTTTCATTCAGTCAGTAGCTTCAATCATTTCTGGACGTTTTTCAATGGCAAAAATCAATGAATATTGTAAATGCACAAACTGTAATTTCTCCGCATTGCTAGGTGCAATTCTGAAATTTTTTGCTTTTTCCTGCTCCTCTTAGCATGATAAAGAAGATTCAAAGAGAGTGAGATGCCAGCTCCTTTCATTCAGTCAGTAGCTTCAATCATTTCTGGACGTTTTTCAATGGCAAAAATCAATGAATATTGTAAATGCACAAACAGTAATTTCTCCGCATTGCAAGGTGCAATTCTGAAATTTTTTGCTTTTTCCTGCTCCTCTTAGCATGATAAAAAAGATTCAAAGAGAGTGAGATGCCAGCTCCTTTCATTCAGTCAGTAGCTTCAAACATTTCTGGTATATGAATAACATGATGTTTTTCAATGGCAAAAATCAATGAATATTGTAAATGCACAAACAGTAATTTCTCCGCATTGCAAGGTGCAATTCTGAAATTTTTTGCTTTTTCCTGCTCCTCTTAGCATGATAAAGAAGATTCAAAGAGAGTGAGATGCTAGCTCCTTTCATTCAGTCAGTAGCTTCAATCATTTCTGGACGTTTTTCAATGGCAAAAATCATTGAATATTGTAAATGCACAAACAGTAATTTCTCCGCATTGCAAGGTGCAATTCTGAAATTTTTTACTTTTTCCTGCTCCTCTTAGCATGATAAAGAAGATTCAAAGAGAGTGAGATGCCAGCTCCTTTCATTCAGTCAGTAGCTTCAATCATTTCTGGTATATGAATAACATGATGTTTTTCAATGGCAAAAATCAATGAATATTGTAAATGCACAAACAGTAATTTCTCCGCATTGCAAGGTGCAATTCTGAAATTTTTTGCTTTTTCCTGCTCCTCTTAGCATGATAAAGAAGATTCAAAGAGAGTGAGATGCCAGCTCCTTTCATTCAGTCAGTAGCTTCAATCATTTCTGGACGTTTTTCAATGGCAAAAATCAACGAATATTGTAAATGCACAAACAGTAATTTCTCCGCATTGCAAGGTGCAATTCTGAAATTTTTTGCTTTTTCCTGCTCCTCTTAGCATGATAAAGAAGATTCAAAGAGAGTGAGATGCCAGCTCCTTACATTCAGTCAGTAGCTTCAATCATTTCTGGTAAATGAATAACATGATGTTTTTCAATGGCAAAAATCAATGAATTTTGTAAATGCACAAACAGTAATTTCTCCGCATTGCAAGGCGCAATTCTGAAATTTTTTGCTTTTTCCTGCTCCTCTTAGCATGATAAAGAAGATTCAAAGAGAGTGAGATGCCAGCTCCTTTCAATCAGTCAGTAGCTTCAATCATTTCTGGACGTTTTTCAATGGCAAAAATCAATGAATATTGTAAATGCACAAACAGTAATTTCTCCGCATTGCAAGGTGCAATTCTGAAATTTTATGCTTTTTCCTGCTCCTCTTAGCATGATAAAGAAGATTCAAAGAGAGTGAGATGCCAGCTCCTTTCATTCAGTCAGTAGCTTCAATCATTTCTGGACGTTTTTCAATGGCAAAAATCAATGAATATTGTAAATGCACAAACAGTAATTTTTCCGCATTGCAAGGTGCAATTCTGAAATTTTTTGCTTATTGCTGCTCCTCTTAGCATGATAAAGAAGATTCAAAGAGAGTGAGGTGCCAGCTCCTTTCATTCAGTCAGTAGCTTAAAACATTTCTGGTATATGAATAACGTTTTTCAATGGCAAAAATCAATGAATATTGTAAATGCACAAACAGTTATTTCTCCGCATTGCAAGGTGCAATTCTGAAATTTTTTTGCTTTTTCCTGCTCCTCTTAGCATGATAAAGAAGATTCAAAGAGAGTGAGATGCCAGCTCCTTTCATTCAGTCAGTAGCTTCAATCATTTCTGGACGTTTTTCAATGGCAAAAATCAATGAATATTGTAAATGCACAAACAGTAATTTCTCCGCATTGCAAGGTGCAATTCTGAAATTTTTTGCTTTTTCCTGCTCCTCTTAGCATGATAAAGAAGATTCAAAGAGAGTGAGATGCCAGCTCCTTTCATTCAGTCAGTAGCTTCAATCATTTCTGGACGTTTTTCAATGGCAAAAATCAATGAATATTGTAAATGCACAAACAGTAATTTCTCCGCATTGCAAGGTGCAATTCTGAAATTTTTTGCTTTTTCCTGCTCCTCTTAGCATGATAAAGAAGATTCAAAGAGAGTGAGATGCCAGCTCCTTTCATTCAGTCAGTAGCTTCAATCATTTCTGGACGTTTTTCAATGGCAAAAATCAATGAATATTGTAAATGCACAAACAGTAATTTCTCCGCATTGCAAGGTGCAATTCTGAAATTTTTGCTTTTTCCTGCTCCTCTTAGCATGATAAAGAAGATTCAAAGAGAGTGAGGTGCCAGCTCCTTTCATTCAGTCAGTAGCTTCAAACATTTCTGGTATATGAATAACATGTTTTTCAATGGCAAAAATCAATGAATATTGTAAATGCACAAACAGTAATTTCTCCGCATTGCAAGGAGCAATTCTGAAATTTTTTGCTTTTTCCTGCTCCTCTTAGCATGATAAAGAAGATTCAAAGAGAGTGAGATGCCAGCTCCTTTCATTCAGTCAGTAGCTTCAATCATTTCTGGACGTTTTTCAATGGCAAAAATCAATGAATATTGTAAATGCACAAACTGTAATTTCTCCGCATTGCAAGGTGCAATTCTGAAATTTTTTGCTTTTTCCTGCTCCTCTTAGCATGATAAAGAAGATTCAAAGAGAGTGAGATGCCAGCTCTTTTCATTCAGTCAGTAGCTTCAATCATTTCTGGACGTTTTTCAATGGCAAAAATCAATGAATATTGTAAATGCACAAACAGTAATTTCTCCGCATTGCAAGGTGCAATTCTGAAATTTTTTGCTTTTTCCTGCTCCTCTTAGCATGATAAAGAAGATTCAAAGAGAGTGAGATGCCAGCTCCTTTCATTCAATCAGTAGCTTCAAACATTTCTGGTATATGAATAACATGATGTTTTTCAATGGCAAAAATCAATGAATATTGTAAATGCACAAACAGTAATTTCTCCGCATTGCAAGGTGCAATTCTGAAATTTTTGCTTTTTCCTGCTCCTCTTAGCATGATAAAGAAGATTCAAAGAGAGTGAGGTGCCAGCTCCTTTCATTCAGTCAGTAGCTTCAAACATTTCTGGTATATGAATAACATGTTTTTCAATGGCAAAAATCAATGAATATTGTAAATGCACAAACAGTAATTTCTCCGCATTGCAAGGAGCAATTCTGAAATTTTTTGCTTTTTCCTGCTCCTCTTAGCATGATAAAGAAGATTCAAAGAGAGTGAGATGCCAGCTCCTTTCATTCAGTCAGTAGCTTCAATCATTTCTGGACGTTTTTCAATGGCAAAAATCAATGAATATTGTAAATGCACAAACTGTAATTTCTCCGCATTGCAAGGTGCAATTCTGAAATTTTTTGCTTTTTCCTGCTCCTCTTAGCATGATAAAGAAGATTCAAAGAGAGTGAGATGCCAGCTCTTTTCATTCAGTCAGTAGCTTCAATCATTTCTGGACGTTTTTCAATGGCAAAAATCAATGAATATTGTAAATGCACAAACAGTAATTTCTCCGCATTGCAAGGTGCAATTCTGAAATTTTTTGCTTTTTCCTGCTCCTCTTAGCATGATAAAGAAGATTCAAAGAGAGTGAGATGCCAGCTCCTTTCATTCAATCAGTAGCTTCAAACATTTCTGGTATATGAATAACATGATGTTTTTCAATGGCAAAAATCAATGAATATTGTAAATGCACAAACAGTAATTTCTCCGCATTGCAAGGTGCAATTCTGAAATTTTTTGCTTTTTCCTGCTCCTCTTAGCATGATAAAGAAGATTCAAAGAGAGTGAGATGCCAGCTCCTTTCATTCAGTCAGTAGCTTCAATCATTTCTGGACGTTTTTCAATGGCAAAAATCAATGAATATTGTAAATGCACAAACAGTAATTTCTCCGCATTGCAAGGTGCAATTCTGAAATTTTTTGCTTTTTCCTGCTCCTCTTAGCATGATAAAGAAGATTCAAAGAGATTGAGGTGCCAGCTCCTTTCATTCAGTCAGTAGCTTCAAACATTTCTGGTATATGAATAACATGTTTTTCAATGGCAAAAATCAATGAATATTGTAAATGCACAAACTGTAATTTCTCCGCATTGCAAGGTGCAATTCTGAAATTTTTTGCTTTTTCCTGCTCCTCTTAGCATGATAAAGAAAATTCAAAGAGAGTGAGATGCCAGCTCCTTTCATTCAGTCAGTAGCTTCAATCATTTCTGGACGTTTTTCAATGGCAAAAATCAATGAATATTGTAAATGCACAAACAGTAATTTCTCCGCATTGCAAGGTGCAATTCTGAAATTTTTTGCTTTTTCCTGCTCCTCTTAGCATGATAAAGAAGATTCAAAGAGAGTGAGATGCCAGCTCCTTTCATTCACTCAGTAGCTTCAATCATTTCTGGACGTTTTTCAATGGCAAAAATCAATGAATATTGTAAATGCACAAACTGTAATTTCTCCGCATTGTAAGGTGCAATTCTGAAATTTTTTGCTTTTTCCTGCTCCTCTTAGCATGATAAAGAAGATTCAAAGAGAGTGAGATGCCAGCTCCTTTCATTCAGTCAGTAGCTTCAATCATTTCTGGACGTTTTTCAATGGCAAAAATCAATGAATATTGTAAATGCACAAACAGTAATTTCTCCGCATTGCAAGGTGCAATTCTGAAATTTTTTGCTTTTTCCTGCTCCCCTTAGCATGGTAAAGAAGATTCAAAGAGAGTGAGATGCCAGCTCCTTTCATTCAGTCAGTAGCTTCAATCATTTCTGGACGTTTTTCAATGGCAAAAATCAATGAATATTGTAAATGCACAAACAGAAATTTCTCCGCATTGCAAGGTGCAATTCTGAAATTTTTTGCTTTTTCCTGCTCCTCTTAGCATGATAAAGAAGATTCAAAGAGAGTGAGATGCCAGCTCCTTTCATTCAGTCAGTAGCTTCAAACATTTCTGGTATATGAATAACATGATGTTTTTCAATGGCAAAAATCAATGAATATTGTAAATGCACAAACAGTAATTTCTCCGCATTGCAAGGTGCAATTCTGAAATTTTTTGCTTTTTCCTGCTCCCCTTAGCATGGTAAAGAAGATTCAAAGAGAGTGAGATGCCAGCTCCTTTCATTCAGTCAGTAGCTTCAATCATTTCTGGACGTTTTTCAATGGCAAAAATCAATGAATATTGTAAATGCACAAACAGAAATTTCTCCGCATTGCAAGGTGCAATTCTGAAATTTTTTGCTTTTTCCTGCTCCTCTTAGCATGATAAAGAAGATTCAAAGAGAGTGAGATGCCAGCTCCTTTCATTCAGTCAGTAGCTTCAAACATTTCTGGTATATGAATAACATGATGTTTTTCAATGGCAAAAATCAATGAATATTGTAAATGCACAAACAGTAATTTCTCCACATTGCAAGGTGCAATTCTGAAATTTTTTGCTTTTTCCTGCTCCTCTTAGCATGATAAAGAAGATTCAAAGAGAGTGAGATGCCAGCTCCTTTCGTTCAGTCAGTAGCTTCAATCATTTCTGGACGTTTTTCAATGGCAAAAATCATTGAATATTGTAAATGCACAAACAGTAATTTCTCCGCATTGCAAGGTGCAATTCTGAAATTTTTTACATTTTCCTGCTCCTCTTAGCATGATAAAGAAGATTCAAAGAGAGTGAGATGCCAGCTCCTTTCATTCAGTCAGTAGCTTCAATCATTTCTGGTATATGAATAACATGATGTTTTTCAATGGCAAAAATCAATGAATATTGTAAATGAACAAACAGTAATTTCTCCGCATTGCAAGGTGCAATTCTGAAATTTTTTGCTTTTTCCTGCTCCTCTTAGCATGATAAAGAAGATTCAAAGAGAGTGAGATGCCAGCTCCTTTCATTCAGTCAGTAGCTTCAATCATTTCTGGACGTTTTTCAATGGCAAAAATCAATGAATATTGTAAATGCACAAACAGTAATTTCTCCGCATTGCAAGGTGCAATTCTGAAATTTTTTGCTTTTTCCTGCTCCTCTTAGCATGATAAAGAAGATTCAAAGAGAGTGAGGTGCCAGCTCCTTTCATTCAGTCAGTAGCTTCAAACATTTCTGGTATATGAATAACATGTTTTTCAATGGCAAAAATCAATGAATATTGTAAATGCACAAACAGTAATTTCTCCGCATTGCAAGGAGCAATTCTGAAATTTTTTCTTTTTCCTGCTCCTCTTAGCATGATAAAGAAGATTCAAAGAGAGTGAGATGCCAGCTCCTTTCATTCAGTCAGTAGCTTCAATCATTTCTGGACGTTTTTCAATGGCAAAAATCAATGAATATTGTAAATGCACAAACAGTAATTTCTCCGCATTGCAAGGTGCAATTCTGAAATTTTTTGCTTTTTCCTGCTCCCCTTAGCATGGTAAAGAAGATTCAAAGAGAGTGAGATGCCAGCTCCTTTCATTCAGTCAGTAGCTTCAATCATTTCTGGACGTTTTTCAATGGCAAAAATCAATGAATATTGTAAATGCACAAACAGAAATTTCTCCGCATTGCAAGGTGCAATTCTGAAATTTTTTGCTTTTTCCTGCTCCTCTTAGCATGATAAAGAAGATTCAAAGAGAGTGAGATGCCAGCTCCTTTCATTCAGTCAGTAGCTTCAAACATTTCTGGTATATGAATAACATGATGTTTTTCAATGGCAAAAATCAATGAATATTGTAAATGCACAAACAGTAATTTCTCCACATTGCAAGGTGCAATTCTGAAATTTTTTGCTTTTTCCTGCTCCTCTTAGCATGATAAAGAAGATTCAAAGAGAGTGAGATGCCAGCTCCTTTCGTTCAGTCAGTAGCTTCAATCATTTCTGGACGTTTTTCAATGGCAAAAATCATTGAATATTGTAATTGCACAAACAGTAATTTCTCCGCATTGCAAGGTGCAATTCTGAAATTTTTTACATTTTCCTGCTCCTCTTAGCATGATAAAGAAGATTCAAAGAGAGTGAGATGCCAGCTCCTTTCATTCAGTCAGTAGCTTCAATCATTTCTGGTATATGAATAACATGATGTTTTTCAATGGCAAAAATCAATGAATATTGTAAATGAACAAACAGTAATTTCTCCGCATTGCAAGGTGCAATTCTGAAATTTTTTGCTTTTTCCTGCTCCTCTTAGCATGATAAAGAAGATTCAAAGAGAGTGAGATGCCAGCTCCTTTCATTCAGTCAGTAGCTTCAATCATTTCTGGACGTTTTTCAATGGCAAAAATCAATGAATATTGTAAATGCACAAACAGTAATTTCTCCGCATTGCAAGGTGCAATTCTGAAATTTTTTGCTTTTTCCTGCTCCTCTTAGCATGATAAAGAAGATTCAAAGAGAGTGAGGTGCCAGCTCCTTTCATTCAGTCAGTAGCTTCAAACATTTCTGGTATATGAATAACATGTTTTTCAATGGCAAAAATCAATGAATATTGTAAATGCACAAACAGTAATTTCTCCGCATTGCAAGGAGCAATTCTGAAATTTTTTCTTTTTCCTGCTCCTCTTAGCATGATAAAGAAGATTCAAAGAGAGTGAGATGCCAGCTCCTTTCATTCAGTCAGTAGCTTCAATCATTTCTGGACGTTTTTCAATGGCAAAAATCAATGAATATTGTAAATGCACAAACTGTAATTTCTCCGCATTGCAAGATGCAATTCTGAAATTTTTTGCTTTTTCCTGCTCCTCTTAGCATGATAAAGAAGATTCAAAGAGAGTGAGATGCCAGCTCCTTTCATTCAGTCAGTAGCTTCAATCATTTCTGGACGTTTTTCAATGGCAAAAATCAATGAATATTGTAAATGCACAAACAGTAATTTCTCCGCATTGCAAGGTGCAATTCTGAAATTTTTTGCTTTTTCCTGCTCCTCTTAGCATGATAAAGAAGATTCAAAGAGAGTGAGATGCCAGGTCCTTTCATTCAGTCAGTAGCTTCAAACATTTCTGGTATATGAATAACATGATGTTTTTCAATGGCAAAAATTAATGAATATTGTAAATGCACAAACAGTAATTTCTCCGCATTGCAAGGTGCAATTCTGAAATTTTTTGCTTTTTCCAGCTCCTCTTAGCATGATAAAGAAGATTCAAAGAGAGTGAGATGCCAGCTCCTTTCATTCAGTCAGTAGCTTCAATCATTTCTGGACGTTTTTCAATGGCAAAAATCAATGAATATTGTAAATGCACAAACAGTAATTTCTCCGCATTGCAAGGTGCAATTCTGAAATTTTTTGCTTTATCCTGCTCCTCTTAGCATGATAAAGAAGATTCAAAGAGAGTGAGGTGCCAGCTCCTTTCATTCAGTCAGTAGCTTCAAACATTTCTGGTATATGAATAACATGTTTTTCAATGGCAAAAATCAATGAATATTGTAAATGCACAAACAGTAATTTCTCCGCATTGCAAGGTGCAATTCTGAAATTTTTTGCTTTTTCCTGCTCCTCTTAGCATGATAAAGAAAATTCAAAGAGAGTGAGATGCCAGCTCCTTTCATTCAGTCAGTAGCTTCAATCATTTCTGGACGTTTTTCAATGGCAAAAATCAATGAATATTGTAAATGCACAAACAGTAATTTCTCCGCATTGCAAGGTGCAATTCTGAAATTTTTTGCTTATTCCTGCTCCTCTTAGCATGATAAAGAAGATTCAAAGTGAGTGAGATGCCAGCTCCTTTCATTCAGTCAGTAGCTTCAATCATTTCTGGACGTTTTTCAATGGCAAAAATCAATGAATATTGTAAATGTACAAACAGTAATTTCTCCGCATTGCAAGGTGCAATTCTGAAATTTTTTGCTTTTTCCTGCTCCTCTTAGCATGATAAAGAAGATTCAAAGAGAGTGAGGTTCCAGCTCCTTTCATTCAGTCAGTAGCTTCAAACATTTCTGGTATATGAATAACATGTTTTTCAATGGCAAAAATCAATGAATATTGTAAATGCACAAACAGTAATTTCTCCGCATTGCAAGGTGCAATTCTGAAATTTTTTGCTTTTTCCTGCTCCTCTTAACTTGATAAAGAAGATTCAAAGAGAGTGAGATGCCAGCTCCTTTCATTCAGTCAGTAGCTTCAATCATTTCTGGACGTTTTTCAATGGCAAAAATCAATGAATATTGTAAATGCACAAACTGTAATTTCTCCGCATTGTAAGGTGCAATTCTGAAATGTTTTGCTTTTTCCTGCTCCTCTTAGCATGATAAAGAAGATTCAAAGAGAGTGAGATGCCAGCTCCTTTCATTCAGTCAGTAGCTTCAATCATTTCTGGACGTTTTTCAATGGCAAAAATCAATGAATATTGTAAATGCACAAACAGTAATTTCTCCGCATTGCAAGGTGCAATTCTGAAATTTTTTGCTTTTTCCTGCTCCTCTTAGCATGATAAAGAAGATTCAAAGAGAGTGAGATGCCAGCTCCTTTCATTCAGTCAGTAGCTTCAAACATTTCTGGTATATGAATAACATGATGTTTTTCAATGGCAAAAATCAATGAATATTGTAAATGCACAAACAGTAATTTCTCCGCATTGCAAGGTGCAAATCTGAAATTTTTTGCTTTTTCCTGCTCCTCTTAGCATGATAAAGAAGATTCAAAGAGAGTGAGATGCCAGCTACTTTCATTCAGTCAGTAGCTTCAATCATTTCTGGACGTTTTTCAATGGTAAAAATCAATGAATATTGTAAATGCACAAACAGTAATTTCTCCGCATTGCAAGGTGCAATTCTGAAATTTTTTGCTTTTTCCTGCTCCTCTTAGCATGATAAAGAAGATTCAAAGAGAGTGAGATGCCAGCTCCTTTCATTCAGTCAGTAGCTTCAATCATTTCTGGACGTTTTTCAATGGCAAAAATCAATGAATATTGTAAATGCACAAACAGAAATTTCTCCGCATTGCAAGGTGCAATTCTGAAATTTTTTGCTTTTTCCTGCTCCTCTTAGCATGATAAAGAAGATTCAAAGAGAGTGAGATGCCAGCTCCTTTCATTCAGTCAGTAGCTTCAAACATTTCTGGTATATGAATAACATGATGTTTTTCAATGGCAAAAATCAATGAATATTGTAAATGCACAAACAGTAATTTCTCCGCATTGCAAGGTGCAATTCTGAAATTTTTTGCTTTTTCCTGCTCCTCTTAGCATGATAAAGAAGATTCAAAGAGAGTGAGATGCCAGCTCCTTTCGTTCAGTCAGTAGCTTCAATCATTTCTGGACGTTTTTCAATGGCAAAAATCATTGAATATTGTAAATGCACAAACAGTAATTTCTCCGCATTGCAAGGTGCAATTCTGAAATTTTTTACATTTTCCTGCTCCTCTTAGCATGATAAAGAAGATTCAAAGAGAGTGAGATGCCAGCTCCTTTCATTCAGTCAGTAGCTTCAATCATTTCTGGTATATGAATAACATGATGTTTTTCAATGGCAAAAATCAATGAATATTGTAAATGCACAAACAGTAATTTCTCCGCATTGCAAGGTGCAATTCTGAAATTTTTTGCTTTTTCCTGCTCCTCTTAGCATGATAAAGAAGATTCAAAGAGAGTGAGATGCCAGCTCCTTTCATTCAGTCAGTAGCTTCAATCATTTCTGGACGTTTTTCAATGGCAAAAATCAATGAATATTGTAAATGCACAAACAGTAATTTCTCCGCATTGCAAGGTGCAATTCTGAAATTTTTTGCTTTTTCCTGCTCCTCTTAGCATGATAAAGAAGATTCAAAGAGAGTGAGGTGCCAGCTCCTTTCATTCAGTCAGTAGCTTCAAACATTTCTGGTATATGAATAACATGTTTTTCAATGGCAAAAATCAATGAATATTGTAAATGCACAAACAGTAATTTCTCCGCATTGCAAGGAGAAATTCTGAAATTTTTTCTTTTTCCTGCTCCTCTTAGCATGATAAAGAAGATTCAAAGAGAGTGAGATGCCAGCTCCTTTCATTCAGTCAGTAGCTTCAATCATTTCTGGACGTTTTTCAATGGCAAAAATCAATGAATATTGTAAATGCACAAACTGTAATTTCTCCGCATTGCAAGGTGCAATTCTGAAATTTTTTGCTTTTTCCTGCTCCTCTTAGCATGATAAAGAAGATTCAAAGAGAGTGAGATGCCAGCTCCTTTCATTCAGTCAGTAGCTTCAATCATTTCTGGACGTTTTTCAATGGCAAAAATCAATGAATATTGTAAATGCACAAACAGTAATTTCTCCGCATTGCAAGGTGCAATTCTGAAATTTTTTGCTTTTTCCTGCTCCTCTTAGCATGATAAAGAAGATTCAAAGAGAGTGAGATGCCAGCTCCTTTCATTCAGTCAGTAGCTTCAAACATTTCTGGTATATGAATAACATGATGTTTTTCAATGGCAAAAATTAATGAATATTGTAAATGCACAAACAGTAATTTCTCCGCATTGCAAGGTGCAATTCTGAAATTTTTTGCTTTTTCCAGCTCCTCTTAGCATGATAAAGAAGATTCAAAGAGAGTGAGATGCCAGCTCCTTTCATTCAGTCAGTAGCTTCAATCATTTCTGGACGTTTTTCAATGGCAAAAATCAATGAATATTGTAAATGCACAAACAGTAATTTCTCCGCATTGCAAGGTGCAATTCTGAAATTTTTTGCTTTATCCTGCTCCTCTTAGCATGACAAAGAAGATTCAAAGAGAGTGAGGTGCCAGCTCCTTTCATTCAGTCAGTAGCTTCAAACATTTCTGGTATATGAATAACATGTTTTTCAATGGCAAAAATCAATGAATATTGTAAATGCACAAACAGTAATTTCTCCGCATTGCAAGGTGCAATTCTGAAATTTTTTGCTTTTTCCTGCTCCTCTTAGCATGATAAAGAAAATTCAAAGAGAGTGAGATGCCAGCTCCTTTCATTCAGTCAGTAGCTTCAATCATTTCTGGACGTTTTTCAATGGCAAAAATCAATGAATATTGTAAATGCACAAACAGTAATTTCTCCGCATTGCAAGGTGCAATTCTGAAATTTTTTGCTTTTTCCTGCTCCTCTTAGCATGATAAAGAAGATTCAAAGTGAGTGAGCTGCCAGCTCCTTTCATTCAGTCAGTAGCTTCAATCATTTCTGGACGTTTTTCAATGGCAAAAATCAATGAATATTGTAAATGTACAAACAGTAATTTCTCCGCATTGCAAGGTGCAATTCTGAAATTTTTTGCTTTTTCCTGCTCCTCTTAGCATGATAAAGAAGATTCAAAGAGAGTGAGGTTCCAGCTCCTTTCATTCAGTCAGTAGCTTCAAACATTTCTGGTATATGAATAACATGTTTTTCAATGGCAAAAATCAATGAATATTGTAAATGCACAAACAGTAATTTCTCCGCATTGCAAGGTGCAATTCTGAAATTTTTTGCTTTTTCCTGCTCCTCTTAACTTGATAAAGAAGATTCAAAGAGAGTGAGATGCCAGCTCCTTTCATTCAGTCAGTAGCTTCAATCATTTCTGGACGTTTTTCAATGGCAAAAATCAATGAATATTGTAAATGCACAAACTGTAATTTCTCCGCATTGTAAGGTGCAATTCTGAAATGTTTTGCTTTTTCCTGCTCCTCTTAGCATGATAAAGAAGATTCAAAGAGAGTGAGATGCCAGCTCCTTTCATTCAGTCAGTAGCTTCAATCATTTCTGGACGTTTTTCAATGGCAAAAATCAATGAATATTGTAAATGCACAAACAGTAATTTCTCTGCATTGCAAGGTGCAATTCTGAAATTTTTTGCTTTTTCCTGCTCCTCTTAGCATGATAAAGAAGATTCAAAGAGAGTGAGATGCCAGCTCCTTTCATTCAGTCAGTAGCTTCAAACATTTCTGGTATATGAATAACATGATTTTTTCAATGGCAAAAATCAATGAATATTGTAAATGCACAAACAGTAATTTCTCCGCATTGCAAGGTGCAAGTCTGAAATTTTTTGCTTTTTCCTGCTCCTCTTAGCATGATAAAGAAGATTCAAAGAGAGATGCCAGCTACTTTCATTCAGTCAGTAGCTTCAATCATTTCTGGACGTTTTTCAATGGTAAAAATCAATGAATATTGTAAATGCACAAACAGTAATTTCTCCGCATTGCAAGGTGCAATTCTGAAATTTTTTGCTTTTTCCTGCTCCTCTTAGCATGATAAAGAAGATTCAAAGAGAGTGAGATGCCAGCTCCTTTCATTCAGTCAGTAGCTTCAATCATTTCTGGACGTTTTTCAATGGCAAAAATCAATGAATATTGTAAATGCACAAACAGTAATTTCTTCGCATTGCAAGGTGCAATTCTGAAATGTTTTGCTTTTTCCTGCTCCTCTTAGCATGATAAAGAAGATTCAAAGAGAGTGAGATGCCAGCTCCTTTCATTCAGTCAGTAGCTTCAATCATTTCTGGTAAATGAATAACATGATGTTTTTCAATGGCAAAAATCAATGAATTTTGTAAATGCACAAACAGTAATTTCTCCGCATTGCAAGGCGCAATTCTGAAATTTTTTGCTTTTTCCTGCTCCTCTTAGCATGATAAAGAAGATTCAAAGAGAGTGAGATGCCAGCTCCTTTCATTCAGTCAGTAGCTTCAATCATTTCTGGACGTTTTTCAATGGCAAAAATCAATGAATATTGTAAATGCACAAACAGTAATTTCTCCGCATTGCAAGGTGCAATTCTGAAATTTTTTGCTTTTTCCTGCTCCTCTTAGCATGATAAAGAAGATTCAAAGAGAGTGAGATGCCAGCTACTTTCATTCAGTCAGTAGCTTCAATCATTTCTGGATGTTTTTCAATGGCAAAAGTCAATGAATATTGTAAATGCACAAACTGTAATTTCTTCGCATTGCAAGGTGCAATTCTGAAATTTTTTGCTTTTCCTGCTCCTCTTAGCATGATAAAGAAGATTCATAGAGAGTGAGATGCCAGCTCCTTTCATTCAGTCAGTAGCTTCAATCATTTCTGGACGTTTTTCAATGGCAAAAATCAATGAATTATGTAATTGCACAAACAGTAATTTCTCCGCATTGCAAGGTGCAATTCTGAAATTTTTTGCTTTTTCCTGCTCCTCTTAGCATGATAAAGAAGATTCAAAGAGAGTGAGATGCCAGCTCCTTTCATTCAGTCAGTAGCTTCAAACATTTCTGGTATATGAATAACATGATGTTTTTCAATGGCAAAAATCAATGAATATTGTAAATGCACAAACAGTAATTTCTCCGCATTGCAAGGTGCAATTCTGAAATTTTTTGCTTTTTCCTGCTCCTCTTAGCATGATAAAGAAGATTCAAAGAGAGTGAGATGCCAGCTCCTTTCATTCAGTCAGTAGCTTCAATCATTTCTGGACGTTTTTCAATGGCAAAAATCAATGAATATTGTAAATGCACAAACAGTAATTTCTCCGCATTGCAAGGTGCAATTCTGAAATTTTTTGCTTTTTCCTGCTCCTCTTAGCATGATAAAGAAGATTCAAAGAGAGTGAGATGCCAGCTCCTTTCATTCAGTCAGTAGCTTCAATCATTTCTGGACGTTTTTCAATGGCAAAAATCAATGAATATTGTAAATGCACAAACTGTAATTTCTCCGCATTGTAAGGTGCAATTCTGAAATTTTTTGCTTTTTCCTGCTCCTCTTAGCATGATAAAGAAGATTCAAAGAGAGTGAGATGCCAGCTCCTTTCATTCAGTCAGTAGCTTCAATCATTTCTGGACGTTTTTCAATGGCAAAAATCAATGAATATTGTAAATGCACAAACAGTAATTTCTCCGCATTGCAAGGTGCAATTCTGAAATTTTTTGCTTTTTCCTGCTCCTCTTAGCATGATAAAGAAGATTCAAAGAGAGTGAGATGCCAGCTCCTTTCATTCAGTCAGTAGCTTCAAACATTTCTGGTATATGAATAACATGATGTTTTTCAATGGCAAAAATCAATGAATATTGTAAATGCACAAACAGTAATTTCTCCGCATTGCAAGGTGCAAGTCTGAAATTTTTTGCTTTTTCCTGCTCCTCTTAGCATGATAAAGAAGATTCAAAGAGAGTGAGATGCCAGCTACTTTCATTCAGTCAGTAGCTTCAATCATTTCTGGACGTTTTTCAATGGTAAAAATCAATGAATATTGTAAATGCACAAACAGTAATTTCTCCGCATTGCAAGGTGCAATTCTGAAATTTTTTGCTTTTTCCTGCTCCTCTTAGCATGATAAAGAAGATTCAAAGAGAGTGAGATGCCAGCTCCTTTCATTCAGTCAGTAGCTTCAATCATTTCTGGACGTTTTTCAATGGCAAAAATCAATGAATATTGTAAATGCACAAACAGTAATTTCTCCGCATTGCAAGGTGCAATTCTGAAATTTTTTGCTTTTTCCTGCTCCTCTTAGCATGATAAAGAAGTTTCAAAGAGAGTGAGATGCCAGCTCCTTTCATTCAGTCAGTAGCTTCAATCATTTCTGGTAAATGAATAACATGATGTTTTTCAATGGCAAAAATCAATGAATTTTGTAAATGCACAAACACTAATTTCTCCGCATTGCAAGGCGCAATTCTGAAATTTTTTGCTTTTTCCTGCTCCTCTTAGCATGATAAAGAAGATTCAAAGAGAGTGAGATGCCAGCTCCTTTCATTCAGTCAGTAGCTTCAATCATTTCTGAACGTTTTTCAATGGCAAAAATCAATGAATATTGTAAATGCACAAACAGTAATTTCTCCGCATTGCAAGGTGCAATTCTGAAATTTTTTGCTTTTTCCTGCTCCTCTTAGCATGATAAAGAAGATTCAAAGAGAGTGAGATGCCAGCTCCTTTCATTCAGTCAGTAGCTTCAATCATTTCTGGACGTTTTTCAATGGCAAAAATCAATGAATATTGTAAATGCACAAACAGTAATTTCTCCGCATTGCAAGGTGCAATTCTGAAATTTTTTGCTTTTTCCTGCTCCTCTTAGCATGATAAAGAAGATTCAAAGAGAGTGAGGTGCCAGCTCCTTTCATTCAGTCA
Source organism: Phyllobates terribilis (assembly GCF_046119375.1). Classification (NCBI taxonomy): domain Eukaryota; kingdom Metazoa; phylum Chordata; class Amphibia; order Anura; family Dendrobatidae; genus Phyllobates; species Phyllobates terribilis. The sequence goes on along the minus strand of NW_027364126.1, from coordinate 118,119 downwards.
GTAGCTTCAAACATTTCTGGTATATGAATAACATGTTTTTCAATGGCAAAAATCAATGAATATTGTAAATGCACAAACAGTAATTTCTCCGCATTGCAAGGAGCAATTCTGAAATTTTTTGCTTTTTCCTGCTCCTCTTAGCATGATAAAGAAGATTCAAAGAGAGTGAGATGCCAGCTCCTTTCATTCAGTCAGTAGCTTCAATCATTTCTGGACGTTTTTCAATGGCAAAAATCAATGAATATTGTAAATGCACAAACAGTAATTTCTCCGCATTGCAAGGTGCAATTCTGAAATTTTTTGCTTTTTCCTGCTCCTCTTAGCATGATAAAGAAGATTCAAAGAGAGTGAGATGCCAGCTCCTTTCATTCAGTCAGTAGCTTCAATCATTTCTGGACGTTTTTCAATGGCAAAAATCAATGAATATTGTAAATGCACAAACAGTAATTTCTCCGCATTGCAAGGTGCAATTCTGAAATTTTTTGCTTTTTCCTGCTCCACTTAGCATGATAAAGAAGTTTCAAAGAGAGTGAGATGCCAGCTCCTTTCATTCAGTCAGTAGCTTCAATCATTTCTGGTAAATGAATAACATGATGTTTTTCAATGGCAAAAATCAATGAATTTTGTAAATGCACAAACACTAATTTCTCCGCATTGCAAGGCGCAATTCTGAAATTTTTTGCTTTTTCCTGCTCCTCAGCATGATAAAGAAGATTCAAAGAGAGTGAGATGCCAGCTCCTTTCATTCAGTCAGTAGCTTCAATCATTTCTGAACGTTTTTCAATGGCAAAAATCAATGAATATTGTAAATGCACAAACAGTAATTTCTCCGCATTGCAAGGTGCAATTCTGAAATTTTTTGCTTTTTCCTGCTCCTCTTAGCATGATAAAGAAGATTCAAAGAGAGTGAGATGCCAGCTCCTTTCATTCAGTCAGTAACTTCAATCATTTCTGGACGTTTTTCAATGGCAAAAATCAATGAATATTGTAAATGCACAAACAGTAATTTCTCCGCATTGCAAGGTGCAATTCTGAAATTTTTTGCTTTTTCCTGCTCCTCTTAGCATGATAAAGAAGATTCAAAGAGAGTGAGGTGCCAGCTCCTTTCATTCAGTCAGTAGCTTCAAACATTTCTGGTATATGAATAACATGTTTTTCAATGGCAAAAATCAATGAATATTGTAAATGCACAAACAGTAATTTCTCCGCATTGCAAGGAGCAATTCTGAAATTTTTTGCTTTTTCCTGCTCCTCTTAGCATGATAAAGAAGATTCAAAGAGAGTGAGATGCCAGCTCCTTTCATTCAGTCAGTAGCTTCAATCATTTCTGGACGTTTTTCAATGGCAAAAATCAATGAATATTGTAAATGCACAAACAGTAATTTCTCCGCATTGCAAGGTGCAATTCTGAAATTTTTTGCTTTTTCCTGCTCCTCTTAGCATGATAAAGAAGATTCAAAGAGAGTGAGATGCCAGCTCCTTTCATTCAGTCAGTAGCTTCAAACATTTCTGGTATATGAATAACATGATGTTTTTCAATGGCAAAAATCAATGAATATTGTAAATGCACAAACAGTAATTTCTCCGCATTGCAAGGTGCAATTCTGAAATTTTTTGCTTTTTCCTGCTCCTCTTAGCATGATAAAGAAGATTCAAAGAGAGTGAGATGCCAGCTCCTTTCATTGAGTCAGTAGCTTCAATCATTTCTGGACTTTTTTCAATGGCAAAAATCATTGAATATTGTAAATGCACAAACAGTAATTTCTCCGCATTGCAAGGTGCAATTCTGAAATTTTTTACTTTTTCCTGCTCCTCTTAGCATGATAAAGAAGATTCAAAGAGAGTGAGATGCCAGCTCCTTTCATTCAGTCAGTAGCTTCAATCATTTCTGGTATATGAATAACATGATGTTTTTCAATGGCAAAAATCAATGAATATTGTAAATGCACAAACAGTAATTTCTCCGCATTGCAAGGTGCAATTCTGAAATTTTTTGTTTTTTCCTGCTCCTCTTAGCATGATAAAGAAGATTCAAAGAGAGTGAGATGCCAGCTCCTTTCATTCAGTCAGTAGCTTCAAACATTTCTGGTATATGAATAACATGATGTTTTTCAATGGCAAAAATCAATGAATATTGTAAATGCACAAACAGTAATTTCTCCGCATTGCAAGGTGCAATTCTGAAATTTTATGCTTTTTCCTGCTCCTCTTAGCATGTTAAAGAAGATTCAAAGAGAGTGAGATGCCAGCTCCTTTCGTTCAGTCAGTAGCCTCAATCATTTCTGGACGTTTTTCAATGGTAAAAATCAATGAATATTGTAAATGCACAAACAGTAATTTCTCCGCATTGCAAGGTGCAATTCTGAAATTTTTTGCTTTTTCCTGCTCCTCTTAGCATGATAAAGAAGATTCAAAGAGAGTGAGATGCCAGCTCCTTTCATTCAGTCAGTAGCTTCAAACATTTCTGGTATATGAATAACATGATGTTTTTCAATGGCAAAAATCAATGAATATTGTAAATGCACAAACAGTAATTTCTCCGCATTGCAAGGTGCAATTCTGAAATTTTTTGCTTTTTCCTGCTCCTCTTAGCATGATAAAGAAGATTCAAAGAGAGTGAGATGCCAGCTCCTTTCATTCAGTCAGTAGCTTCAATCATTTCTGGTATATGAATAACATGATGTTTTTCAATGGCAAAAATCAATGAATATTGTAAATGCACAAACAGTAATTTCTCCGCATTGCAAGGTGCAATTCTGAAATTTTTTGCTTTTTCCTGCTCCTCTTAGCATGATAAAGAAGATTCAAAGAGAGTGAGATGCCAGCTCCTTTCATTCAGTCAGTAGCTTCAATCATTTCTGGACGTTTTTCAATGGCAAAAATCAATGAATATTGCAAATGCACAAACAGTAATTTCTCCGCATTGCAAGGTGCAATTCTGAAATTTTTTGCTTTTTCCTGCTCCTCTTAGCATGATAAACAAGATTCAAAGAGAGTGAGATGCCAGCTCCTTTCATTCAGTCAGTAGCTTCAATCATTTCTGGACGTTTTTCAATGGCAAAAATCAATGAATATTGTAAATGCACAAACAGTAATTTCTCCGCATTGCAAGGTGCAATTCTGAAATTTTTTGCTTTTACCTGCTCCTCTTAGCATGATAAAGAAGATTCAAAGAGAGTGAGATGCCAGCTCCTTTCTTTCAGTCAGTAGCTTCAATCATTTCTGGACGTTTTTCAATGGCAAAAATCAATGAATATTGTAAATGCACAAACAGTAATTTCTCCGCATTGCAAGTTGCAATTCTGAAATTTTTTGCTTTTTCCTGCTCCTCTTAGCATGATAAAGAAGATTCAAAGAGAGTGAGATGCCAGCTCCTTTCATTCAGTCAGTAGCTTCAAACATTTCTGGTATATGAATAACATGATGTTTTTCAATGGCAAAAATCAATGAATATTGTAAATGCACAAACAGTAATTTCTCCGCATTGCAAGGTGCAATTCTGAAATTTTTTGCTTTTTCCTGCTCCTCTTAGCATGATAAAGAAGATTCAAAGAGAGTGAGATGCCAGCTCCTTTCGTTCAGTCAGTAGCTTCAATCATTTCTGGACGTTTTTCAATGGCAAAAATCATTGAATATTATAAATGCACAAACAGTAATTTCTCCGCATTGCATAGTGCAATTCTGAAATTTTTTACTTTTTCCTGCTCCTCTTAGCATGATAAAGAAGATTCAAAGAGAGTGAGATGCCAGCTCCTTTCATTCAGTCAGTAGCTTCAATCATTTCTGGTATATGAATAACATGATGTTTTTCAATGGCAAAAATCAATGAATATTGTAAATGCACAAACAGTAATTTCTCCGCATTGCAAGGTGCAATTCTGAAATTTTTTGCTTTTTCCTGCTCCTCTTAGCATGATAAAGAAGATTCAAAGAGAGTGAGATGCCAGCTCCTTTCATTCAGTCAGTAGCTTCAATCATTTCTGGACGTTTTTCAATGGCAAAAATCAATGAATATTGTAAATGCACAAACAGTAATTTCTCCGCATTGCAAGGTGCAATTCTGAAATTTTTTGCTTTTTCCTGCTCCTCTTAGCATGATAAACATGATTCAAAGAGAGTGAGATGCCAGCTCCTTTCATTCAGTCAGTAGCTTCAATCATTTCTGGACGTTTTTCAATGGCAAAAATCAATGAATATTGTAAATGCACAAACAGTAATTTCTCCGCATTGCAAGGTGCAATTATGAAATTTTTTGCTTTTTCCTGCTCCTCTTAGCATGATAAAGAAGATTCAAAGAGAGTGAGATGCCAGCTCCTTTCATTCAGTCAGTAGCTTCAAACATTTCTGGTATATGAATAACATGATGTTTTTCAATGGCAAAAATCAATGAATATTGTAAATGCACAAACAGTAATTTCTCCGCATTGCAAGGTGCAATTCTGAAATTTTTTGCTTTTTCCTGCTCCTCTTAGCATGATAAAGAAGATTCAAAGAGAGTGAGATGCCAGCTCCTTTCATTCAGTCAGTAGCTTCAATCATTTCTGGATGTTTTTCAATGGCAAAAATCAATGAATATTGTAAATGCACAAACAGTAATTTCTCCGCATTGCAAGGTGCAATTCTGAAATTTTTTGCTTTTTCCTGCTCCTCTTAGCATGATAAACAAGATTCAAAGAGAGTGAGATGCCAGCTCCTTTCATTCAGTCAGTAGCTTCAATCATTTCTGGACGTTTTTCAATGGCAAAAATCAATGAATATTGTAAATGCACAAACAGTAATTTCTCCGCATTGCAAGGTGCAATTCTGAAATTTTTTGCTTTTTCCTGCTCCTCTTAGCATGATAAAGAAGATTCAAAGAGAGTGAGATGCCAGCTCCTTTCATTCAGTCAGTAGCTTCAAACATTTCTGGTATATGAATAACATGATGTTTTTCAATGGCAAAAATCAATGAATATTGTAAATGCACAAACAGTAATTTCTCCGCATTGCAAGGTGCAAGTCTGAAATTTTTTGCTTTTTCCTGCTCCTCTTAGCATGATAAAGAAGATTCAAAGAGAGTGAGATGCCAGCTACTTTCATTCAGTCAGTAGCTTCAATCATTTCTGGACGTTTTTCAATGGTAAAAATCAATGAATATTGTAAATGCACAAACAGTAATTTCTCCACATTGCAAGGTGCAATTCTGAAATTTTTTGCTTTTTCCTGCTCCTCTTAGCATGATAAAGAAGATTCAAAGAGAGTGAGATGCCAGCTCCTTTCATTCAGTCAGTAGCTTCAAACATTTCTGGTATATGAATAACATGATGTTTTTCAATGGCAAAAATCAATGAATATTGTAAATGCACAAACAGTAATTTCTCCGCATTGCAAGGTGCAATTCTGAAATTTTTTGCTTTTTCCTGCTCCTCTTAGCATGATAAAGAAGATTCAAAGAGAGTGAGATGCCAGCTCCTTTCATTCAGTCAGTAGCTTCAATCATTTCTGGATGTTTTTCAATGGCAAAAATCAATGAATATTGTAAATGCACAAACTGTAATTTCTCCGCATTGCAAGGTGCAATTCTGAAATTTTTTGCTTTTTCCTGCTCCTCTTAGCATAATAAAGAAGATTCAAAGAGAGTGAGATGCCAGCTCCTTTCATGCAGTCAGTAGCTTCAATCATTTCTGGACGTTTTTCAATGGCAAAAATCAATGAATATTGTAAATGCACAAACAGTAATTTCTCCGCATTGCAAGGTGCAATTCTGAAATTTTTTGCTTTTTCCTGCTCCTCTTAGCATGATAAAGAAGATTCAAAGAGAGTGAGAAGCCAGCTCCTTTCATTCAGTCAGTACCTTCAATCATTTCTGGACGTTTTTCAATGGCAAAAATCAATGAATATTGTAAATGCACAAACAGTAATTTCTCCGCATTGCAAGGTGCAATTCTGAAATTTTTTGCTTTTTCCCGCTCCTCTTAGCATGATAAAGATTCAAAGAGAGTGAGGTGCCAGCTCCTTTCATTCAGTCAGTAGCTTCAAACATTTCTGGTATATGAATAACATGTTTTTCAATGGCAAAAATCAATGAATATTGTAAATGCACAAACAGTAATTTCTCCGCATTGCAAGGTGCAATTCTGAAATTTTTTGCTTTTTCCTGCTCCTCTTAGCATGATAAAGTAGATTCAAAGAGAGTGAGATGCCAGCTCCTTTCATTCAGTCAGTAGCTTCAAACATTTCTGGTATATGAATAACATGATGTTTTTCAATGGCAAAAATCAATGAATATTGTAAATGCACAAACAGTAATTTCTCCGCATTGCAAGGTGCAATTCTGAAATTTTTTGCTTTTTCCAGCTCCTCTTAGCATGATAAAGAAGATTCAAAGAGAGTGAGATGCCAGCTCCTTTCATTCAGTCAGTAGCTTCAATCATTTCTGGATGTTTTTCAATGGCAAAAATCAATGAATATTGTAAATGCACAAACTGTAATTTCTCCGCATTGCAAGGTGCAATTCTGAAATTTTTTGCTTTTTCCTGCTCCTCTTAGCATGATAAAGAAGATTCAAAGAGAGTGAGATGCCAGCTCCTTTCATTCAGTCAGTAGCTTCAATCATTTCTGGACGTTTTTCAATGGCAAAAATCAATGAATATTGTAAATGCACAAACAGTAATTTCTCCGCATTGCAAGGTGCAATTCTGAAATTTTTTGCTTTTTCCTGCTCCTCTTAGCATGATAAAGAAGATTCAAAGAGAGTGAGATGCCAGCTCCTTTCATTCAGTCAGTACCTTCAATCATTTCTGGACGTTTTTCAATGGCAAAAATCAATGAAAATTGTAAATGCACAAACAGTAATTTCTCCGCATTGCAAGGTGCGATTCTGAAATTTTTTGCTTTTTCCTGCTCCTCTTAGCATGATAAAGAAGATTCAAAGAGAGTGAGATGCCAGCTCCTTTCATTCAGTCAGTAGCTTCAAACATTTCTGGTATATGAATAACATGATGTTTTTCAATGGCAAAAATCAATGAATATTGTAAATGCACAAACAGTAATTTCTCCGCATTGCAAGGTGCAAGTCTGAAATTTTTTGCTTTTTCCTGCTCCTCTTAGCATGATAAAGAAGATTCAAAGAGAGTGAGATGCCAGCTACTTTCATTCAGTCAGTAGCTTCAATCATTTCTGGACCTTTTTCAATGGTAAAAATCAATGAATATTGTAAATGCACAAACAGTAATTTCTCCACATTGCAAGGTGCAATTCTGAAATTTTTTGCTTTTTCCTGCTCCTCTTAGCATGATAAAGAAGATTCAAAGAGAGTGAGATGCCAGCTCCTTTCATTCAGTCAGTAGCTTCAAACATTTCTGGTATATGAATAACATGATGTTTTTCAATGGCAAAAATCAATGAATATTGTAAATGCACAAACAGTAATTTCTCCGCATTGCAAGGTGCAATTCTGAAATTTTTTGCTTTTTCCTGCTCCTCTTAGCATGATAAAGAAGATTCAAAGAGAGTGAGATGCCAGCTCCTTTCATTCAGTCAGTATCTTCAATCATTTCTGGTATATGAATAACATGATGTTTTTCAATGGCAAAAATCAATGAATATTGTAAATGCACAAACAGTAATTTCTCCGCATTGCAAGGTGCAATTCTGAAATTTTTTGCTTTTTCCTGCTCCTCTTAGCATGATAAAGAAGATTCAAAGAGAGTGAGATGCCAGCTCCTTTCATTCAGTCAGTAGCTTCAATCATTTCTGGACGTTTTTCAATGGCAAAAATCAATGAATATTGTAAATGCACAAACAGTAATTTCTCCGCATTGCAAGGTGCAATTCTGAAATTTTTTGCTTTTTCCTGCTCCTCTTAGCATGATAAACAAGATTCAAAGAGAGTGAGATGCCAGCTCCTTTCATTCAGTCAGTAGCTTCAATCATTTCTGGACGTTTTTCAATGGCAAAAATCAATGAATATTGTAAATGCACAAACAGTAATTTCTCCGCATTGCAAGGTGCAATTCTGAAATTTTTTGCTTTTTCCTGCTCCTCTTAGCATGATAAAGAAGATTCAAAGAGAGTGAGATGCCAGCTCCTTTCATTCAGTCAGTAGCTTCAAACATTTCTGGTATATGAATAACATGATGTTTTTCAATGGCAAAAATCAATGAATATTGTAAATGCACAAACAGTAATTTCTCCGCATTGCAAGGTGCAAGTCTGAAATTTTTTGCTTTTTCCTGCTCCTCTTAGCATGATAAAGAAGATACAAAGAGAGTGAGATGCCAGCTACTTTCATTCAGTCAGTAGCTTCAATCATTTCTGGATGTTTTTCAATGGTAAAAATCAATGAATATTGTAAATGCACAAACAGTAATTTCTCCACATTGCAAGGTGCAATTCTGAAATTTTTTGCTTTTTCCTGCTCCTCTTAGCATGATAAAGAAGATTCAAAGAGAGTGAGATGCCAGCTCCTTTCATTCAGTCAGTAGCTTCAAACATTTCTGGTATATGAATAACATGATGTTTTTCAATGGCAAAAATCAATGAATATTGTAAATGCACAAACAGTAATTTCTCTGCATTGCAAGGTGCAATTCTGAAATTTTTTGCTTTTTCCTGCTCCTCTTAGCATGATAAAGAAGATTCAAAGAGAGTGAGATGCCAGCTACTTTCATTCAGTCAGTAGCTTCAATCATTTCTGGATGTTTTTCAATGGTAAAAATCAATGAATATTGTAAATGCACAAACAGTAATTTCTCCACATTGCAAGGTGCAATTCTGAAATTTTTTGCTTTTTCCTGCTCCTCTTAGCATGATAAAGAAGATTCAAAGAGAGTGAGATGCCAGCTCCTTTCATTCAGTCAGTAGCTTCAAACATTTCTGGTATATGAATAACATGATGTTTTTCAATGGCAAAAATCAATGAATATTGTAAATGCACAAACAGTAATTTCTCCGCATTGCAAGGTGCAATTCTGAATTTTTTTGCTTTTTCCTGCTCCTCTTAGCATGGTAAAGAAGATTCAAAGAGAGTGAGATGCCAGCTCCTTTCATTCAGTCAGTAGCTTCAAACATTTCTGGTATATGAATAACATGATGTTTTTCAATGGCAAAAATCAATGAATATTGTAAATGCACAAACAGTAATTTCTCCGCATTGCAAGGTGCAATTCTGAAATTTTTTGCTTTTTCCTGCTCCTCTTAGCATGATAAAGAATATTCAAAGAGAGTGAGATGCCAGCTCCTTTCATTCAGTCAGTAGCTTCAATCATTTCTGGATGTTTTTCAATGGCAAAAATCAATGAATATTGTAAATGCACAAACTGTAATTTCTCCGCATTGCAAGGTGCAATTCTGAAATTTTTTGTTTTTTCCTGCTCCTCTTAGCATGATAAAGAAGATTCAAAGAGAGTGAGATGCCAGCTCCTTTCATTCAGTCAGTAGCTTCAATCATTTCTGGACGTTTTTCAATGGCAAAAATCAATGAATATTGTAAATGCACAAACAGTAATTTCTCCGCATTGCAAGGTGCAATTCTGAAATTTTTTGCTTTTTCCTGCTCCTCTTAGCATGATAAAGAAGATTCAAAGAGAGTGAGATGCCAGCTCCTTTCATTCAGTCAGTACCTTCAATCATTTCTGGATGTTTTTCAATGGCAAAAATCAATGAATATTGTAAATGCACAAACAGTAATTTCTCCGCATTGCAAGGTGCAATTCTGAAATTTTTTGCTTTTTCCCGCTCCTCTTAGCATGATAAAGAAGATTCAAAGAGAGTGAGGTGCCAGCTCCTTTCATTCAGTCAGTAGCTTCAAACATTTCTGGTATATGAATAACATGTTTTTCATTGGCAAAAATCAATGAATATTGTAAATGCACAAACAGTAATTTCTCCGCATTGCAAGGTGCAATTCTGAAATTTTTTGATTTTTCCTGCTCCTCTTAGCATGATAAAGAAGATTCAAAGAGAGTGAGATGCCAGCTCCTTTCATTCAGTCAGTAGCTTCAATCATTTCTGGACGTTTTTCAATGGCAAAAATCAATGAATATTGTAAATGCACAAACAGTAATTTCTCCGCATTGCAAGGTGCAATTCTGAAATTTTTTGCTTTTTCCTGCTCCTCTTAGCATGATAAAGAAGATTCAAAGAGAGTGAGATGCCAGCTCCTTTCATTCAGTCAGTAGCTTCAATCATTTCTGGATGTTTTTCAATGGCAAAAATCAATGAATATTGTAAATGCACAAACAGTAATTTCTCCGCATTGCAAGGTGCAATTCTGAAATTTTTTGCTTTTTCCTGCTCCTCTTAGCATGATAAAGAAGATTCAAAGAGAGTGAGATGCCAGCTCCTTTCATTCAGTCAGTAGCTTCAAACATTTCTGGTATATGAATAACATGATGTTTTTCAATGGCAAAAATCAATGAATATTGTAAATGCACAAACAGTAATTTCTCCGCATTGCAAGGTGCAATTCTGAAATTTTTTGCTTTTTCCTGCTCCTCTTAGCATGATAAAGAAGATTCAAAGAGAGTGAGATGCCAGCTCCTTTCATTCAGTCAGTAGCTTCAAACATTTCTTGTATATGAATAACATGATGTTTTTCAATGGCAAAAATCAATGAATATTGTAAAAGCACAAACAGTAATTTCTCCGCATTGCAAGGTGCAATTCTGAAATTTTTTGCTTTTTCCTGCTCCTCTTAGCATGATAAAGAAGATTCAAAGAGAGTGAGATGCCAGCTCCTTTCATTCAGTCAGTAGCTTCAATCATTTCTGGACGTTTTTCAATGGCAAAAATCAATGAATATTGTAAATGCACAAACAGTAATTTCTCCGCATTGCAAGGTGCAATTCTGAAATTTTTTGCTTTTTCCTGCTCCTCTTAGCATGATAAAGAAGATTCAAAGAGAGTGAGATGCCAGCTCCTTTCATTCAGTCAGTAGCTTCAATCATTTCTGGTATATGAATAACATGATGTTTTTCAATGGCAAAAATCAATGAATATTGTAAATGCACAAACAGTAATTTCTCCGCATTGCAAGTTGCAATTCTGAAATTTTTTGCTTTTTCCTGCTCCTCTTAGCATGATAAAGAAGATTCAAAGAGAGTGAGATGCCAGCTCCTTTCATTCAGTCAGTAGCTTCAATCATTTCTGGACGTTTTTCAATGGCAAAAATCAATGAATATTGTAAATGCACAAACAGTAATTTCTCCGCATTGCAAGGTGCAATTCTGAAATTTTTTGCTTTTTCCTGCTCCTCTTAGCATGATAAAGAAGATTCAAAGAGAGTGAGATGCCAGCTCCTTTCATTCAGTCAGTAGCTTCAATCATTTCTGGACGTTTTTCAATGGCAAAAATCAATGAATATTGTAAATGCACAAACAGTAATTTCTCCGCATTGCAAGGTGCAATTCTGAAATTTTTTGCTTTTTCCTGCTCCTCTTAGCATGATAAAGAAGATTCAAAGAGAGTTAGATGCCAGCTCCTTTCATTCAGTCAGTAGCTTCAAACATTTCTGGTATATGAATAACATGATGTTTTTCAATGGCAAAAATCAATGAATATTGTAAAAGCACAAACAGTAATTTCTCCGCATTGCAAGGTGCAATTCTGAAATTTTTTGCTTTTTCCTGCTCCTCTTAGCATGATAAAGAAGATTCAAAGAGAGTGAGATGCCAGCTCCTTTCATTCAGTCAGTAGCTTCAATCATTTCTGGACGTTTTTCAATGGCAAAAATCAATGAATATTGTAAATGCACAAACAGTAATTTCTCCGCATTGCAAGGTGCAATTCTGAAATTTTTTGCTTTTTCCTGCTCCTCTTAGCATGATAAAGAAGATTCAAAGAGAGTGAGATGCCAGCTCCTTTCATTCAGTCAGTACCTTCAATCATTTCTGGATGTTTTTCAATGGCAAAAATCAATGAATATTGTAAATGCACAAACAGTAATTTCTCCGCATTGCAAGGTGCAATTCTGAAATTTTTTGCTTTTTCCCGCTCCTCTTAGCATGATAAAGAAGATTCAAAGAGAGTGAGGTGCCAGCTCCTTTCATTCAGTCAGTAGCTTCAAACATTTCTGGTATATGAATAACATGTTTTTCAATGGCAAAAATCAATGAATATTGTAAATGCACAAACAGTAATTTCTCCGCATTGCAAGGTGCAATTCTGAAATTTTTTGATTTTTCCTGCTCCTCTTAGCATGATAAATAAGATTCAAAGAGAGTGAGATGCCAGCTCCTTTCATTCAGTCAGTAGCTTCAATCATTTCTGGACGTTTTTCAATGGCAAAAATCAATGAATATTGTAAATGCACAAACAGTAATTTCTCCGCATTGCAAGGTGCAATTCTGAAATTTTTTGCTTTTTCCTGCTCCTCTTAGCATGATAAAGAAGATTCAAAGAGAGTGAGATGCCAGCTCCTTTCATTCAGTCAGTAGCTTCAATCATTTCTGGACGTTTTTCAATGGCAAAAATCAATGAATATTGTAAATGCACAAACAGTAATTTCTCCGCATTGCAAGGTGCAATTCTGAAATTTTTTGCTTTTTCCTGCTCCTCTTAGCATGATAAAGAAGATTCAAAGAGAGTGAGATGCCAGCTCCTTTCATTCAGTCAGTAGCTTCAAACATTTCTGGTATATGAATAACATGATGTTTTTCAATGGCAAAAATCAATGAATATTGTAAATGCACAAACAGTAATTTCTCCGCATTGCAAGGTGCAAGTCTGAAATTTTTTGCTTTTTCCTGCTCCTCTTAGCATGGTAAAGAAGATTCAAAGAGAGTGAGATGCCAGCTACTTTCATTCAGTCAGTAGCTTCAATCATTTCTGGACGTTTTTCAATGGTAAAAATCAATGAATATTGTAAATGCACAAACAGTAATTTCTCCACATTGCAAGGTGCAATTCTGAAATTTTTTGCTTTTTCCTGCTCCTCTTAGCATGATAAAGAAGATTCAAAGAGAGTGAGATGCCAGCTCCTTTCATTCAGTCAGTAGCTTCAATCATTTCTGGACGTTTTTCAATGGCAAAAATCAATGAATATTGTAAATGCACAAACAGTAATTTCTCCGCATTGCAAGGTGCAATTCTGAAATTTTTTGCTTTTTCCTGCTCCTCTTAGCATGATAAAGAAGATTCAAAGAGAGTGAGATGCCAGCTCCTTTCATTCAGTCAGTAGCTTCAATCATTTCTGGACGTTTTTCAATGGCAAAAATCAATGAATATTGTAAATGCACAAACAGTAATTTCTCCGCATTGCAAGGTGCAATTCTGAAATTTTTTGCTTTTTCCTGCTCCTCTTAGCATGATAAAGAAGATTCAAAGAGAGTGAGATGCCAGCTCCTTTCATTCAGTCAGTAGCTTCAAACATTTCTGGTATATGAATAACATGATGTTTTTCAATGGCAAAAATCAATGAATATTGTAAATGCACAAACAGTAATTTCTCCGCATTGCAAGGTGCAAGTCTGAAATTTTTTGCTTTTTCCTGCTCCTCTTAGCATGGTAAAGAAGATTCAAAGAGAGTGAGATGCCAGCTACTTTCATTCAGTCAGTAGCTTCAATCATTTCTGGACGTTTTTCAATGGTAAAAATCAATGAATATTGTAAATGCACAAACAGTAATTTCTCCACATTGCAAGGTGCAATTCTGAAATTTTTTGCTTTTTCCTGCTCCTCTTAGCATGATAAAGAAGATTCAAAGAGAGTGAGATGCCAGCTCCTTTCATTCAGTCAGTAGCTTCAAACATTTCTGGTATATGAATAACGATGTTTTTCAATGGCAAAAATCAATGAATATTGTAAATGCACAAACAGTAATTTCTCCGCATTGCAAGGTGCAATTCTGAAATTTTTTGCTTTTTCCTGCTCCTCTTAGCATGATAAAGAAGATTCAAAGAGAGTGAGATGCCAGCTCCTTTCATTCAGTCAGTAGCTTCAAACATTTCTGGTATATGAATAACATGATGTTTTTCAATGGCAAAAATCAATGAATATTGTAAATGCACAAACAGTAATTTCTCCGCATTGCAAGGTGCAATTCTGAAATTTTTTGCTTTTTCCTGCTCCTCTTAGCATGATAAAGAAGATTCAAAGAGAGTGAGATGCCAGCTCCTTTCATTCAGTCAGTAGCTTCAATCATTTCTGGACGTTTTTCAATGGCAAAAATCAATGAATATTGTAAATGCACAAACAGTAATTTCTCCGCATTGCAAGGTGCAATTCTGAAATTTTTTGCTTTTTCCTGCTCCTCTTAGCATGATAAAGAAGATTCAAAGAGAGTGAGATGCCAGCTCCTTTCATTCAGTCAGTAGCTTCAATCATTTCTGGACGTTTTTCAATGGCAAAAATCAATGAATATTGTAAATGCACAAACAGTAATTTCTCCGCATTGCAAGGTGCAATTCTGAAATTTTTTGCTTTTTCCTGCTCCTCTTAGCATGATAAAGAAGATTCAAAGAGAGTGAGATGCCAGCTCCTTTCATTCAGTCAGTAGCTTCAATCATTTCTGGACGTTTTTCAATGGCAAAAATCAATGAATATTGTAAATGCACAAACAGTAATTTCTCCGCATTGCAAGGTGCAATTCTGAAATTTTTTGTTTTTCCTGCTCCTCTTAACATGATAAAGAAGATTCAAAGAGAGTGAGATGCCAGCTCCTTTCATTCAGTCAGTAGCTTCAATCATTTCTGGACGTTTTTCAATGGCAAAAATCAATGAATATTGTAAATGCACAAACAGTAATTTCTCCGCATTGCAAGGTGCAATTCTGAAATTTTTTGCTTTTTCCTGCTCCTCTTAGCATGACAAAGAAGATTCAAAGAGAGTAAGATGCCAGCTCCTTTCATTCAGTCAGTAGCTTCAATCATTTCTGGTATATGAATAACATGATGTTTTTCAATGGCAAAAATCAATGAATATTGTAAATGCACAAACAGTAATTTCTCCGCATTGCAAGATGCAATTCTGAAATTTTTTGCTTTTTCCTGCTCCTCTTAGCATGATAAAGAAGATTCAAAGAGAGTGAGATGCCAGCTCCTTTCATTCAGTCAGTAGCTTCAATCATTTCTGGACGTTTTTCAATGGCAAAAATCAATGAATATTGTAAATGCACAAACAGTAATTTCTCCGCATTGCAAGGTGCAATTCTGAAATTTTTTGCTTTTTCCTGCTCCTCTTAGCATGATAAAGAAGATTCAAAGAGAGTGAGATGCCAGCTCCTTTCATTCAGTCAGTAGCTTCAATCATTTCTGGACGTTTTTCAATGGCAAAAATCAATGAATATTGTAAATGCACAAACAGTAATTTCTCCGCATTGCAAGGTGCAATTCTGAAATTTTTTGCTTTTTCCTGCTCCTCTTAGCATGATAAAGAAGATTCAAAGAGAGTGAGATGCCAGCTCCTTTCATTCAGTCAGTAGCTTCAAACATTTCTTGTATATGAATAACATGATGTTTTTCAATGGCAAAAATCAATGAATATTGTAAAAGCACAAACAGTAATTTCTCCGCATTGCAAGGTGCAATTCTGAAATTTTTTGCTTTTTCCTGCTCCTCTTAGCATGATAAAGAAGATTCAAAGAGAGTGAGATGCCAGCTCCTTTCATTCAGTCAGTAGCTTCAATCATTTCTGGACGTTTTTCAATGGCAAAAATCAATGAATATTGTAAATGCACAAACAGTAATTTCTCCGCATTGCAAGGTGCAATTCTGAAATTTTTTGCTTTTTCCTGCTCCTCTTAGCATGATAAAGAAGATTCAAAGAGAGTGAGATGCCAGCTCCTTTCATTCAGTCAGTAGCTTCAATCATTTCTGGTATATGAATAACATGATGTTTTTCAATGGCAAAAATCAATGAATATTGTAAATGCACAAACAGTAATTTCTCCGCATTGCAAGTTGCAATTCTGAAATTTTTTGCTTTTTCCTGCTCCTCTTAGCATGATAAAGAAGATTCAAAGAGAGTGAGATGCCAGCTCCTTTCATTCAGTCAGTAGCTTCAATCATTTCTGGACGTTTTTCAATGGCAAAAATCAATGAATATTGTAAATGCACAAACAGTAATTTCTCCGCATTGCAAGGTGCAATTCTGAAATTTTTTGCTTTTTCCTGCTCCTCTTAGCATGATAAAGAAGATTCAAAGAGAGTGAGATGCCAGCTCCTTTCATTCAGTCAGTAGCTTCAATCATTTCTGGACGTTTTTCAATGGCAAAAATCAATGAATATTGTAAATGCACAAACAGTAATTTCTCCGCATTGCAAGGTGCAATTCTGAAATTTTTTGCTTTTTCCTGCTCCTCTTAGCATGATAAAGAAGATTCAAAGAGAGTTAGATGCCAGCTCCTTTCATTCAGTCAGTAGCTTCAAACATTTCTGGTATATGAATAACATGATGTTTTTCAATGGCAAAAATCAATGAATATTGTAAAAGCACAAACAGTAATTTCTCCGCATTGCAAGGTGCAATTCTGAAATTTTTTGCTTTTTCCTGCTCCTCTTAGCATGATAAAGAAGATTCAAAGAGAGTGAGATGCCAGCTCCTTTCATTCAGTCAGTAGCTTCAATCATTTCTGGACGTTTTTCAATGGCAAAAATCAATGAATATTGTAAATGCACAAACAGTAATTTCTCCGCATTGCAAGGTGCAATTCTGAAATTTTTTGCTTTTTCCTGCTCCTCTTAGCATGATAAAGAAGATTCAAAGAGAGTGAGATGCCAGCTCCTTTCATTCAGTCAGTACCTTCAATCATTTCTGGATGTTTTTCAATGGCAAAAATCAATGAATATTGTAAATGCACAAACAGTAATTTCTCCGCATTGCAAGGTGCAATTCTGAAATTTTTTGCTTTTTCCCGCTCCTCTTAGCATGATAAAGAAGATTCAAAGAGAGTGAGGTGCCAGCTCCTTTCATTCAGTCAGTAGCTTCAAACATTTCTGGTATATGAATAACATGTTTTTCAATGGCAAAAATCAATGAATATTGTAAATGCACAAACAGTAATTTCTCCGCATTGCAAGGTGCAATTCTGAAATTTTTTGATTTTTCCTGCTCCTCTTAGCATGATAAATAAGATTCAAAGAGAGTGAGATGCCAGCTCCTTTCATTCAGTCAGTAGCTTCAATCATTTCTGGACGTTTTTCAATGGCAAAAATCAATGAATATTGTAAATGCACAAACAGTAATTTCTCCGCATTGCAAGGTGCAATTCTGAAATTTTTTGCTTTTTCCTGCTCCTCTTAGCATGATAAAGAAGATTCAAAGAGAGTGAGATGCCAGCTCCTTTCATTCATAGAATCATAGAATCATAGAATCATAGAATGGTAGA
This sequence comes from Phyllobates terribilis, assembly GCF_046119375.1. Taxonomy (NCBI): domain Eukaryota; kingdom Metazoa; phylum Chordata; class Amphibia; order Anura; family Dendrobatidae; genus Phyllobates; species Phyllobates terribilis. Next base: position 100,814 of record NW_027364126.1, on the reverse strand, counting down.
GTTGGAAGGGACCTCCTGGGTCATCTGGTCCAACCCCCTGCTCAAAGCAGGATTCACTAAATCATCTCAGACAGATGTCTGTCCAGCCTCTGTTTGAAGACGTCCATTGAAGGGGAACTCACCACCTCTCGTGGCAGCCTGTTCCACTCATTAATCACCCTAACTGTCAAAAAGTTTTTTCTAATATCTAATCTGTGTCTCCTCCCATTTAGTTTCATCCCATTGCTTCTAGTCTTTCCTTGTGCAAATGAGAATAAAGATGATCCTTCTACAATGTGACAGCCCTTGACATATTTGTAGACAGCTATTAAGTCTCCTCTCAGTCTTCTTTTTTGCAAGCTAAACATTCCCAAATCCTGCAACCGTTCCTCATAGGACATGGTTTGCAGACCAGTCACCATTCTGGTCGCTCTTCTCTGAACTTGCTCCAGTTTGTCTATGTCTTTTTTAAAATGTGGGGCCCAAAACTGTACACAGTATTCCAGATGAGGTCTGACCAAAGAGGAGTAAAGACCAATAATGACTTCACGTGATCTAGACTGTATGCTTCTGTTAATACATCCCAGAATTGTATTTGCCTTTTTTGCTGCTGCATCACACTGTTGACTCATGTTCAGTCTATGATCTATTAGTATACCTAAATCTTTTTCACATGTACTGTTGCTTAGCTCTATTCCTCCCATTCTGTATATGCTTTTTTCATTTTTATTGCCCAGATGTAGTACTTTGCATTTTTCCCTGTTAAAAACCATTCTGTTGGTTGCTGCCCACTGCTCCAGTTTATTTAGGTCTTTTTGAATCCTCTCTCTCTCTTCTCTAGTATTAGCTATCCCTCCTAGCTTTGTGTCATCAGCAAATTTAATCAGTTTACCCTCAATTCCTTCATCTAAATCATTGATAAAGATGTTGAACAATACAGGTCCCAGGACGGAGCCCTGTGGTACCCCACTTGAGACATTCATCCAGCTGGATGTGAAGCCATTTACAATCACCCTTTGAGTCCGATCACTAAGCCAGTTATGAATCCACCTAACAGTTGCCTGGTCCATTGCATACTTGGTCATTTTTTCAATAAGGATGGTGTGAGATACTTTGTCAAATGCTTTGCTGAAGTCAAGATATACTATATCTACAGCATTTCCCTGATCCACCCAGTCAGTGATTCTGTCATAGAAGGAAATTAAGTTAGTCTGACATGACTTGTTAGTTATAAACCCATGCTGACTCTGGTTAATCACTTCATTCTTATCCAGGTACTTACATACATGTTGTTTAATAATTTGTTCAAAGATCTTTCCTGGTATAGAAGTCAGACTCACCGGCCTATAGTTCCCTTCAGTCAGTAGCTTCAATCATTTCTGGACGTTTTTCAATGGCAAAAATCAATGAATATTGTAAATGCACAAACAGTAATTTCTCCGCATTGCAAGGTGCAATTCTGAAATTTTTTGCTTTTTCCTGCTCCTCTTAGCATGATAAAGAAGATTCAAAGAGAGTGAGATGCCAGCTCCTTTCATTCAGTCAGTAGCTTCAAACATTTCTGGTATATGAATAACATGATGTTTTTCAATGGCAAAAATCAATGAATATTGTAAATGCACAAACAGTAATTTCTCCGCATTGCAAGGTGCAAGTCTGAAATTTTTTGCTTTTTCCTGCTCCTCTTAGCATGGTAAAGAAGATTCAAAGAGAGTGAGATGCCAGCTACTTTCATTCAGTCAGTAGCTTCAATCATTTCTGGACGTTTTTCAATGGTAAAAATCAATGAATATTGTAAATGCACAAACAGTAATTTCTCCACATTGCAAGGTGCAATTCTGAAATTTTTTGCTTTTTCCTGCTCCTCTTAGCATGATAAAGAAGATTCAAAGAGAGTGAGATGCCAGCTCCTTTCATTCAGTCAGTAGCTTCAAACATTTCTGGTATATGAATAACATGATGTTTTTCAATGGCAAAAATCAATGAATATTGTAAATGCACAAACAGTAATTTCTCCGCATTGCAAGGTGCAATTCTGAAATTTTTTGCTTTTTCCTGCTCCTCTTAGCATGATAAAGAAGATTCAAAGAGAGTGAGATGCCAGCTCCTTTCATTCAGTCAGTAGCTTCAAACATTTCTGGTATATGAATAACATGATGTTTTTCAATGGCAAAAATCAATGAATATTGTAAATGCACAAACAGTAATTTCTCCGCATTGCAAGGTGCAATGCTGAAATTTTTTGCTTTTTCCTGCTCCTCTTAGCATGATAAAGAAGATTCAAAGAGAGTGAGATGCCAGCTCCTTTCATTCAGTCAGTAGCTTCAAACATTTCTGGTATATGAATAACATGATGTTTTTCAATGGCAAAAATCAATGAATATTGTAAATGCACAAACAGTAATTTCTCCGCATTGCAAGGTGCAATTCTGAAATTTTTTGCTTTTTCCTGCTCCTCTTAGCATGATAAAGAAGATTCAAAGAGAGTGAGATGCCAGCTCCTTTCATTCAGTCAGTAGCTTCAATCATTTCTGGACGTTTTTCAATGGCAAAAATCAATGAATATTGTAAATGCACAAACAGTAATTTCTCCGCATTGCAAGGTGCAATTCTGAAATTTTTTGCTTTTTCCTGCTCCTCTTAGCATGATAAAGAAGATTCAAAGAGAGTGAGATGCCAGCTCCTTTCATTCAGTCAGTAGCTTCAATCATTTCTGGACGTTTTTCAATGGCAAAAATCAATGAATATTGTAAATGCACAAACAGTAATTTCTCCGCATTGCAAGGTGCAATTCTGAAATTTTTTGCTTTTTCCTGCTCCTCTTAGCATGACAAAGAAGATTCAAAGAGAGTAAGATGCCAGCTCCTTTTATTCAGTCAGTAGCTTCAATCATTTCTGGTATATGAATAACATGATGTTTTTCAATGGCAAAAATCAATGAATATTGTAAATGCACAAACAGTAATTTCTCCGCATTGCAAGGTGCAATTCTGAAATTTTTTGCTTTTTCCTGCTCCTCTTAGCATGATAAAGAAGATTCAAAGAGAGTGAGATGCCAGCTCCTTTCATTCAGTCAGTAGCTTCAATCATTTCTGGACGTTTTTCAATGGCAAAAATCAATGAATATTGTAAATGCACAAACAGTAATTTCTCCGCATTGCAAGGTGCAATTCTGAAATTTTTTGCTTTTTCCTGCTCCTCTTAGCATGATAAAGAAGATTCAAAGAGAGTGAGATGCCAGCTCCTTTCATTCAGTCAGTAGCTTCAATCATTTCTGGACGTTTTTCAATGGCAAAAATCAATGAATATTGTAAATGCACAAACAGTAATTTCTCCGCATTGCAAGGTGCAATTCTGAAATTTTTTGCTTTTTCCTGCTCCTCTTAGCATGATAAAGAAGATTCAAAGAGAGTGAGATGCCAGCTCCTTTCATTCAGTCAGTAGCTTCAAACATTTCTTGTATATGAATAACATGATGTTTTTCAATGGCAAAAATCAATGAATATTGTAAAAGCACAAACAGTAATTTCTCCGCATTGCAAGGTGCAATTCTGAAATTTTTTGCTTTTTCCTGCTCCTCTTAGCATGATAAAGAAGATTCAAAGAGAGTGAGATGCCAGCTCCTTTCATTCAGTCAGTAGCTTCAATCATTTCTGGACGTTTTTCAATGGCAAAAATCAATGAATATTGTAAATGCACAAACAGTAATTTCTCCGCATTGCAAGGTGCAATTCTGAAATTTTTTGCTTTTTCCTGCTCCTCTTAGCATGATAAAGAAGATTCAAAGAGAGTGAGATGCCAGCTCCTTTCATTCAGTCAGTAGCTTCAATCATTTCTGGTATATGAATAACATGATGTTTTTCAATGGCAAAAATCAATGAATATTGTAAATGCACAAACAGTAATTTCTCCGCATTGCAAGTTGCAATTCTGAAATTTTTTGCTTTTTCCTGCTCCTCTTAGCATGATAAAGAAGATTCAAAGAGAGTGAGATGCCAGCTCCTTTCATTCAGTCAGTAGCTTCAATCATTTCTGGACGTTTTTCAATGGCAAAAATCAATGAATATTGTAAATGCACAAACAGTAATTTCTCCGCATTGCAAGGTGCAATTCTGAAATTTTTTGCTTTTTCCTGCTCCTCTTAGCATGATAAAGAAGATTCAAAGAGAGTGAGATGCCAGCTCCTTTCATTCAGTCAGTAGCTTCAATCATTTCTGGACGTTTTTCAATGGCAAAAATCAATGAATATTGTAAATGCACAAACAGTAATTTCTCCGCATTGCAAGGTGCAATTCTGAAATTTTTTGCTTTTTCCTGCTCCTCTTAGCATGATAAAGAAGATTCAAAGAGAGTTAGATGCCAGCTCCTTTCATTCAGTCAGTAGCTTCAAACATTTCTGGTATATGAATAACATGATGTTTTTCAATGGCAAAAATCAATGAATATTGTAAAAGCACAAACAGTAATTTCTCCGCATTGCAAGGTGCAATTCTGAAATTTTTTGCTTTTTCCTGCTCCTCTTAGCATGATAAAGAAGATTCAAAGAGAGTGAGATGCCAGCTCCTTTCATTCAGTCAGTAGCTTCAATCATTTCTGGACGTTTTTCAATGGCAAAAATCAATGAATATTGTAAATGCACAAACAGTAATTTCTCCGCATTGCAAGGTGCAATTCTGAAATTTTTTGCTTTTTCCTGCTCCTCTTAGCATGATAAAGAAGATTCAAAGAGAGTGAGATGCCAGCTCCTTTCATTCAGTCAGTAGCTTCAATCATTTCTGGTATATGAATAACATGATGTTTTTCAATGGCAAAAATCAATGAATATTGTAAATGCACAAACAGTAATTTCTCCACATTGCAAGGTGCAATTCTGAAATTTTTTGCTTTTTCCTGCTCCTCTTAGCATGATAAAGAAGATTCAAAGAGAGTGAGATGCCAGCTCCTTTCATTCAGTCAGTAGCTTCAATCATTTCTGGACGTTTTTCAATGGCAAAAATCAATGAATATTGTAAATGCACAAACAGTAATTTCTCCGCATTGCAAGGTGCAATTCTGAAATTTTTTGCTTTTTCCTGCTCCTCTTAGCATGATAAAGAAGATTCAAAGAGAGCGAGATGCCAGCTCCTTTCATTCAGTCAGTAGCTTCAATCATTTCTGGTATATGAATAACATGATGTTTTTCAATGGCAAAAATCAATGAATATTGTAAATGCACAAACAGTAATTTCTCCGCATTGCAAGGTGCAATTCTGAAATTTTTTGCTTTTTCCTGCTCCTCTTAGCATGATAAAGAAGATTCAAAGAGAGTGAGATGCCAGCTCCTTTCATTCAGTCAGTAGCTTCAATCATTTCTGGACGTTTTTCAATGGCAAAAATCAATGAATATTGTAAATGCACAAACAGTAATTTCTCCGCATTGCAAGGTGCAATTCTGAAATTTTTTGCTTTTTCCTGCTCCTCTTAGCATGATAAAGAAGATTCAAAGAGAGTGAGATGCCAGCTCCTTTCATTCAGTCAGTAGCTTCAAACATTTCTGGTATATGAATAACATGATGTTTTTCAATGGCAAAAATCAATGAATATTGTAAATGCACAAACAGTAATTTCTCCGCATTGCAAGGTGCAATTCTGAAATTTTTTGCTTTTTCCTGCTCCTCTTAGCATGATAAAGAAGATTCAAAGAGAGTGAGATGCCAGCTCCTTTCATTCAGTCAGTAGCTTCAATCATTTCTGGACGTTTTTCAATGGCAAAAATCAATGAATATTGTAAATGCACAAACAGTAATTTCTCCGCATTGCAAGGTGCAATTCTGAAATTTTTTGCTTTTTCCTGCTCCTCTTAGCATGATAAAGAAGATTCAAAGAAAGTGAGATGCCAGCTCCTTTCATTCAGTCAGTAGCTTCAATCATTTCTGGTATATGAATAACATGATGTTTTTCAATGGCAAAAATCAATGAATATTGTAAATGCACAAACAGTAATTTCTCCGCATTGCAAGGTGCAATTCTGAAATTTTTTGCTTTTTCCTGCTCCTCTTAGCATGATAAAGAAGATTCAAAGAGAGTGAGATGCCAGCTCATTTCATTCAGTCAGTAGCTTCAAACATTTCTGGTATATGAATAACATGATGTTTTTCAATGGCAAAAATCAATGAATATTGTAAATGCACAAACTGTAATTTCTCCGCATTGCAAGGTGCAATTCTGAAATTTTTTGCTTTTTCCTGCTCCTCTTAGCATGATAAAGAAGATTCAAAGAGAGTGAGATGCCAGCTCCTTTCATTCAGTCAGTAGCTTCAATCATTTCTGGACGTTTTTCAATGGCAAAAATCAATGAATATTGTAAATGCACAAACAGTAATTTCTCCGCATTGCAAGGTGCAATTCTGAAATTTTTTGCTTTTTCCTGCTCCTCTTAGCATGATAAAGAAGATTCAAAGAGAGTGAGATGTCAGCTCCTTTCATTCAGTCAGTAGCTTCAAACATTTCTGGTATATGAATAACATGATGTTTTTCAATGGCAAAAATCAATGAATTTTGTAAATGCACAAACAGTAATTTCTCCGCATTGCAAGGTGCAATTCTGAAATTTTTTGCTTTTTCCTGCTCCTCTTAGCATGATAAAGAAGATTCAAAGAGAGTGAGATGCCAGTTCCTTTCATTCAGTCAGTAGCTTTAATCATTTCTGGACGTTTTTCAATGGCAAAAATCAATGAATATTGTAAATGCACAAACAGTAATTTCTCCGCATTGCAAGGTGCAATTCTGAAATTTTTTGCTTTTTCCTGCTCCTCTTAGCATGATAAAGAAGATTCAAAGAGAGTGAGATGCCAGCTCCTTTCATTCAGTCAGTAGCTTCAATCATTTCTGGTATATGAATAACATGATGTTTTTCAATGGCAAAAATCAATGAATATTGTAAATGCACAAACAGTAATTTCTCCGCATTGCAAGGTGCAATTCTGAATTTTTTTGCTTTTTCCTGCTCCTCTTAGCATGATAAAGAAGATTCAAAGAGAGTGAGATGCCAGCTCCTTTCATTCAGTCAGTAGCTTCAATCATTTCTGGACGTTTTTCAATGGCAAAAATCAATGAATATTGTAAATGCACAAACAGTAATTTCTCCGCATTGCAAGGTGCAATTCTGAAATTTTTTGCTTTTTCCTGCTCCTCTTAGCATGATAAACAAGATTCAAAGAGAGTGAGATGCCAGCTCCTTTCATTCAGTCAGTAGCTTCAATCATTTCTGGACGTTTTTCAATGGCAAAAATCAATGAATATTGTAAATGCACAAACAGTAATTTCTCCGCATTGCAAGGTGCAATTCTGAAATTTTTTGCTTTTTCCTGCTCCTCTTAGCATGATAAAGAAGATTCAAAGAGAGTGAGATGCCAGCTCCTTTCATTCAGTCAGTAGCTTCAAACATTTCTGGTATATGAATAACATGATGTTTTTCAATGGCAAAAATCAATGAATATTGTAAATGCACAAACAGTAATTTCTCCGCATTGCAAGGTGCAAGTCTGAAATTTTTTGCTTTTTCCTGCTCCTCTTAGCATGATAAAGAAGATTCAAAGAGAGTGAGATGCCAGCTACTTTCATTCAGTCAGTAGCTTCAATCATTTCTGGACGTTTTTCAATGGTAAAAATCAATGAATATTGTAAATGCACAAACAGTAATTTCTCCACATTGCAAGGTGCAATTCTGAAATTTTTTGCTTTTTCCTGCTCCTCTTAGCATGATAAAGAAGATTCAAAGAGAGTGAGATGCCAGCTCCTTTCATTCAGTCAGTAGCTTCAAACATTTCTGGTATATGAATAACATGATGTTTTTCAATGGCAAAAATCAATGAATATTGTAAATGCACAAACAGTAATTTCTCCGCATTGCAAGGTGCAATTCTGAAATTTTTTGCTTTTTCCTGCTCCTCTTAGCATGACAAAGAAGATTCAAAGAGAGTAAGATGCCAGCTCCTTTTATTCAGTCAGTAGCTTCAATCATTTCTGGTATATGAATAACATGATGTTTTTCAATGGCAAAAATCAATGAATATTGTAAATGCACAAACAGTAATTTCTCCGCATTGCAAGGTGCAATTCTGAAATTTTTTGCTTTTTCCTGCTCCTCTTAGCATGATAAAGAAGATTCAAAGAGAGTGAGATGCCAGCTCCTTTCATTCAGTCAGTAGCTTCAATCATTTCTGGTATATGAATAACATGATGTTTTTCAATGGCAAAAATCAATGAATATTGTAAATGCACAAACAGTAATTTCTCCGCATTGCAAGGTGCAATTCTGAATTTTTTTGCTTTTTCCTGCTCCTCTTAGCATGATAAAGAAGATTCAAAGAGAGTGAGATGCCAGCTCCTTTCATTCAGTCAGTAGCTTCAATCATTTCTGGACGTTTTTCAATGGCAAAAATCAATGAATATTGTAAATGCACAAACAGTAATTTCTCCGCATTGCAAGGTGCAATTCTGAAATTTTTTGCTTTTTCCTGCTCCTCTTAGCATGATAAACAAGATTCAAAGAGAGTGAGATGCCAGCTCCTTTCATTCAGTCAGTAGCTTCAATCATTTCTGGACGTTTTTCAATGGCAAAAATCAATGAATATTGTAAATGCACAAACAGTAATTTCTCCGCATTGCAAGGTGCAATTCTGAAATTTTTTGCTTTTTCCTGCTCCTCTTAGCATGATAAAGAAGATTCAAAGAGAGTGAGATGCCAGCTCCTTTCATTCAGTCAGTAGCTTCAAACATTTCTGGTATATGAATAACATGATGTTTTTCAATGGCAAAAATCAATGAATATTGTAAATGCACAAACAGTAATTTCTCCGCATTGCAAGGTGCAAGTCTGAAATTTTTTGCTTTTTCCTGCTCCTCTTAGCATGATAAAGAAGATTCAAAGAGAGTGAGATGCCAGCTACTTTCATTCAGTCAGTAGCTTCAATCATTTCTGGACGTTTTTCAATGGTAAAAATCAATGAATATTGTAAATGCACAAACAGTAATTTCTCCACATTGCAAGGTGCAATTCTGAAATTTTTTGCTTTTTCCTGCTCCTCTTAGCATGATAAAGAAGATTCAAAGAGAGTGAGATGCCAGCTCCTTTCATTCAGTCAGTAGCTTCAAACATTTCTGGTATATGAATAACATGATGTTTTTCAATGGCAAAAATCAATGAATATTGTAAATGCACAAACAGTAATTTCTCCGCATTGCAAGGTGCAATTCTGAAATTTTTTGCTTTTTCCTGCTCCTCTTAGCATGACAAAGAAGATTCAAAGAGAGTAAGATGCCAGCTCCTTTTATTCAGTCAGTAGCTTCAATCATTTCTGGTATATGAATAACATGATGTTTTTCAATGGCAAAAATCAATGAATATTGTAAATGCACAAACAGTAATTTCTCCGCATTGCAAGGTGCAATTCTGAAATTTTTTGCTTTTTCCTGCTCCTCTTAGCATGATAAAGAAGATTCAAAGAGAGTGAGATGCCAGCTCCTTTCATTCAGTCAGTAGCTTCAATCATTTCTGGACGTTTTTCAATGGCAAAAATCAATGAATATTGTAAATGCACAAACAGTAATTTCTCCGCATTGCAAGGTGCAATTCTGAAATTTTTTGCTTTTTCCTGCTCCTCTTAGCATGATAAAGAAGATTCAAAGAGAGTGAGATGCCAGCTCCTTTCATTCAGTCAGTAGCTTCAATCATTTCTGGACGTTTTTCAATGGCAAAAATCAATGAATATTGTAAATGCACAAACAGTAATTTCTCCGCATTGCAAGGTGCAATTCTGAAATTTTTTGCTTTTTCCTGCTCCTCTTAGCATGATAAAGAAGATTCAAAGAGAGTGAGATGCCAGCTCCTTTCATTCAGTCAGTAGCTTCAAACATTTCTTGTATATGAATAACATGATGTTTTTCAATGGCAAAAATCAATGAATATTGTAAAAGCACAAACAGTAATTTCTCCGCATTGCAAGGTGCAATTCTGAAATTTTTTGCTTTTTCCTGCTCCTCTTAGCATGATAAAGAAGATTCAAAGAGAGTGAGATGCCAGCTCCTTTCATTCAGTCAGTAGCTTCAATCATTTCTTGACGTTTTTCAATGGCAAAAATCAATGAATATTGTAAATGCACAAACAGTAATTTCTCCGCATTGCAAGGTGCAATTCTGAAATTTTTTGCTTTTTCCTGCTCCTCTTAGCATGATAAAGAAGATTCAAAGAGAGTGAGATGCCAGCTCCTTTCATTCAGTCAGTAGCTTCAATCATTTCTGGTATATGAATAACATGATGTTTTTCAATGGCAAAAATCAATGAATATTGTAAATGCACAAACAGTAATTTCTCCGCATTGCAACTTGCAATTCTGAAATTTTTTGCTTTTTCCTGCTCCTCTTAGCATGATAAAGAAGATTCAAAGAGAGTGAGATGCCAGCTCCTTTCATTCAGTCAGTAGCTTCAATCATTTCTGGACGTTTTTCAATGGCAAAAATCAATGAATATTGTAAATGCACAAACAGTAATTTCTCCGCATTGCAAGGTGCAATTCTGAAATTTTTTGCTTTTTCCTGCTCCTCTTAGCATGATAAAGAAGATTCAAAGAGAGTGAGATGCCAGCTCCTTTCATTCAGTCAGTAGCTTCAATCATTTCTGGACGTTTTTCAATGGCAAAAATCAATGAATATTGTAAATGCACAAACAGTAATTTCTCCGCATTGCAAGGTGCAATTCTGAAATTTTTTGCTTTTTCCTGCTCCTCTTAGCATGATAAAGAAGATTCAAAGAGAGTTAGATGCCAGCTCCTTTCATTCAGTCAGTAGCTTCAAACATTTCTGGTATATGAATAACATGATGTTTTTCAATGGCAAAAATCAATGAATATTGTAAAAGCACAAACAGTAATTTCTCCGCATTGCAAGGTGCAATTCTGAAATTTTTTGCTTTTTCCTGCTCCTCTTAGCATGATAAAGAAGATTCAAAGAGAGTGAGATGCCAGCTCCTTTCATTCAGTCAGTAGCTTCAATCATTTCTGGACGTTTTTCAATGGCAAAAATCAATGAATATTGTAAATGCACAAACAGTAATTTCTCCGCATTGCAAGGTGCAATTCTGAAATTTTTTGCTTTTTCCTGCTCCTCTTAGCATGATAAAGAAGATTCAAAGAGAGTGAGATGCCAGCTCCTTTCATTCAGTCAGTAGCTTCAATCATTTCTGGTATATGAATAACATGATGTTTTTCAATGGCAAAAATCAATGAATATTGTAAATGCACAAACAGTAATTTCTCCACATTGCAAGGTGCAATTCTGAAATTTTTTGCTTTTTCCTGCTCCTTTTAGCATGATAAAGAAGATTCAAAGAGAGTGAGATGCCAGCTCCTTTCATTCAGTCAGTAGCTTCAATCATTTCTGGACGTTTTTCAATGGCAAAAATCAATGAATATTGTAAATGCACAAACAGTAATTTCTCCGCATTGCAAGGTGCAATTCTGAAATTTTTTGCTTTTTCCTGCTCCTCTTAGCATGATAAAGAAGATTCAAAGAGAGCGAGATGCCAGCTCCTTTCATTCAGTCAGTAGCTTCAATCATTTCTGGTATATGAATAACATGATGTTTTTCAATGGCAAAAATCAATGAATATTGTAAATGCACAAACAGTAATTTCTCCGCATTGCAAGGTGCAATTCTGAAATTTTTTGCTTTTTCCTGCTCCTCTTAGCATGATAAAGAAGATTCAAAGAGAGTGAGATGCCAGCTCCTTTCATTCAGTCAGTAGCTTCAATCATTTCTGGACGTTTTTCAATGGCAAAAATCAATGAATATTGTAAATGCACAAACAGTAATTTCTCCGCATTGCAAGGTGCAATTCTGAAATTTTTTGCTTTTTCCTGCTCCTCTTAGCATGATAAAGAAGATTCAAAGAGAGTGAGATGCCAGCTCCTTTCATTCAGTCAGTAGCTTCAAACATTTCTGGTATATGAATAACATGATGTTTTTCAATGGCAAAAATCAATGAATATTGTAAATGCACAAACAGTAATTTCTCCGCATTGCAAGGTGCAATTCTGAAATTTTTTGCTTTTTCCTGCTCCTCTTAGCATGATAAAGAAGATTCAAAGAGAGTGAGATGCCAGCTCCTTTCATTCAGTCAGTAGCTTCAATCATTTCTGGACGTTTTTCAATGGCAAAAATCAATGAATATTGTAAATGCACAAACAGTAATTTCTCCGCATTGCAAGGTGCAATTCTGAAATTTTTTGCTTTTTCCTGCTCCTCTTAGCATGATAAAGAAGATTCAAAGAGAGTGAGATGCCAGCTCCTTTCATTCAGTCAGTAGCTTCAATCATTTCTGGTATATGAATAACATGATGTTTTTCAATGGCAAAAATCAATGAATATTGTAAATGCACAAACAGTAATTTCTCCGCATTGCAAGGTGCAATTCTGAAATTTTTTGCTTTTTCCTGCTCCTCTTAGCATGATAAAGAAGATTCAAAGAGAGTGAGATGCCAGCTCATTTCATTCAGTCAGTAGCTTCAAACATTTCTGGTATATGAATAACATGATGTTTTTCAATGGCAAAAATCAATGAATATTGTAAATGCACAAACTGTAATTTCTCCGCATTGCAAGGTGCAATTCTGAAATTTTTTGCTTTTTCCTGCTCCTCTTAGCATGATAAAGAAGATTCAAAGAGAGTGAGATGCCAGCTCCTTTCATTCAGTCAGTAGCTTCAATCATTTCTGGACGTTTTTCAATGGCAAAAATCAATGAATATTGTAAATGCACAAACAGTAATTTCTCCGCATTGCAAGGTGCAATTCTGAAATTTTTTGCTTTTTCCTGCTCCTCTTAGCATGATAAAGAAGATTCAAAGAGAGTGAGATGTCAGCTCCTTTCATTCAGTCAGTAGCTTCAAACATTTCTGGTATATGAATAACATGATGTTTTTCAATGGCAAAAATCAATGAATTTTGTAAATGCACAAACAGTAATTTCTCCGCATTGCAAGGTGCAATTCTGAAATTTTTTGCTTTTTCCTGCTCCTCTTAGCATGATAAAGAAGATTCAAAGAGAGTGAGATGCCAGTTCCTTTCATTCAGTCAGTAGCTTTAATCATTTCTGGACGTTTTTCAATGGCAAAAATCAATGAATATTGTAAATGCACAAACAGTAATTTCTCCGCATTGCAAGGTGCAATTCTGAAATTTTTTGCTTTTTCCTGCTCCTCTTAGCATGATAAAGAAGATTCAAAGAGAGTGAGATGCCAGCTCCTTTCATTCAGTCAGTAGCTTCAATCATTTCTGGTATATGAATAACATGATGTTTTTCAATGGCAAAAATCAATGAATATTGTAAATGCACAAACAGTAATTTCTCCGCATTGCAAGGTGCAATTCTGAATTTTTTTGCTTTTTCCTGCTCCTCTTAGCATGATAAAGAAGATTCAAAGAGAGTGAGATGCCAGCTCCTTTCATTCAGTCAGTAGCTTCAATCATTTCTGGACGTTTTTCAATGGCAAAAATCAATGAATATTGTAAATGCACAAACAGTAATTTCTCCGCATTGCAAGGTGCAATTCTGAAATTTTTTGCTTTTTCCTGCTCCTCTTAGCATGATAAACAAGATTCAAAGAGAGTGAGATGCCAGCTCCTTTCATTCAGTCAGTAGCTTCAATCATTTCTGGACGTTTTTCAATGGCAAAAATCAATGAATATTGTAAATGCACAAACAGTAATTTCTCCGCATTGCAAGGTGCAATTCTGAAATTTTTTGCTTTTTCCTGCTCCTCTTAGCATGATAAAGAAGATTCAAAGAGAGTGAGATGCCAGCTCCTTTCATTCAGTCAGTAGCTTCAAACATTTCTGGTATATGAATAACATGATGTTTTTCAATGGCAAAAATCAATGAATATTGTAAATGCACAAACAGTAATTTCTCCGCATTGCAAGGTGCAAGTCTGAAATTTTTTGCTTTTTCCTGCTCCTCTTAGCATGATAAAGAAGATTCAAAGAGAGTGAGATGCCAGCTACTTTCATTCAGTCAGTAGCTTCAATCATTTCTGGACGTTTTTCAATGGTAAAAATCAATGAATATTGTAAATGCACAAACAGTAATTTCTCCACATTGCAAGGTGCAATTCTGAAATTTTTTGCTTTTTCCTGCTCCTCTTAGCATGATAAAGAAGATTCAAAGAGAGTGAGATGCCAGCTCCTTTCATTCAGTCAGTAGCTTCAATCATTTCTGGTATATGAATAACATGATGTTTTTCAATGGCAAAAATCAATGAATATTGTAAATGCACAAACAGTAATTTCTCCGCATTGCAAGGTGCAATTCTGAAATTTTTTGCTTTTTCCTGCTCCTCTTAGCATGATAAAGAAGATTCAAAGAGAGTTAGATGCCAGCTCCTTTCATTCAGTCAGTAGCTTCAATCATTTCTGGACGTTTTTCAATGGCAAAAATCAATGAATATTGTAAATGCACAAACAGTAATTTCTCCGCATTGCAAGGTGCAATTCTGAAATTTTTTGCTTTTTCCTGCTCCTCTTAGCATGATAAAGAAGATTCAAAGAGAGTGAGATGTCAGCTCCTTTCATTCAGTCAGTAGCTTCAAACATTTCTGGTATATGAATAACATGATGTTTTTCAATGGCAAAAATCAATGAATTTTGTAAATGCACAAACAGTAATTTCTCCGCATTGCAAGGTGCAATTCTGAAATTTTTTGCTTTTTCCTGCTCCTCTTAGCATGGTAAAGAAGATTCAAAGAGAGTGAGATGCCAGTTCCTTTCATTCAGTCAGTAGCTTCAATCATTTCTGGACGTTTTTCAATGGCAAAAATCAATGAATATTGTAAATGCACAAACAGTAATTTCTCCGCATTGCAAGGTGCAATTCTGAAATTTTTTGCTTTTTCCTGCTCCTCTTAGCATGATAAAGAAGATTCAAAGAGAGTGAGATGCCAGCTCCTTTCATTCAGTCAGTAGCTTCAATCATTTCTGGTATATGAATAACATGATGTTTTTCAATGGCAAAAATCAATGAATATTGTAAATGCACAAACAGTAATTTCTCCGCATTGCAAGGTGCAATTCTGAAATTTTTTGCTTTTTCCTGCTCCTCTTAGCATGATAAAGAAGATTCAAAGAGAGTGAGATGCCAGCTCATTTCATTCAGTCAGTAGCTTCAAACATTTCTGGTATATGAATAACATGATGTTTTTCAATGGCAAAAATCAATGAATATTGTAAATGCACAAACTGTAATTTCTCCGCATTGCAAGGTGCAATTCTGAAATTTTTTGCTTTTTCCTGCTCCTCTTAGCATGATAAAGAAGATTCAAAGAGAGTGAGATGCCAGCTCCTTTCATTCAGTCAGTAGCTTCAATCATTTCTGGACGTTTTTCAATGGCAAAAATCAATGAATATTGTAAATGCACAAACAGTAATTTCTCCGCATTGCAAGGTGCAATTCTGAAATTTTTTGCTTTTTCCTGCTCCTCTTAGCATGATAAAGAAGATTCAAAGAGAGTGAGATGTCAGCTCCTTTCATTCAGTCAGTAGCTTCAAACATTTCTGGTATATGAATAACATGATGTTTTTCAATGGCAAAAATCAATGAATTTTGTAAATGCACAAACAGTAATTTCTCCGCATTGCAAGGTGCAATTCTGAAATTTTTTGCTTTTTCCTGCTCCTCTTAGCATGATAAAGAAGATTCAAAGAGAGTGAGATGCCAGTTCCTTTCATTCAGTCAGTAGCTTTAATCATTTCTGGACGTTTTTCAATGGCAAAAATCAATGAATATTGTAAATGCACAAACAGTAATTTCTCCGCATTGCAAGGTGCAATTCTGAAATTTTTTGCTTTTTCCTGCTCCTCTTAGCATGATAAAGAAGATTCAAAGAGAGTGAGATGCCAGCTCCTTTCATTCAGTCAGTAGCTTCAATCATTTCTGGTATATGAATAACATGATGTTTTTCAATGGCAAAAATCAATGAATATTGTAAATGCACAAACAGTAATTTCTCCGCATTGCAAGGTGCAATTCTGAATTTTTTTGCTTTTTCCTGCTCCTCTTAGCATGATAAAGAAGATTCAAAGAGAGTGAGATGCCAGCTCCTTTCATTCAGTCAGTAGCTTCAATCATTTCTGGACGTTTTTCAATGGCAAAAATCAATGAATATTGTAAATGCACAAACAGTAATTTCTCCGCATTGCAAGGTGCAATTCTGAAATTTTTTGCTTTTTCCTGCTCCTCTTAGCATGATAAACAAGATTCAAAGAGAGTGAGATGCCAGCTCCTTTCATTCAGTCAGTAGCTTCAATCATTTCTGGACGTTTTTCAATGGCAAAAATCAATGAATATTGTAAATGCACAAACAGTAATTTCTCCGCATTGCAAGGTGCAATTCTGAAATTTTTTGCTTTTTCCTGCTCCTCTTAGCATGATAAAGAAGATTCAAAGAGAGTGAGATGCCAGCTCCTTTCATTCAGTCAGTAGCTTCAAACATTTCTGGTATATGAATAACATGATGTTTTTCAATGGCAAAAATCAATGAATATTGTAAATGCACAAACAGTAATTTCTCCGCATTGCAAGGTGCAAGTCTGAAATTTTTTGCTTTTTCCTGCTCCTCTTAGCATGATAAAGAAGATTCAAAGAGAGTGAGATGCCAGCTACTTTCATTCAGTCAGTAGCTTCAATCATTTCTGGACGTTTTTCAATGGTAAAAATCAATGAATATTGTAAATGCACAAACAGTAATTTCTCCACATTGCAAGGTGCAATTCTGAAATTTTTTGCTTTTTCCTGCTCCTCTTAGCATGATAAAGAAGATTCAAAGAGAGTGAGATGCCAGCTCCTTTCATTCAGTCAGTAGCTTCAATCATTTCTGGTATATGAATAACATGATGTTTTTCAATGGCAAAAATCAATGAATATTGTAAATGCACAAACAGTAATTTCTCCGCATTGCAAGGTGCAATTCTGAAATTTTTTGCTTTTTCCTGCTCCTCTTAGCATGATAAAGAAGATTCAAAGAGAGTTAGATGCCAGCTCCTTTCATTCAGTCAGTAGCTTCAATCATTTCTGGACGTTTTTCAATGGCAAAAATCAATGAATATTGTAAATGCACAAACAGTAATTTCTCCGCATTGCAAGGTGCAATTCTGAAATTTTTTGCTTTTTCCTGCTCCTCTTAGCATGATAAAGAAGATTCAAAGAGAGTGAGATGTCAGCTCCTTTCATTCAGTCAGTAGCTTCAAACATTTCTGGTATATGAATAACATGATGTTTTTCAATGGCAAAAATCAATGAATTTTGTAAATGCACAAACAGTAATTTCTCCGCATTGCAAGGTGCAATTCTGAAATTTTTTGCTTTTTCCTGCTCCTCTTAGCATGATAAAGAAGATTCAAAGAGAGTGAGATGCCAGTTCCTTTCATTCAGTCAGTAGCTTCAATCATTTCTGGACGTTTTTCAATGGCAAAAATCAATGAATATTGTAAATGCACAAACAGTAATTTCTCCGCATTGCAAGGTGCAATTCTGAAATTTTTTGCTTTTTCCTGCTCCTCTTAGCATGATAAAGAAGATTCAAAGAGAGTGAGATGCCAGCTCCTTTCATTCAGTCAGTAGCTTCAATCATTTCTGGTATATGAATAACATGATGTTTTTCAATGGCAAAAATCAATGAATATTGTAAATGCACAAACAGTAATTTCTCCGCATTGCAAGGTGCAATTCTGAAATTTTTTGCTTTTTCCTGCTCCTCTTAGCATGATAAAGAAGATTCAAAGAGAGTGAGATGCCAGCTCCTTTCATTCAGTCAGTAGCTTCAATCATTTCTGGACGTTTTTCAATGGCAAAAATCAATGAATATTGTAAATGCACAAACAGTAATTTCTCCGCATTGCAAGGTGCAATTCTGAAATTTTTTGCTTTTTCCTGCTCCTCTTAGCATGATAAAGAAGATTCAAAGAGAGTGAGATGCCAGCTCCTTTCATTCAGTCAGTAGCTTCAATCATTTCTGGACGTTTTTCAATGGCAAAAATCAATGAATATTGTAAATGCACAAACAGTAATTTCTCCGCATTGCAAGGTGCAATTCTGAAATTTTTTGCTTTTTCCTGCTCCTCTTAGCATGATAAAGAAGATTCAAAGAGAGTGAGATGTCAGCTCCTTTCATTCAGTCAGTAGCTTCAAACATTTCTGGTATATGAATAACATGATGTTTTTCAATGGCAAAAATCAATGAATTTTGTAAATGCACAAACAGTAATTTCTCCGCATTGCAAGGTGCAATTCTGAAATTTTTTGCTTTTTCCTGCTCCTCTTTGCATGATAAAGAAGATTCAAAGAGAGTGAGATGCCAGTTCCTTTCATTCAGTCAGTAGCTTCAATCATTTCTGGACGTTTTTCAATGGCAAAAATCAATGAATATTGTAAATGCACAAACAGTAATTTCTCCGCATTGCAAGGTGCAATTCTGAAATTTTTTGCTTTTTCCTGCTCCTCTTAGCATGATAAAGAAGATTCAAAGAGAGTGAGATGCCAGCTCCTTTCATTCAGTCAGTAGCTTCAATCATTTCTGGACGTTTTTCAATGGCAAAAATCAATGAATATTGTAAATGCACAAACAGTAATTTCTCCGCATTGCAAGGTGCAATTCTGAAATTTTTTGCTTTTTCCTGCTCCTCTTAGCATGATAAACAAGATTCAAAGAGAGTGAGATGCCAGCTCCTTTCATTCAGTCAGTAGCTTCAATCATTTCTGGACGTTTTTCAATGGCAAAAATCAATGAATATTGTAAATGCACAAACAGTAATTTCTCCGCATTGCAAGGTGCAATTCTGAAATTTTTTGCTTTTTCCTGCTCCTCTTAGCATGATAAAGAAGATTCAAAGAGAGTGAGATGCCAGCTCCTTTCATTCAGTCAGTAGCTTCAAACATTTCTGGTATATGAATAACATGATGTTTTTCAATGGCAAAAATCAATGAATATTGTAAATGCACAAACAGTAATTTCTCCGCATTGCAAGGTGCAAGTCTGAAATTTTTTGCTTTTTCCTGCTCCTCTTAGCATGATAAAGAAGATTCAAAGAGAGTGAGATGCCAGCTACTTTCATTCAGTCAGTAGCTTCAATCATTTCTGGACGTTTTTCAATGGTAAAAATCAATGAATATTGTAAATGCACAAACAGTAATTTCTCCACATTGCAAGGTGCAATTCTGAAATTTTTTGCTTTTTCCTGCTCCTCTTAGCATGATAAAGAAGATTCAAAGAGAGTGAGATGCCAGCTCCTTTCATTCAGTCAGTAGCTTCAAACATTTCTGGTATATGAATAACATGATGTTTTTCAATGGCAAAAATCAATGAATATTGTAAATGCACAAACAGTAATTTCTCTGCATTGCAAGGTGCAATTCTGAAATTTTTTGCTTTTTCCTGCTCCTCTTAGCATGATAAAGAAGATTCAAAGAGAGTGAGATGCCAGCTACTTTCATTCAGTCAGTAGCTTCAATCATTTCTGGACGTTTTTCAATGGTAAAAATCAATGAATATTGTAAATGCACAAACAGTAATTTCTCCACATTGCAAGGTGCAATTCTGAAATTTTTTGCTTTTTCCTGCTCCTCTTAGCATGATAAAGAAGATTCAAAGAGAGTGAGATGCCAGCTCCTTTCATTCAGTCAGTAGCTTCAAACATTTCTGGTATATGAATAACATGATGTTTTTCAATGGCAAAAATCAATGAATATTGTAAATGCACAAACAGTAATTTCTCCGCATTGCAAGGTGCAATTCTGAAATTTTTTGCTTTTTCCTGCTCCTCTTAGCATGATAAAGAAGATTCAAAGAGAGTGAGATGCCAGCTCCTTTCATTCAGTCAGTAGCTTCAAACATTTCTGGTATATGAATAACATGATGTTTTTCAATGGCAAAAATCAATGAATATTGTAAATGCACAAACAGTAATTTCTCCGCATTGCAAGGTGCAATTCTGAAATTTTTTGCTTTTTCCTGCTCCTCTTAGCATGATAAAGAATATTCAAAGAGAGTGAGATGCCAGCTCCTTTCATTCAGTCAGTAGCTTCAATCATTTCTGGATGTTTTTCAATGGCAAAAATCAATGAATATTGTAAATGCACAAACTGTAATTTCTCCGCATTGCAAGGTGCAATTCTGAAATTTTTGGCTTTTTCCTGCTCCTCTTAGCATGATAAAGAAGATTCAAAGAGAGTGAGATGCCAGCTCCTTTCATTCAGTCAGTAGCTTCAATCATTTCTGAACGTTTTTCAATGGCAAAAATCAATGAATATTGTAAATGCACAAACAGTAATTTCTCCGCATTGCAAGGTGCAATTCTGAAATTTTTTGCTTTTTCCTGCTCCTCTTAGCATGATAAAGAAGATTCAAAGAGAGTGAGATGCCAGCTCCTTTCATTCAGTCAGTACCTTCAATCATTTCTGGATGTTTTTCAATGGCAAAAATCAATGAATATTGTAAATGCACAAACAGTAATTTCTCCGCATTGCAAGGTGCAATTCTGAAATTTTTTGCTTTTTCCCGCTCCTCTTAGCATGATAAAGAAGATTCAAAGAGAGTGAGGTGCCAGCTCCTTTCATTCAGTCAGTAGCTTCAAACATTTCTGGTATATGAATAACATGTTTTTCAATGGCAAAAATCATTGAATATTGTAAATGCACAAACAGTAATTTCTCCGCATTGCAAGGTGCAATTCTGAAATTTTTTGATTTTTCCTGCTCCTCTTAGCATGATAAAGAAGATTCAAAGAGAGTGAGATGCCAGCTCCTTTCATTCAGTCAGTAGCTTCAATCATTTCTGGACGTTTTTCAATGGCAAAAATCAATGAATATTGTAAATGCACAAACAGTAATTTCTCCGCATTGCAAGGTGCAATTCTGAAATTTTTTGCTTTTTCCTGCTCCTCTTAGCATGATAAAGAAGATTCAAAGAGAGTGAGATGCCAGCTCCTTTCATTCAGTCAGTAGCTTCAATCATTTCTGGACGTTTTTCAATGGCAAAAATCAATGAATATTGTAAATGCACAAACAGTAATTTCTCCGCATTGCAAGGTGCAATTCTGAAATTTTTTGCTTTTTCCTGCTCCTCTTAGCATGATAAAGAAGATTCAAAGAGAGTGAGATGCCAGCTCCTTTCATTCAGTCAGTAGCTTCAAACATTTCTGGTATATGAATAACATGATGTTTTTCAATGGCAAAAATCAATGAATATTGTAAATGCACAAACAGTAATTTCTCCGCATTGCAAGGTGCAAGTCTGAAATTTTTTGCTTTTTCCTGCTCCTCTTAGCATGATAAAGAAGATTCAAAGAGAGTGAGATGCCAGCTACTTTCATTCAGTCAGTAGCTTCAATCATTTCTGGACGTTTTTCAATGGTAAAAATCAATGAATATTGTAAATGCACAAACAGTAATTTCTCCACATTGCAAGGTGCAATTCTGAAATTATTTGCTTTTTCCTGCTCCTCTTAGCATGATAAAGAAGATTCAAAGAGAGTGAGATGCCAGCTCCTTTCATTCAGTCAGTAGCTTCAAACATTTCTGGTATATGAATAACATGATGTTTTTCAATGGCAAAAATCAATGAATATTGTAAATGCACAAACAGTAATTTCTCCGCATTGCAAGGTGCAATTCTGAAATTTTTTGCTTTTTCCTGCTCCTCTTAGCATGATAAAGAAGATTCAAAGAGAGTGAGATGCCAGCTCCTTTCATTCAGTCAGTAGCTTCAAACATTTCTGGTATATGAATAACATGATGTTTTTCAATGGCAAAAATCAATGAATATTGTAAATGCACAAAGAGTAATTTCTCCGCATTGCAAGGTGCAATTCTGAAATTTTTTGCTTTTTCCTGCTCCTCTTAGCATGATAAAGAAGATTCAAAGAGAGTGAGATGCCAGCTCCTTTCATTCAGTCAGTAGCTTCAATCATTTCTGGACGTTTTTCAATGGCAAAAATCAATGAATATTGTAAATGCACAAACAGTAATTTCTCCGCATTGCAAGGTGCAATTCTGAAATTTTTTGCTTTTTCCTGCTCCTCTTAGCATGATAAAGAAGATTCAAAGAGAGTGAGATGCCAGCTCCTTTCATTCAGTCAGTAGCTACAAACATTTCTGGTATATGAATAACATGATGTTTTTCAATGGCAAAAATCAATGAATATTGTAAATGCACAAACAGTAATTTCTCCGCATTGCAAGGTGCAATTCTGAAATTTTTTGCTTTTTCCTGCTCCTCTTAGCATGATAAAGAAGATTCAAAGAGAGTGAGATGCCAGCTCCTTTCATTCAGTCAGTAGCTTCAATCATTTCTGGACGTTTTTCAATGGCAAAAATCAATGAATATTGTAAATGCACAAACAGTAATTTCTCCGCATTGCAAGGTGCAATTCTGAAATTTTTTGCTTTTTCCTGCTCCTCTTAGCATGATAAAGAAGATTCAAAGAGAGTGAGATGCCAGCTCCTTTCATTCAGTCAGTAGCTTCAAACATTTCTGGTATATGAATAACATGATGTTTTTCAATGGCAAAAATCAATGAATATTGTAAATGCACAAACAGTAATTTCTCCGCATTGCAAGGTGCAATTCTGAAATTTTTTGCTTTTTCCTGCTCCTCTTAGCATGATAAAGAAGATTCAAAGAGAGTGAGATGCCAGCTCCTTTCATTCAGTCAGTAGCTTCAAACATTTCTGGTATATGAATAACATGATGTTTTTCAATGGCAAAAATCAATGAATATTGTAAATGCACAAACAGTAATTTCTCCGCATTGCAAGGTGCAATTCTGAAATTTTTTGCTTTTTCCTGCTCCTCTTAGCATGATAAAGAATATTCAAAGAGAGTGAGATGCCAGCTCCTTTCATTCAGTCAGTAGCTTCAATCATTTCTGGATGTTTTTCAATGGCAAAAATCAATGAATATTGTAAATGCACAAACTGTAATTTCTCCGCATTGCAAGGTGCAATTCTGAAATTTTTGGCTTTTTCCTGCTCCTCTTAGCATGATAAAGAAGATTCAAAGAGAGTGAGATGCCAGCTCCTTTCATTCAGTCAGTAGCTTCAATCATTTCTGGACGTTTTTCAATGGCAAAAATCAATGAATATTGTAAATGCACAAACAGTAATTTCTCCGCATTGCAAGGTGCAATTCTGAAATTTTTTGCTTTTTCCTGCTCCTCTTAGCATGATAAAGAAGATTCAAAGAGAGTGAGATGCCAGCTCCTTTCATTCAGTCAGTACCTTCAATCATTTCTGGATGTTTTTCAATGGCAAAAATCAATGAATATTGTAAATGCACAAACAGTAATTTCTCCGCATTGCAAGGTGCAATTCTGAAATTTTTTGCTTTTTCCCGCTCCTCTTAGCATGATAAAGAAGATTCAAAGAGAGTGAGGTGCCAGCTCCTTTCATTCAGTCAGTAGCTTCAAACATTTCTGGTATATGAATAACATGTTTTTCAATGGCAAAAATCATTGAATATTGTAAATGCACAAACAGTAATTTCTCCGCATTGCAAGGTGCAATTCTGAAATTTTTTGATTTTTCCTGCTCCTCTTAGCATGATAAAGAAGATTCAAAGAGAGTGAGATGCCAGCTCCTTTCATTCAGTCAGTAGCTTCAATCATTTCTGGACGTTTTTCAATGGCAAAAATCAATGAATATTGTAAATGCACAAACAGTAATTTCTCCGCATTGCAAGGTGCAATTCTGAAATTTTTTGCTTTTTCCTGCTCCTCTTAGCATGATAAAGAAGATTCAAAGAGAGTGAGATGCCAGCTCCTTTCATTCAGTCAGTAGCTTCAATCATTTCTGGACGTTTTTCAATGGCAAAAATCAATGAATATTGTAAATGCACAAACAGTAATTTCTCCGCATTGCAAGGTGCAATTCTGAAATTTTTTGCTTTTTCCTGCTCCTCTTAGCATGATAAAGAAGATTCAAAGAGAGTGAGATGCCAGCTCCTTTCATTCAGTCAGTAGCTTCAAACATTTCTGGTATATGAATAACATGATGTTTTTCAATGGCAAAAATCAATGAATATTGTAAATGCACAAACAGTAATTTCTCCGCATTGCAAGGTGCAAGTCTGAAATTTTTTGCTTTTTCCTGCTCCTCTTAGCATGATAAAGAAGATTCAAAGAGAGTGAGATGCCAGCTACTTTCATTCAGTCAGTAGCTTCAATCATTTCTGGACGTTTTTCAATGGTAAAAATCAATGA
The DNA here is from genome assembly GCF_046119375.1 of Phyllobates terribilis. Taxonomy (NCBI): domain Eukaryota; kingdom Metazoa; phylum Chordata; class Amphibia; order Anura; family Dendrobatidae; genus Phyllobates; species Phyllobates terribilis. The sequence goes on along the minus strand of NW_027364126.1, from coordinate 76,554 downwards.
ATATTGTAAATGCACAAACAGTAATTTCTCCACATTGCAAGGTGCAATTCTGAAATTATTTGCTTTTTCCTGCTCCTCTTAGCATGATAAAGAAGATTCAAAGAGAGTGAGATGCCAGCTCCTTTCATTCAGTCAGTAGCTTCAAACATTTCTGGTATATGAATAACATGATGTTTTTCAATGGCAAAAATCAATGAATATTGTAAATGCACAAACAGTAATTTCTCCGCATTGCAAGGTGCAATTCTGAAATTTTTTGCTTTTTCCTGCTCCTCTTAGCATGATAAAGAAGATTCAAAGAGAGTGAGATGCCAGCTCCTTTCATTCAGTCAGTAGCTTCAAACATTTCTGGTATATGAATAACATGATGTTTTTCAATGGCAAAAATCAATGAATATTGTAAATGCACAAAGAGTAATTTCTCCGCATTGCAAGGTGCAATTCTGAAATTTTTTGCTTTTTCCTGCTCCTCTTAGCATGATAAAGAAGATTCAAAGAGAGTGAGATGCCAGCTCCTTTCATTCAGTCAGTAGCTTCAATCATTTCTGGACGTTTTTCAATGGCAAAAATCAATGAATATTGTAAATGCACAAACAGTAATTTCTCCGCATTGCAAGGTGCAATTCTGAAATTTTTTGCTTTTTCCTGCTCCTCTTAGCATGATAAAGAAGATTCAAAGAGAGTGAGATGCCAGCTCCTTTCATTCAGTCAGTAGCTACAAACATTTCTGGTATATGAATAACATGATGTTTTTCAATGGCAAAAATCAATGAATATTGTAAATGCACAAACAGTAATTTCTCCGCATTGCAAGGTGCAATTCTGAAATTTTTTGCTTTTTCCTGCTCCTCTTAGCATGATAAAGAAGATTCAAAGAGAGTGAGATGCCAGCTCCTTTCATTCAGTCAGTAGCTTCAATCATTTCTGGACGTTTTTCAATGGCAAAAATCAATGAATATTGTAAATGCACAAACAGTAATTTCTCCGCATTGCAAGGTGCAATTCTGAAATTTTTTGCTTTTTCCTGCTCCTCTTAGCATGATAAAGAAGATTCAAAGAGAGTGAGATGCCAGCTCCTTTCATTCAGTCAGTAGCTTCAAACATTTCTGGTATATGAATAACATGATGTTTTTCAATGGCAAAAATCAATGAATATTGTAAATGCACAAAGAGTAATTTCTCCGCATTGCAAGGTGCAATTCTGAAATTTTTTGCTTTTTCCTGCTCCTCTTAGCATGATAAAGAAGATTCAAAGAGAGTGAGATGCCAGCTCCTTTCATTCAGTCAGTAGCTTCAATCATTTCTGGACGTTTTTCAATGGCAAAAATCAATGAATATTGTAAATGCACAAACAGTAATTTCTCCGCATTGCAAGGTGCAATTCTGAAATTTTTTGCTTTTTCCTGCTCCTCTTAGCATGATAAAGAAGATTCAAAGAGAGTGAGATGCCAGCTCCTTTCATTCAGTCAGTAGCTACAAACATTTCTGGTATATGAATAACATGATGTTTTTCAATGGCAAAAATCAATGAATATTGTAAATGCACAAACAGTAATTTCTCCGCATTGCAAGGTGCAATTCTGAAATTTTTTGCTTTTTCCTGCTCCTCTTAGCATGATAAAGAAGATTCAAAGAGAGTGAGATGCCAGCTCCTTTCATTCAGTCAGTAGCTTCAATCATTTCTGGACGTTTTTCAATGGCAAAAATCAATGAATATTGTAAATGCACAAACAGTAATTTCTCCGCATTGCAAGGTGCAATTCTGAAATTTTTTGCTTTTTCCTGCTCCTCTTAGCATGATAAAGAAGATTCAAAGAGAGTGAGATGCCAGCTCCTTTCATTCAGTCAGTAGCTTCAATCATTTCTGGACGTTTTTCAATGGCAAAAATCAATGAATATTGTAAATGCACAAACAGTAATTTCTCCGCATTGCAAGGTGCAATTCTGAAATTTTTTGCTTTTTCCTGCTCCTCTTAGCATGACAAAGAAGATTCAAAGAGAGTAAGATGCCAGCTCCTTTCATTCAGTCAGTAGCTTCAATCATTTCTGGTATATGAATAACATGATGTTTTTCAATGGCAAAAATCAATGAATATTGTAAATGCACAAACAGTAATTTCTCCGCATTGCAAGGTGCAATTCTGAAATTTTTTGCTTTTTCCTGCTCCTCTTAGCATGATAAAGAATATTCAAAGAGAGTGAGATGCCAGCTCCTTTCATTCAGTCAGTAGCTTCAATCATTTCTGGACGTTTTTCAATGGCAAAAATCAATGAATATTGTAAATGCACAAACAGTAATTTCTCCGCATTGCAAGGTGCAATTCTGAAATTTTTTGCTTTTTCCTGCTCCACTTAGCATGATAAAGAAGATTCAAAGAGAGTGAGATGCCAGCTCCTTTCATTCAGTCAGTAGCTTCAATCATTTCTGGACGTTTTTCAATGGCAAAAATCAATGAATATTGTAAATGCACAAACAGTAATTTCTCCGCATTGCAAGGTGCAATTCTGAAATTTTTTGCTTTTTCCTGCTCCTCTTAGCATGATAAAGAAGATTCAAAGAGAGTGAGATGCCAGCTCCTTTCATTCAGTCAGTAGCTTCAAACATTTCTGGTATATGAATAATATGATGTTTTTCAATGGCAAAAATCAATGAATATTGTAAAAGCACAAACAGTAATTTCTCCGCATTGCAAGGTGCAATTCTGAAATTTTTTGCTTTTTCCTGCTCCTCTTAGCATGATAAAGAAGATTCAAAGAGAGTGAGATGCCAGCTCCTTTCATTCAGTCAGTAGCTTCAATCATTTCTGGACGTTTTTCAATGGCAAAAATCAATGAATATTGTAAATGCACAAACAGTAATTTCTCCGCATTGCAAGGTGCAATTCTGAAATTTTTTGCTTTTTCCTGCTCCTCTTAGCATGATAAAGAAGATTCAAAGAGAGTGAGATGCCAGCTCCTTTCATTCAGTCAGTAGCTTCAATCATTTCTGGACGTTTTTCAATGGCAAAAATCAATGAATATTGTAAATGCACAAACAGTAATTTCTCCGCATTGCAAGGTGCAATTCTGAAATTTTTTGCTTTTTCCTGCTCCTCTTAGCATGACAAAGAAGATTCAAAGAGAGTAAGATGCCAGCTCCTTTCATTCAGTCAGTAGCTTCAATCATTTCTGGTATATGAATAACATGATGTTTTTCAATGGCAAAAATCAATGAATATTGTAAATGCACAAACAGTAATTTCTCCGCATTGCAAGGTGCAATTCTGAAATTTTTTGCTTTTTCCTGCTCCTCTTAGCATGATAAAGAAGATTCAAAGAGAGTGAGATGCCAGCTCCTTTCATTCAGTCAGTAGCTTCAATCATTTCTGGACGTTTTTCAATGGCAAAAATCAATGAATATTGTAAATGCACAAACAGTAATTTCTCCGCATTGCAAGGTGCAATTCTGAAATTTTTTGCTTTTTCCTGCTCCACTTAGCATGATAAAGAAGATTCAAAGAGAGTGAGATGCCAGCTCCTTTCATTCAGTCAGTAGCTTCAATCATTTCTGGACGTTTTTCAATGGCAAAAATCAATGAATATTGTAAATGCACAAACAGTAATTTCTCCGCATTGCAAGGTGCAATTCTGAAATTTTTTGCTTTTTCCTGCTCCTCTTAGCATGATAAAGAAGATTCAAAGAGAGTGAGATGCCAGCTCCTTTCATTCAGTCAGTAGCTTCAAACATTTCTGGTATATGAATAATATGATGTTTTTCAATGGCAAAAATCAATGAATATTGTAAAAGCACAAACAGTAATTTCTCCGCATTGCAAGGTGCAATTCTGAAATTTTTTGCTTTTTCCTGCTCCTCTTAGCATGATAAAGAAGATTCAAAGAGAGTGAGATGCCAGCTCCTTTCATTCAGTCAGTAGCTTCAATCATTTCTGGACGTTTTTCAATGGCAAAAATCAATGAATATTGTAAATGCACAAACAGTAATTTCTCCGCATTGCAAGGTGCAATTCTGAAATTTTTTGCTTTTTCCTGCTCCTCTTAGCATGATAAAGAAGATTCAAAGAGAGTGAGATGCCAGCTCCTTTCATTCAGTCAGTAGCTTCAATCATTTCTGGTATATGAATAACATGATGTTTTTCAATGGCAAAAATCAATGAATATTGTAAATGCACAAACAGTAATTTCTCCGCATTGCAAGTTGCAATTCTGAAATTTTTTGCTTTTTCCTGCTCCTCTTAGCATGATAAAGAAGATTCAAAGAGAGTGAGATGCCAGCTCCTTTCATTCAGTCAGTAGCTTCAATCATTTCTGGACGTTTTTCAATGGCAAAAATCAATGAATATTGTAAATGCACAAACAGTAATTTCTCCGCATTGCAAGGTGCAATTCTGAAATTTTTTGCTTTTTCCTGCTCCTCTTAGCATGATAAAGAAGATTCAAAGAGAGTGAGATGCCAGCTCCTTTCATTCAGTCAGTAGCTTCAAACATTTCTGGTATATGAATAACATGATGTTTTTCAATGGCAAAAATCAATGAATATTGTAAATGCACAAACAGTAATTTCTCCGCATTGCAAGGTGCAATTCTGAAATTTTTTGCTTTTTCCTGCTCCTCTTAGCATGATAAAGAAGATTCAAAGAGAGTGAGATGCCAGCTCCTTTCATTCAGTCAGTAGCTTCAATCATTTCTGGACGTTTTTCAATGGCAAAAATCAATGAATATTGTAAATGCACAAACAGTAATTTCTCCGCATTGCAAGGTGCAATTCTGAAATTTTTTGCTTTTTCCTGCTCCTCTTAGCATGATAAAGAAGATTCAAAGAGAGTGAGATGTCAGCTCCTTTCATTCAGTCAGTAGCTTCAAACATTTCTGGTATATGAATAACATGATGTTTTTCAATGGCAAAAATCAATGAATTTTGTAAATGCACAAACAGTAATTTCTCCGCATTGCAAGGTGCAATTCTGAAATTTTTTGCTTTTTCCTGCTCCTCTTAGCATGATAAAGAAGATTCAAAGAGAGTGAGATGCCAGTTCCTTTCATTCAGTCAGTAGCTTCAATCATTTCTGGACGTTTTTCAATGGCAAAAATCAATGAATATTGTAAATGCACAAACAGTAAATTCTCCGCATTGCAAGGTGCAATTCTGAAAATTTTTGCTTTTTCCTGCTCCTCTTAGCATGATAAAGAAGATTCAAAGAGAGTGAGATGCCAGCTCCTTTCATTCAGTCAGTAGCTTCAATCATTTCTGGTATATGAATAACATGATGTTTTTCAATGGCAAAAATCAATGAATATTGTAAATGCACAAACAGTAATTTCTCCGCATTGCAAGGTGCAATTCTGAAATTTTTTGCTTTTTCCTGCTCCTCTTAGCATGATAAAGAAGATTCAAAGAGAGTGAGATGCCAGCTCCTTTCATTCAGTCAGTAGCTTCAATCATTTCTGGACGTTTTTCAATGGCAAAAATCAATGAATATTGTAAATGCACAAACAGTAATTTCTCCGCATTGCAAGGTGCAATTCTGAAATTTTTTGCTTTTTCCTGCTCCTCTTAGCATGATAAAGAAGATTCAAAGAGAGTGAGATGCCAGCTCCTTTCATTCAGTCAGTAGCTTCAATCATTTCTGGACGTTTTTCAATGGCAAAAATCAATGAATATTGTAAATGCACAAACAGTAATTTCTCCGCATTGCAAGGTGCAATTCTGAAATTTTTTGCTTTTTCCTGCTCCTCTTAGCATGATAAAGAAGATTCAAAGAGAGTGAGATGTCAGCTCCTTTCATTCAGTCAGTAGCTTCAAACATTTCTGGTATATGAATAACATGATGTTTTTCAATGGCAAAAATCAATGAATTTTGTAAATGCACAAACAGTAATTTCTCCGCATTGCAAGGTGCAATTCTGAAATTTTTTGCTTTTTCCTGCTCCTCTTAGCATGATAAAGAAGATTCAAAGAGAGTGAGATGCCAGTTCCTTTCATTCAGTCAGTAGCTTCAATCATTTCTGGACGTTTTTCAATGGCAAAAATCAATGAATATTGTAAATGCACAAACAGTAATTTCTCCGCATTGCAAGGTGCAATTCTGAAATTTTTTGCTTTTTCCTGCTCCTCTTAGCATGATAAAGAAGATTCAAAGAGAGTGAGATGCCAGCTCCTTTCATTCAGTCAGTAGCTTCAATCATTTCTGGTATATGAATAACATGATGTTTTTCAATGGCAAAAATCAATGAATATTGTAAATGCACAAACAGTAATTTCTCCGCATTGCAAGGTGCAATTCTGAAATTTTTTGCTTTTTCCTGCTCCTCTTAGCATGATAAAGAAAATTCAAAGAGAGTGAGATGCCAGCTCCTTTCATTCAGTCAGTAGCTTCAATCATTTCTGGACATTTTTCAATGGCAAAAATCAATGAATATTGTAAATGCACAAACAGTAATTTCTCCGCATTGCAAGGTGCAATTCTGAAATTTTTTGCTTTTTCCTGCTCCTCTTAGCATGATAAACAAGATTCAAAGAGAGTGAGATGCCAGCTCCTTTCATTCAGTCAGTAGCTTCAATCATTTCTGGACGTTTTTCAATGGCAAAAATCAATGAATATTGTAAATGCACAAACAGTAATTTCTCCGCATTGCAAGGTGCAATTCTGAAATTTTTTGCTTTTTCCTGCTCCTCTTAGCATGATAAAGAAGATTCAAAGAGAGTGAGATGCCAGCTCCTTTCATTCAGTCAGTAGCTTCAAACATTTCTGGTATATGAATAACATGATGTTTTTCAATGGCAAAAATCAATGAATATTGTAAATGCACAAACAGTAATTTCTCCGCATTGCAAGGTGCAAGTCTGAAATTTTTTGCTTTTTCCTGCTCCTCTTAGCATGATAAAGAAGATTCAAAGAGAGTGAGATGCCAGCTACTTTCATTCAGTCAGTAGCTTCAATCATTTCTGGACGTTTTTCAATGGTAAAAATCAATGAATATTGTAAATGCACAAACAGTAATTTCTCCACATTGCAAGGTGCAATTCTGAAATTTTTTGCTTTTTCCTGCTCCTCTTAGCATGATAAAGAAGATTCAAAGAGAGTGAGATGCCAGCTCCTTTCATTCAGTCAGTAGCTTCAAACATTTCTGGTATATGAATAATATGATGTTTTTCAATGGCAAAAATCAATGAATATTGTAAAAGCACAAACAGTAATTTCTCCGCATTGCAAGGTGCAATTCTGAAATTTTTTGCTTTTTCCTGCTCCTCTTAGCATGATAAAGAAGATTCAAAGAGAGTGAGATGCCAGCTCCTTTCATTCAGTCAGTAGCTTCAATCATTTCTGGACGTTTTTCAATGGCAAAAATCAATGAATATTGTAAATGCACAAACAGTAATTTCTCCGCATTGCAAGGTGCAATTCTGAAATTTTTTGCTTTTTCCTGCTCCTCTTAGCATGATAAAGAAGATTCAAAGAGAGTGAGATGCCAGCTCCTTTCATTCAGTCAGTAGCTTCAATCATTTCTGGTATATGAATAACATGATGTTTTTCAATGGCAAAAATCAATGAATATTGTAAATGCACAAAGAGTAATTTCTCCGCATTGCAAGTTGCAATTCTGAAATTTTTTGCTTTTTCCTGCTCCTCTTAGCATGATAAAGAAGATTCAAAGAGAGTGAGATGCCAGCTCCTTTCATTCAGTCAGTAGCTTCAATCATTTCTGGACGTTTTTCAATGGCAAAAATCAATGAATATTGTAAATGCACAAACAGTAATTTCTCCGCATTGCAAGGTGCAATTCTGAAATTTTTTGCTTTTTCCTGCTCCTCTTAGCATGATAAAGAAGATTCAAAGAGAGTGAGATGCCAGCTCCTTTCATTCAGTCAGTAGCTTCAATCATTTCTGGACGTTTTTCAATGGCAAAAATCAATGAATATTGTAAATGCACAAACAGTAATTTCTCCGCATTGCAAGGTGCAATTCTGAAATTTTTTGCTTTTTCCTGCTCCTCTTAGCATGATAAAGAAGATTCAAAGAGAGTGAGATGCCAGCTCCTTTCATTCAGTCAGTAGCTTCAAACATTTCTGGTATATGAATAACATGATGTTTTTCAATGGCAAAAATCAATGAATATTGTAAATGCACAAACAGTAATTTCTCCGCATTGCAAGGTGCAATTCTGAAATTTTTTGCTTTTTCCTGCTCCTCTTAGCATGATAAAGAAGATTCAAAGAGAGTGAGATGCCAGCTCCTTTCATTCAGTCAGTAGCTTCAATCATTTCTGGACGTTTTTCAATGGCAAAAATCAATGAATATTGTAAATGCACAAACAGTAATTTCTCCGCATTGCAAGATGCAATTCTGAAATTTTTTGCTTTTTCCTGCTCCTCTTAGCATGATAAAGAAGATTCAAAGAGAGTGAGATGTCAGCTCCTTTCATTCAGTCAGTAGCTTCAAACATTTCTGGTATATGAATAACATGATGTTTTTCAATGGCAAAAATCAATGAATTTTGTAAATGCACAAACAGTAATTTCTCCGCATTGCAAGGTGCAATTCTGAAATTTTTTGCTTTTTCCTGCTCCTCTTAGCATGATAAAGAAGATTCAAAGAGAGTGAGATGCCAGCTCCTTTCATTCAGTCAGTAGCTTCAATCATTTCTGGACGTTTTTCAATGGCAAAAATCAATGAATATTGTAAATGCACAAACAGTAATTTCTCCGCATTGCAAGGTGCAATTCTGAAATTTTTTGCTTTTTCCTGCTCCTCTTAGCATGATAAAGAAGATTCAAAGAGAGTGAGATGCCAGCTCCTTTCATTCAGTCAGTAGCTTCAATCATTTCTGGTATATGAATAACATGATGTTTTTCAATGGCAAAAATCAATGAATATTGTAAATGCACAAACAGTAATTTCTCCGCATTGCAAGTTGCAATTCTGAAATTTTTTGCTTTTTCCTGCTCCTCTTAGCATGATAAAGAAGATTCAAAGAGAGTGAGATGCCAGCTCCTTTCATTCAGTCAGTAGCTTCAATCATTTCTGGACGTTTTTCAATGGCAAAAATCAATGAATATTGTAAATGCACAAACAGTAATTTCTCCGCATTGCAAGGTGCAATTCTGAAATTTTTTGCTTTTTCCTGCTCCTCTTAGCATGATAAAGAAGATTCAAAGAGAGTGAGATGCCAGCTCCTTTCATTCAGTCAGTAGCTTCAATCATTTCTGGACGTTTTTCAATGGCAAAAATCAATGAATATTGTAAATGCACAAACAGTAATTTCTCCGCATTGCAAGGTGCAATTCTGAAATTTTTTGCTTTTTCCTGCTCCTCTTAGCATGATAAAGAAGATTCAAAGAGAGTGAGATGCCAGCTCCTTTCATTCAGTCAGTAGCTTCAAACATTTCTGGTATATGAATAACATGATGTTTTTCAATGGCAAAAATCAATGAATATTGTAAATGCACAAACAGTAATTTCTCCGCATTGCAAGGTGCAATTCTGAAATTTTTTGCTTTTTCCTGCTCCTCTTAGCATGATAAAGAAGATTCAAAGAGAGTGAGATGCCAGCTCCTTTCATTCAGTCAGTAGCTTCAATCATTTCTGGACGTTTTTCAATGGCAAAAATCAATGAATATTGTAAATGCACAAACAGTAATTTCTCCGCATTGCAAGGTGCAATTCTGAAATTTTTTGCTTTTTCCTGCTCCTCTTAGCATGATAAAGAAGATTCAAAGAGAGTGAGATGTCAGCTCCTTTCATTCAGTCAGTAGCTTCAAACATTTCTGGTATATGAATAACATGATGTTTTTCAATGTCAAAAATCAATGAATTTTGTAAATGCACAAACAGTAATTTCTCCGCATTGCAAGGTGCAATTCTGAAATTTTTTGCTTTTTCCTTCTCCTCTTAGCATGATAAAGAAGATTCAAAGAGAGTGAGATGCCAGTTCCTTTCATTCAGTCAGTAGCTTCAATCATTTCTGGACGTTTTTCAATGGCAAAAATCAATGAATATTGTAAATGCACAAACAGTAATTTCTCCGCATTGCAAGGTGCAATTCTGAAATTTTTTGCTTTTTCCTGCTCCTCTTAGCATGATAAAGAAGATTCAAAGAGAGTGAGATGCCAGCTCCTTTCATTCAGTCAGTAGCTTCAATCATTTCTGGTATATGAATAACATGATGTTTTTCAATGGCAAAAATCAATGAATATTGTAAATGCACAAACAGTAATTTCTCCGCATTGCAAGGTGCAATTCTGAATTTTTTTGCTTTTTCCTGCTCCTCTTAGCATGATAAAGAAGATTCAAAGAGAGTGAGATGCCAGCTCCTTTCATTCAGTCAGTAGCTTCAATCATTTCTGGACGTTTTTCAATGGCAAAAATCAATGAATATTGTAAATGCACAAACAGTAATTTCTCCGCATTGCAAGGTGCAATTCTGAAATTTTTTGCTTTTTCCTGCTCCTCTTAGCATGATAAACAAGATTCAAAGAGAGTGAGATGCCAGCTCCTTTCATTCAGTCAGTAGCTTCAATCATTTCTGGACGTTTTTCAATGGCAAAAATCCATGAATATTGTAAATGCACAAACAGTAATTTCTCCGCATTGCAAGGTGCAATTCTGAAATTTTTTGCTTTTTCCTGCTCCTCTTAGCATGATAAAGAAGATTCAAAGAGAGTGAGATGCCAGCTCCTTTCATTCAGTCAGTAGCTTCAAACATTTCTGGTATATGAATAACATGATGTTTTTCAATGGCAAAAATCAATGAATATTGTAAATGCACAAACAGTAATTTCTCCGCATTGCAAGGTGCAAGTCTGAAATTTTTTGCTTTTTCCTGCTCCTCTTAGCATGATAAAGAAGATTCAAAGAGAGTGAGATGCCAGCTACTTTCATTCAGTCAGTAGCTTCAATCATTTCTGGACGTTTTTCAATGGTAAAAATCAATGAATATTGTAAATGCACAAACAGTAATTTCTCCACATTGCAAGGTGCAATTCTGAAATTTTTTGCTTTTTCCTGCTCCTCTTAGCATGATAAAGAAGATTCAAAGAGAGTGAGATGCCAGCTCCTTTCATTCAGTCAGTAGCTTCAATCATTTCTGGTATATGAATAACATGATGTTTTTCAATGGCAAAAATCAATGAATATTGTAAATGCACAAACAGTAATTTCTCCGCATTGCAAGGTGCAATTCTGAAATTTTTTGCTTTTTCCTGCTCCTCTTAGCATGATAAAGAAGATTCAAAGAGAGTGAGATGCCAGCTCCTTTCATTCAGTCAGTAGCTTCAATCATTTCTGGACGTTTTTCAATGGCAAAAATCAATGAATATTGTAAATGCACAAACAGTAATTTCTCCGCATTGCAAGGTGCAATTCTGAAATTTTTTGCTTTTTCCTGCTCCTCTTAGCATGATAAAGAAGATTCAAAGAGAGTGAGATGTCAGCTCCTTTCATTCAGTCAGTAGCTTCAAACATTTCTGGTATATGAATAACATGATGTTTTTCAATGGCAAAAATCAATGAATTTTGTAAATGCACAAACAGTAATTTCTCCGCATTGCAAGGTGCAATTCTGAAATTTTTTGCTTTTTCCTGCTCCTCTTAGCATGATAAAGAAGATTCAAAGAGAGTGAGATGCCAGTTCCTTTCATTCAGTCAGTAGCTTCAATCATTTCTGGACGTTTTTCAATGGCAAAAATCAATGAATATTGTAAATGCACAAACAGTAATTTCTCCGCATTGCAAGGTGCAATTCTGAAATTTTTTGCTTTTTCCTGCTCCTCTTAGCATGATAAAGAAGATTCAAAGAGAGTGAGATGCCAGCTCCTTTCATTCAGTCAGTAGCTTCAATCATTTCTGGTATATGAATAACATGATGTTTTTCAATGGCAAAAATCAATGAATATTGTAAATGCACAAACAGTAATTTCTCCGCATTGCAAGGTGCAATTCTGAAATTTTTTGCTTTTTCCTGCTCCTCTTAGCATGATAAAGAAGATTCAAAGAGAGTGAGATGCCAGCTCCTTTCATTCAGTCAGTAGCTTCAATCATTTCTGGACGTTTTTCAATGGCAAAAATCAATGAATATTGTAAATGCACAAACAGTAATTTCTCCGCATTGCAAGGTGCAATTCTGAAATTTTTTGCTTTTTCCTGCTCCTCTTAGCATGATAAAGAAGATTCAAAGAGAGTGAGATGCCAGTTCCTTTCATTCAGTCAGTAGCTTCAATCATTTCTGGACGTTTTTCAATGGCAAAAATCAATGAATATTGTAAATGCACAAACAGTAATTTCTCTGCATTGCAAGGTGCAATTCTGAAATTTTTTGCTTTTTCCTGCTCCTCTTAGCATGATAAAGAAGATTCAAAGAGAGTGAGATGCCAGCTCCTTTCATTCAGTCAGTAGCTTCAATCATTTCTGGTATATGAATAACATGATGTTTTTCAATGGCAAAAATCAATGAATATTGTAAATGCACAAACAGTAATTTCTCCGCATTGCAAGGTGCAATTCTGAAATTTTTTGCTTTTTCCTGCTCCTCTTAGCATGATAAAGAAGATTCAAAGAGAGTGAGATGCCAGCTCCTTTCATTCAGTCAGTAGCTTCAATCATTTCTGGACGTTTTTCAATGGCAAAAATCAATGAATATTGTAAATGCACAAACAGTAATTTCTCCGCATTGCAAGGTGCAATTCTGAAATTTTTTGCTTTTTCCTGCTCCTCTTAGCATGATAAAGAATATTCAAAGAGAGTGAGATGTCAGCTCCTTTCATTCAGTCAGTAGCTTCAAACATTTCTGGTATATGAATAACATGATGTTTTTCAATGGCAAAAATCAATGAATTTTGTAAATGCACAAACAGTAATTTCTCCGCATTGCAAGGTGCAATTCTGAAATTTTTTGCTTTTTCCTGCTCCTCTTAGCATGATAAAGAAGATTCAAAGAGAGTGAGATGCCAGTTCCTTTCATTCAGTCAGTAGCTTCAATCATTTCTGGACGTTTTTCAATGGCAAAAATCAATGAATATTGTAAATGCACAAACAGTAATTTCTCCGCATTGCAAGGTGCAATTCTGAAATTTTTTGCTTTTTCCTGCTCCTCTTAGCATGATAAAGAAGATTCAAAGAGAGTGAGATGCCAGCTCCTTTCATTCAGTCAGTAGCTTCAATCATTTCTGGTATATGAATAACATGATGTTTTTCAATGGCAAAAATCAATGAATATTGTAAATGCACAAACAGTAATTTCTCCGCATTGCAAGGTGCAATTCTGAAATTTTTTGCTTTTTCCTGCTCCTCTTAGCATGATAAAGAAGATTCAAAGAGAGTGAGATGCCAGCTCCTTTCATTCAGTCAGTAGCTTCAATCATTTCTGGACGTTTTTCAATGGCAAAAATCAATGAATATTGTAAATGCACAAACAGTAATTTCTCCGCATTGCAAGGTGCAATTCTGAAATTTTTTGCTTTTTCCTGCTCCTCTTAGCATGATAAAGAAGATTCAAAGAGAGTGAGATGCCAGTTCCTTTCATTCAGTCAGTAGCTTCAATCATTTCTGGACGTTTTTCAATGGCAAAAATCAATGAATATTGTAAATGCACAAACAGTAATTTCTCTGCATTGCAAGGTGCAATTCTGAAATTTTTTGCTTTTTCCTGCTCCTCTTAGCATGATAAAGAAGATTCAAAGAGAGTGAGATGCCAGCTCCTTTCATTCAGTCAGTAGCTTCAATCATTTCTGGTATATGAATAACATGATGTTTTTCAATGGCAAAAATCAATGAATATTGTAAATGCACAAACAGTAATTTCTCCGCATTGCAAGGTGCAATTCTGAAATTTTTTGCTTTTTCCTGCTCCTCTTAGCATGATAAAGAAGATTCAAAGAGAGTGAGATGCCAGCTCCTTTCATTCAGTCAGTAGCTTCAATCATTTCTGGACGTTTTTCAATGGCAAAAATCAATGAATATTGTAAATGCACAAACAGTAATTTCTCCGCATTGCAAGGTGCAATTCTGAAATTTTTTGCTTTTTCCTGCTCCTCGTAGCATGATAAACAAGATTCAAAGAGAGTGAGATGCCAGCTCCTTTCATTCAGTCAGTAGCTTCAATCATTTCTGGACGTTTTTCAATGGCAAAAATCAATGAATATTGTAAATGCACAAACAGTAATTTCTCCGCATTGCAAGGTGCAATTCTGAAATTTTTTGCTTTTTCCTGCTCCTCTTAGCATGATAAAGAAGATTCAAAGAGAGTGAGATGCCAGCTCCTTTCATTCAGTCAGTAGCTTCAAACATTTCTGGTATATGAATAACATGATGTTTTTCAATGGCAAAAATCAATGAATATTGTAAATGCACAAACAGTAATTTCTCCGCATTGCAAGGTGCAATTCTGAAATTTTTTGCTTTTTCCTGCTCCTCTTAGCATGATAAAGAAGATTCAAAGAGAGTGAGATGCCAGCTCCTTTCATTCAGTCAGTAGCTTCAAACATTTCTGGTATATGAATAACATGATGTTTTTCAATGGCAAAAATCAATGAATATTGTAAATGCACAAACAGTAATTTCTCCGCATTGCAAGGTGCAATTCTGAAATTTTTTGCTTTTTCCTGCTCCTCTTAGCATGATAAAGAATATTCAAAGAGAGTGAGATGCCAGCTCCTTTCATTCAGTCAGTAGCTTCAATCATTTCTGGATGTTTTTCAATGGCAAAAATCAATGAATATTGTAAATGCACAAACTGTAATTTCTCCGCATTGCAAGGTGCAATTCTGAAATTTTTGGCTTTTTCCTGCTCCTCTTAGCATGATAAAGAAGATTCAAAGAGAGTGAGATGCCAGCTCCTTTCATTCAGTCAGTAGCTTCAATCATTTCTGGACGTTTTTCAATGGCAAAAATCAATGAATATTGTAAATGCACAAACAGTAATTTCTCCGCATTGCAAGGTGCAATTCTGAAATTTTTTGCTTTTTCCTGCTCCTCTTAGCATGATAAAGAAGATTCAAAGAGAGTGAGATGCCAGCTCCTTTCATTCAGTCAGTACCTTCAATCATTTCTGGATGTTTTTCAATGGCAAAAATCAATGAATATTGTAAATGCACAAACAGTAATTTCTCCGCATTGCAAGGTGCAATTCTGAAATTTTTTGCTTTTTCCCGCTCCTCTTAGCATGATAAAGAAGATTCAAAGAGAGTGAGGTGCCAGCTCCTTTCATTCAGTCAGTAGCTTCAAACATTTCTGGTATATGAATAACATGTTTTTCAATGGCAAAAATCATTGAATATTGTAAATGCACAAACAGTAATTTCTCCGCATTGCAAGGTGCAATTCTGAAATTTTTAGATTTTTCCTGCTCCTCTTAGCATGATAAAGAAGATTCAAAGAGAGTGAGATGCCAGCTCCTTTCATTCAGTCAGTAGCTTCAATCATTTCTGGACGTTTTTCAATGGCAAAAATCAATGAATATTGTAAATGCACAAACAGTAATTTCTCCGCATTGCAAGGTGCAATTCTGAAATTTTTTGCTTTTTCCTGCTCCTCTTAGCATGATAAAGAAGATTCAAAGAGAGTGAGATGCCAGCTCCTTTCATTCAGTCAGTAGCTTCAATCAATTCTGGACGTTTTTCAATGGCAAAAATCAATGAATATTGTAAATGCACAAACAGTAATTTCTCCGCATTGCAAGGTGCAATTCTGAAATTTTTTGCTTTTTCCTGCTCCTCTTAGCATGATAAAGAAGATACAAAGAGAGTGAGATGCCAGCTCCTTTCATTCAGTCAGTAGCTTCAAACATTTCTGGTATATGAATAACATGATGTTTTTCAATGGCAAAAATCAATGAATATTGTAAATGCACAAACAGTAATTTCTCCGCATTGCAAGGTGCAAGTCTGAAATTTTTTGCTTTTTCCTGCTCCTCTTAGCATGATAAAGAAGATTCAAAGAGAGTGAGATGCCAGCTACTTTCATTCAGTCAGTAGCTTCAATCATTTCTGGACGTTTTTCAATGGTAAAAATCAATGAATATTGTAAATGCACAAACAGTAATTTCTCCACATTGCAAGGTGCAATTCTGAAATTTTTTGCTTTTTCCTGCACCTCTTAGCATGATAAAGAAGATTCAAAGAGAGTGAGATGCCAGCTCCTTTCATTCAGTCAGTAGCTTCAAACATTTCTGGTATATGAAAAACATGATGTTTTTCAATGGCAAAAATCAATGAATATTGTAAATGCACAAACAGTAATTTCTCCGCATTGCAAGGTGCAATTCTGAAATTTTTTGCTTTTTCCTGCTCCTCTTAGCATGATAAAGAAGATTCAAAGAGAGTGAGATGCCAGCTCCTTTCATTCAGTCAGTAGCTTCAAACATTTCTGGTATATGAATAACATGATGTTTTTCAATGGCAAAAATCAATGAATATTGTAAATGCACAAAGAGTAATTTCTCCGCATTGCAAGGTGCAATTCTGAAATTTTTTGCTTTTTCCTGCTCCTCTTAGCATGATAAAGAAGATTCAAAGAGAGTGAGATGCCAGCTCCTTTCATTCAGTCAGTAGCTTCAATCATTTCTGGACGTTTTTCAATGGCAAAAATCAATGAATATTGTAAATGCACAAACAGTAATTTCTCCGCATTGCAAGGTGCAATTCTGAAATTTTTTGCTTTTTCCTGCTCCTCTTAGCATGATAAAGAAGATTCAAAGAGAGTGAGATGCCAGCTCCTTTCATTCAGTCAGTAGCTTCAATCATTTCTGGACGTTTTTCAATGGCAAAAATCAATGAATATTGTAAATGCACAAACAGTAATTTCTCCGCATTGCAAGGTGCAATTCTGAAATTTTTTGCTTTTTCCTGCTCCTCTTAGCATGATAAAGAAGATTCAAAGAGAGTGAGATGCCAGCTCCTTTCATTCAGTCAGTAGCTACAAACATTTCTGGTATATGAATAACATGATGTTTTTCAATGGCAAAAATCAATGAATATTGTAAATGCACAAACAGTAATTTCTCCGCATTGCAAGGTGCAATTCTGAAATTTTTTGCTTTTTCCTGCTCCTCTTAGCATGATAAAGAAGATTCAAAGAGAGTGAGATGCCAGCTCCTTTCATTCAGTCAGTAGCTTCAATCATTTCTGGACGTTTTTCAATGGCAAAAATCAATGAATATTGTAAATGCACAAACAGTAATTTCTCCGCATTGCAAGGTGCAATTCTGAAATTTTTTGCTTTTTCCTGCTCCTCTTAGCATGATAAAGAAGATTCAAAGAGAGTGAGATGCCAGCTCCTTTCATTCAGTCAGTAGCTTCAATCATTTCTGGACGTTTTTCAATGGCAAAAATCAATGAATATTGTAAATGCACAAACAGTAATTTCTCCGCATTGCAAGGTGCAATTCTGAAATTTTTTGCTTTTTCCTGCTCCTCTTAGCATGACAAAGAAGATTCAAAGAGATTAAGATGCCAGCTCCTTTCATTCAGTCAGTAGCTTCAATCATTTCTGGTATATGAATAACATGATGTTTTTCAATGGCAAAAATCAATGAATATTGTAAATGCACAAACAGTAATTTCTCCGCATTGCAAGGTGCAATTCTGAAATTTTTTGCTTTTTCCTGCTCCTCTTAGCATGATAAAGAAGATTCAAAGAGAGTGAGATGCCAGCTCCTTTCATTCAGTCAGTAGCTTCAATCATTTCTGGACGTTTTTCAATGGCAAAAATCAATGAATATTGTAAATGCACAAACAGTAATTTCTCCGCATTGCAAGGTGCAATTCTGAAATTTTTTGCTTTTTCCTGCTCCTCTTAGCATGATAAAGAAGATTCAAAGAGAGTGAGATGCCAGCTCCTTTCATTCAGTCAGTAGCTTCAATCATTTCTGGACGTTTTTCAATGGCAAAAATCAATGAATATTGTAAATGCACAAACAGTAATTTCTCCGCATTGCAAGGTGCAATTCTGAAATTTTTTGCTTTTTCCTGCTCCTCTTAGCATGATAAAGAAGATTCAAAGAGAGTGAGATGCCAGGTCCTTTCATTCAGTCAGTAGCTTCAAACATTTCTGGTATATGAATAATATGATGTTTTTCAATGGCAAAAATCAATGAATATTGTAAAAGCACAAACAGTAATTTCTCCGCATTGCAAGGTGCAATTCTGAAATTTTTTGCTTTTTCCTGCTCCTCTTAGCATGATAAAGAAGATTCAAAGAGAGTGAGATGCCAGCTCCTTTCATTCAGTCAGTAGCTTCAATCATTTCTGGACGTTTTTCAATGGCAAAAATCAATGAATATTGTAAATGCACAAACAGTAATTTCTCCGCATTGCAAGGTGCAATTCTGAAATTTTTTGCTTTTTCCTGCTCCTCTTAGCATGATAAAGAAGATTCAAAGAGAGTGAGATGCCAGCTCCTTTCATTCAGTCAGTAGCTTCAATCATTTCTGGTATATGAATAACATGATGTTTTTCAATGGCAAAAATCAATGAATATTGTAAATGCACAAACAGTAATTTCTCCGCATTGCAAGTTGCAATTCTGAAATTTTTTGCTTTTTCCTGCTCCTCTTAGCATGATAAAGAAGATTCAAAGAGAGTGAGATGCCAGCTCCTTTCATTCAGTCAGTAGCTTCAATCATTTCTGGACGTTTTTCAATGGCAAAAATCAATGAATATTGTAAATGCACAAACAGTAATTTCTCCGCATTGCAAGGTGCAATTCTGAAATTTTTTGCTTTTTCCTGCTCCTCTTAGCATGATAAAGAAGATTCAAAGAGAGTGAGATGCCAGCTCCTTTCATTCAGTCAGTAGCTTCAAACATTTCTGGTATATGAATAACATGATGTTTTTCAATGGCAAAAATCAATGAATATTGTAAATGCACAAACAGTAATTTCTCCGCATTGCAAGGTGCAATTCTGAAATTTTTTGCTTTTTCCTGCTCCTCTTAGCATGATAAAGAAGATTCAAAGAGAGTGAGATGCCAGCTCCTTTCATTCAGTCAGTAGCTTCAATCATTTCTGGACGTTTTTCAATGGCAAAAATCAATGAATATTGTAAATGCACAAACAGTAATTTCTCCGCATTGCAAGGTGCAATTCTGAAATTTTTTGCTTTTTCCTGCTCCTCTTAGCATGACAAAGAAGATTCAAAGAGAGTAAGATGCCAGCTCCTTTCATTCAGTCAGTAGCATCAATCATTTCTGGTATATGAATAACATGATGTTTTTCAATGGCAAAAATCAATGAATATTGTAAATGCACAAACAGTAATTTCTCCGCATTGCAAGGTGCAATTCTGAAATTTTTTGCTTTTTCCTGCTCCTCTTAGCATGATAAAGAAGATTCAAAGAGAGTGAGATGCCAGCTCCTTTCATTCAGTCAGTAGCTTCAATCATTTCTGGACGTTTTTCAATGGCAAAAATCAATGAATATTGTAAATGCACAAACAGTAATTTCTCCGCATTGCAAGGTGCAATTCTGAAATTTTTTGCTTTTTCCTGCTCCTCTTAGCATGATAAAGAAGATTCAAAGAGAGTGAGATGCCAGCTCCTTTCATTCAGTCAGTAGCTTCAATCATTTCTGGACGTTTTTCAATGGCAAAAATCAATGAATATTGTAAATGCACAAACAGTAATTTCTCCGCATTGCAAGGTGCAATTCTGAAATTTTTTGCTTTTTCCTGCTCCTCTTAGCATGATAAAGAAGATTCAAAGAGAGTGAGATGCCAGGTCCTTTCATTCAGTCAGTAGCTTCAAACATTTCTGGTATATGAATAATATGATGTTTTTCAATGGCAAAAATAAATGAATATTGTAAAAGCACAAACAGTAATTTCTCCGCATTGCAAGGTGCAATTCTGAAATTTTTTGCTTTTTCCTGCTCCTCTTAGCATGATAAAGAAGATTCAAAGAGAGTGAGATGCCAGCTCCTTTCATTCAGTCAGTAGCTTCAATCATTTCTGGACGTTTTTCAATGGCAAAAATCAATGAATATTGTAAATGCACAAACAGTAATTTCTCCGCATTGCAAGGTGCAATTCTGAAATTTTTTGCTTTTTCCTGCTCCTCTTAGCATGATAAAGAAGATTCAAAGAGAGTGAGATGCCAGCTCCTTTCATTCAGTCAGTAGCTTCAATCATTTCTGGTATATGAATAACATGATGTTTTTCAATGCCAAAAATCAATGAATATTGTAAATGCACAAACAGTAATTTCTCCGCATTGCAAGTTGCAATTCTGAAATTTTTTGCTTTTTCCTGCTCCTCTTAGCATGATAAAGAAGACTCAAAGAGAGTGAGATGCCAGCTCCTTTCATTCAGTCAGTAGCTTCAATCATTTCTGGACGTTTTTCAATGGCAAAAATCAATGAATATTGTAAATGCACAAACAGTAATTTCTCCGCATTGCAAGGTGCAATTCTGAAATTTTTTGCTTTTTCCTGCTCCTCTTAGCATAATAAAGAAGATTCAAAGAGAGTGAGATGCCAGCTCCTTTCATTCAGTCAGTAGCTTCAATCATTTCTGGACGTTTTTCAATGGCAAAAATCAATGAATATTGTAAATGCACAAACAGTAATTTCTCCGCATTGCAAAGTGCAATTCTGAAATTTTTTGCTTTTTCCTGCTCCTCTTAGCATGATAAAGAAGATTCAAAGAGAGTGAGATGCCAGCTCCTTTCATTCAGTCAGTAGCTTCAAACATTTCTGGTATATGAATAACATGATGTTTTTCAATGGCAAAAATCAATGAATATTGTAAATGCACAAACAGTAATTTCTCCGCATTGCAAGGTGCAATTCTGAAATTTTTTGCTTTTTCCTGCTCCTCTTAGCATGATAAAGAAGATTCAAAGAGAGTGAGATGCCAGCTCCTTTCATTCAGTCAGTAGCTTCAATCATTTCTGGTATATGAATAACATGATGTTTTTCAATGGCAAAAATCAATGAATATTGTAAATGCACAAACAGTAATTTCTCCACATTGTAAGGTGCAATTCTGAAATTTTTTGCTTTTTCCTGCTCCTCTTAGCATGATAAAGAAGATTCAAAGAGAGTGAGATGCCAGCTCCTTTCATTCAGTCAGTAGCTTCAATCATTTCTGGACGTTTTTCAATGGCAAAAATCAATGAATATTGTAAATGCACAAACAGTAATTTCTCCGCATTGCAAGGTGCAATTCTGAAATTTTTTGCTTTTTCCTGCTCCTCTTAGCATGATAAAGAAGATTCAAAGAGAGTGAGATGCCAGCTCCTTTCATTCAGTCAGTAGCTACAAACATTTCTGGTATATGAATAACATGATGTTTTTCAATGGCAAAAATCAATGAATATTGTAAATGCACAAACAGTAATTTCTCCGCATTGCAAGGTGCAATTCTGAAATTTTTTGCTTTTTCCTGCTCCTCTTAGCATGATAAAGAAGATTCAAAGAGAGTGAGATGCCAGCTCCTTTCATTCAGTCAGTAGCTTCAATCATTTCTGGACGTTTTTCAATGGCAAAAATCAATGAATATTGTAAATGCACAAACAGTAATTTCTCCGCATTGCAAGGTGCAATTCTGAAATTTTTTGCTTTTTCCTGCTCCTCTTAGCATGATAAAGAAGATTCAAAGAGAGTGAGATGCCAGCTCCTTTCATTCAGTCAGTAGCTTCAATCATTTCTGGACGTTTTTCAATGGCAAAAATCAATGAATATTGTAAATGCACAAACAGTAATTTCTCCGCATTGCAAGGTGCAATTCTGAAATTTTTTGCTTTTTCCTGCTCCTCTTAGCATGACAAAGAAGATTCAAAGAGAGTAAGATGCCAGCTCCTTTCATTCAGTCAGTAGCTTCAATCATTTCTGGTATATGAATAACATGATGTTTTTCAATGGCAAAAATCAATGAATATTGTAAATGCACAAACAGTAATTTCTCCGCATTGCAAGGTGCAATTCTGAAATTTTTTGCTTTTTCCTGCTCCTCTTAGCATGATAAAGAAGATTCAAAGAGAGTGAGATGCCAGCTCCTTTCATTCAGTCAGTAGCTTCAATCATTTCTGGACGTTTTTCAATGGCAAAAATCAATGAATATTGTAAATGCACAAACAGTAATTTCTCCGCATTGCAAGGTGCAATTCTGAAATTTTTTGCTTTTTCCTGCTCCTCTTAGCATGATAAAGAAGATTCAAAGAGAGTGAGATGCCAGCTCCTTTCATTCAGTCAGTAGCTTCAATCATTTCTGGACGTTTTTCAATGGCAAAAATCAATGAATATTGTAAATGCACAAACAGAAATTTCTCCGCATTGCAAGGTGCAATTCTGAAATTTTTTGCTTTTTCCTGCTCCTCTTAGCATGATAAAGAAGATTCAAAGAGAGTGAGATGCCAGCTCCTTTCATTCAGTCAGTAGCTTCAAACATTTCTGGTATTTGAATAATATGATGTTTTTCAATGGCAAAAATCAATGAATATTGTAAAAGCACAAACAGTAATTTCTCCGCATTGCAAGGTGCAATTCTGAAATTTTTTGCTTTTTCCTGCTCCTCTTAGCATGATAAAGAAGATTCAAAGAGAGTGAGATGCCAGCTCCTTTCATTCAGTCAGTAGCTTCAATCATTTCTGGACGTTTTTCAATGGCAAAAATCAATGAATATTGTAAATGCACAAACAGTAATTTCTCCGCATTGCAAGGTGCAATTCTGAAATTTTTTGCTTTTTCCTGCTCCTCTTAGCATGATAAAGAAGATTCAAAGAGAGTGAGATGCCAGCTCCTTTCATTCAGTCAGTAGCTTCAATCATTTCTGGACGTTTTTCAATGGCAAAAATCAATGAATATTGTAAATGCACAAACAGTAATTTCTCCGCATTGCAAGGTGCAATTCTGAAATTTTTTGCTTTTTCCTGCTCCTCTTAGCATGATAAAGAAGATTCAAAGAGAGTGAGATGTCAGCTCCTTTCATTCAGTCAGTAGCTTCAAACATTTCTGGTATATGAATAACATGATGTTTTTCAATGGCAAAAATCAATG
Source organism: Phyllobates terribilis (assembly GCF_046119375.1). NCBI lineage: Eukaryota > Metazoa > Chordata > Amphibia > Anura > Dendrobatidae > Phyllobates > Phyllobates terribilis. Next base: position 53,574 of record NW_027364126.1, on the reverse strand, counting down.
AATTTTGTAAATGCACAAACAGTAATTTCTCCGCATTGCAAGGTGCAATTCTGAAATTTTTTGCTTTTTCCTGCTCCTCTTAGCATGATAAAGAAGATTCAAAGAGAGTGAGATGCCAGTTCCTTTCATTCAGTCAGTAGCTTTAATCATTTCTGGACGTTTTTCAATGGCAAAAATCAATGAATATTGTAAATGCACAAACAGTAATTTCTCCGCATTGCAAGGTGCAATTCTGAAATTTTTTGCTTTTTCCTGCTCCTCTTAGCATGATAAAGAAGATTCAAAGAGAGTGAGATGCCAGCTCCTTTCATTCAGTCAGTAGCTTCAATCATTTCTGGTATATGAATAACATGATGTTTTTCAATGGCAAAAATCAATGAATATTGTAAATGCACAAACAGTAATTTCTCCGCATTGCAAGGTGCAATTCTGAATTTTTTTGCTTTTTCCTGCTCCTCTTAGCATGATAAAGAAGATTCAAAGAGAGTGAGATGCCAGCTCCTTTCATTCAGTCAGTAGCTTCAATCATTTCTGGACGTTTTTCAATGGCAAAAATCAATGAATATTGTAAATGCACAAACAGTAATTTCTCCGCATTGCAAGGTGCAATTCTGAAATTTTTTGCTTTTTCCTGCTCCTCTTAGCATGATAAACAAGATTCAAAGAGAGTGAGATGCCAGCTCCTTTCATTCAGTCAGTAGCTTCAATCATTTCTGGACGTTTTTCAATGGCAAAAATCAATGAATATTGTAAATGCACAAACAGTAATTTCTCCGCATTGCAAGGTGCAATTCTGAAATTTTTTGCTTTTTCCTGCTCCTCTTAGCATGATAAAGAAGATTCAAAGAGAGTGAGATGCCAGCTCCTTTCATTCAGTCAGTAGCTTCAAACATTTCTGGTATATGAATAACATGATGTTTTTCAATGGCAAAAATCAATGAATATTGTAAATGCACAAACAGTAATTTCTCCGCATTGCAAGGTGCAAGTCTGAAATTTTTTGCTTTTTCCTGCTCCTCTTAGCATGATAAAGAAGATTCAAAGAGAGTGAGATGCCAGCTACTTTCATTCAGTCAGTAGCTTCAATCATTTCTGGACGTTTTTCAATGGTAAAAATCAATGAATATTGTAAATGCACAAACAGTAATTTCTCCACATTGCAAGGTGCAATTCTGAAATTTTTTGCTTTTTCCTGCTCCTCTTAGCATGATAAAGAAGATTCAAAGAGAGTGAGATGCCAGCTCCTTTCATTCAGTCAGTAGCTTCAATCATTTCTGGTATATGAATAACATGATGTTTTTCAATGGCAAAAATCAATGAATATTGTAAATGCACAAACAGTAATTTCTCCGCATTGCAAGGTGCAATTCTGAAATTTTTTGCTTTTTCCTGCTCCTCTTAGCATGATAAAGAAGATTCAAAGAGAGTTAGATGCCAGCTCCTTTCATTCAGTCAGTAGCTTCAATCATTTCTGGACGTTTTTCAATGGCAAAAATCAATGAATATTGTAAATGCACAAACAGTAATTTCTCCGCATTGCAAGGTGCAATTCTGAAATTTTTTGCTTTTTCCTGCTCCTCTTAGCATGATAAAGAAGATTCAAAGAGAGTGAGATGTCAGCTCCTTTCATTCAGTCAGTAGCTTCAAACATTTCTGGTATATGAATAACATGATGTTTTTCAATGGCAAAAATCAATGAATTTTGTAAATGCACAAACAGTAATTTCTCCGCATTGCAAGGTGCAATTCTGAAATTTTTTGCTTTTTCCTGCTCCTCTTAGCATGATAAAGAAGATTCAAAGAGAGTGAGATGCCAGTTCCTTTCATTCAGTCAGTAGCTTCAATCATTTCTGGACGTTTTTCAATGGCAAAAATCAATGAATATTGTAAATGCACAAACAGTAATTTCTCCGCATTGCAAGGTGCAATTCTGAAATTTTTTGCTTTTTCCTGCTCCTCTTAGCATGATAAAGAAGATTCAAAGAGAGTGAGATGCCAGCTCCTTTCATTCAGTCAGTAGCTTCAATCATTTCTGGTATATGAATAACATGATGTTTTTCAATGGCAAAAATCAATGAATATTGTAAATGCACAAACAGTAATTTCTCCGCATTGCAAGGTGCAATTCTGAAATTTTTTGCTTTTTCCTGCTCCTCTTAGCATGATAAAGAAGATTCAAAGAGAGTGAGATGCCAGCTCATTTCATTCAGTCAGTAGCTTCAAACATTTCTGGTATATGAATAACATGATGTTTTTCAATGGCAAAAATCAATGAATATTGTAAATGCACAAACTGTAATTTCTCCGCATTGCAAGGTGCAATTCTGAAATTTTTTGCTTTTTCCTGCTCCTCTTAGCATGATAAAGAAGATTCAAAGAGAGTGAGATGCCAGCTCCTTTCATTCAGTCAGTAGCTTCAATCATTTCTGGACGTTTTTCAATGGCAAAAATCAATGAATATTGTAAATGCACAAACAGTAATTTCTCCGCATTGCAAGGTGCAATTCTGAAATTTTTTGCTTTTTCCTGCTCCTCTTAGCATGATAAAGAAGATTCAAAGAGAGTGAGATGTCAGCTCCTTTCATTCAGTCAGTAGCTTCAAACATTTCTGGTATATGAATAACATGATGTTTTTCAATGGCAAAAATCAATGAATTTTGTAAATGCACAAACAGTAATTTCTCCGCATTGCAAGGTGCAATTCTGAAATTTTTTGCTTTTTCCTGCTCCTCTTAGCATGATAAAGAAGATTCAAAGAGAGTGAGATGCCAGTTCCTTTCATTCAGTCAGTAGCTTTAATCATTTCTGGACGTTTTTCAATGGCAAAAATCAATGAATATTGTAAATGCACAAACAGTAATTTCTCCGCATTGCAAGGTGCAATTCTGAAATTTTTTGCTTTTTCCTGCTCCTCTTAGCATGATAAAGAAGATTCAAAGAGAGTGAGATGCCAGCTCCTTTCATTCAGTCAGTAGCTTCAATCATTTCTGGTATATGAATAACATGATGTTTTTCAATGGCAAAAATCAATGAATATTGTAAATGCACAAACAGTAATTTCTCCGCATTGCAAGGTGCAATTCTGAATTTTTTTGCTTTTTCCTGCTCCTCTTAGCATGATAAAGAAGATTCAAAGAGAGTGAGATGCCAGCTCCTTTCATTCAGTCAGTAGCTTCAATCATTTCTGGACGTTTTTCAATGGCAAAAATCAATGAATATTGTAAATGCACAAACAGTAATTTCTCCGCATTGCAAGGTGCAATTCTGAAATTTTTTGCTTTTTCCTGCTCCTCTTAGCATGATAAACAAGATTCAAAGAGAGTGAGATGCCAGCTCCTTTCATTCAGTCAGTAGCTTCAATCATTTCTGGACGTTTTTCAATGGCAAAAATCAATGAATATTGTAAATGCACAAACAGTAATTTCTCCGCATTGCAATGTGCAATTCTGAAATTTTTTGCTTTTTCCTGCTCCTCTTAGCATGATAAAGAAGATTCAAAGAGAGTGAGATGCCAGCTCCTTTCATTCAGTCAGTAGCTTCAAACATTTCTGGTATATGAATAACATGATGTTTTTCAATGGCAAAAATCAATGAATATTGTAAATGCACAAACAGTAATTTCTCCGCATTGCAAGGTGCAAGTCTGAAATTTTTTGCTTTTTCCTGCTCCTCTTAGCATGATAAAGAAGATTCAAAGAGAGTGAGATGCCAGCTACTTTCATTCAGTCAGTAGCTTCAATCATTTCTGGACGTTTTTCAATGGTAAAAATCAATGAATATTGTAAATGCACAAACAGTAATTTCTCCACATTGCAAGGTGCAATTCTGAAATTTTTTGCTTTTTCCTGCTCCTCTTAGCATGATAAAGAAGATTCAAAGAGAGTGAGATGCCAGCTCCTTTCATTCAGTCAGTAGCTTCAATCATTTCTGGTATATGAATAACATGATGTTTTTCAATGGCAAAAATCAATGAATATTGTAAATGCACAAACAGTAATTTCTCCGCATTGCAAGGTGCAATTCTGAAATTTTTTGCTTTTTCCTGCTCCTCTTAGCATGATAAAGAAGATTCAAAGAGAGTTAGATGCCAGCTCCTTTCATTCAGTCAGTAGCTTCAATCATTTCTGGACGTTTTTCAATGGCAAAAATCAATGAATATTGTAAATGCACAAACAGTAATTTCTCCGCATTGCAAGGTGCAATTCTGAAATTTTTTGCTTTTTCCTGCTCCTCTTAGCATGATAAAGAAGATTCAAAGAGAGTGAGATGTCAGCTCCTTTCATTCAGTCAGTAGCTTCAAACATTTCTGGTATATGAATAACATGATGTTTTTCAATGGCAAAAATCAATGAATTTTGTAAATGCACAAACAGTAATTTCTCCGCATTGCAAGGTGCAATTCTGAAATTTTTTGCTTTTTCCTGCTCCTCTTAGCATGATAAAGAAGATTCAAAGAGAGTGAGATGCCAGTTCCTTTCATTCAGTCAGTAGCTTCAATCATTTCTGGACGTTTTTCAATGGCAAAAATCAATGAATATTGTAAATGCACAAACAGTAATTTCTCCGCATTGCAAGGTGCAATTCTGAAATTTTTTGCTTTTTCCTGCTCCTCTTAGCATGATAAAGAAGATTCAAAGAGAGTGAGATGCCAGCTCCTTTCATTCAGTCAGTAGCTTCAATCATTTCTGGTATATGAATAACATGATGTTTTTCAATGGCAAAAATCAATGAATATTGTAAATGCACAAACAGTAATTTCTCCGCATTGCAAGGTGCAATTCTGAAATTTTTTGCTTTTTCCTGCTCCTCTTAGCATGATAAAGAAGATTCAAAGAGAGTGAGATGCCAGCTCCTTTCATTCAGTCAGTAGCTTCAATCATTTCTGGACGTTTTTCAATGGCAAAAATCAATGAATATTGTAAATGCACAAACAGTAATTTCTCCGCATTGCAAGGTGCAATTCTGAAATTTTTTGCTTTTTCCTGCTCCTCTTAGCATGATAAAGAAGATTCAAAGAGAGTGAGATGCCAGCTCCTTTCATTCAGTCAGTAGCTTCAATCATTTCTGGACGTTTTTCAATGGCAAAAATCAATGAATATTGTAAATGCACAAACAGTAATTTCTCCGCATTGCAAGGTGCAATTCTGAAATTTTTTGCTTTTTCCTGCTCCTCTTAGCATGATAAAGAAGATTCAAAGAGAGTGAGATGTCAGCTCCTTTCATTCAGTCAGTAGCTTCAAACATTTCTGGTATATGAATAACATGATGTTTTTCAATGGCAAAAATCAATGAATTTTGTAAATGCACAAACAGTAATTTCTCCGCATTGCAAGGTGCAATTCTGAAATTTTTTGCTTTTTCCTGCTCCTCTTTGCATGATAAAGAAGATTCAAAGAGAGTGAGATGCCAGTTCCTTTCATTCAGTCAGTAGCTTCAATCATTTCTGGACGTTTTTCAATGGCAAAAATCAATGAATATTGTAAATGCACAAACAGTAATTTCTCCGCATTGCAAGGTGCAATTCTGAAATTTTTTGCTTTTTCCTGCTCCTCTTAGCATGATAAAGAAGATTCAAAGAGAGTGAGATGCCAGCTCCTTTCATTCAGTCAGTAGCTTCAATCATTTCTGGTATATGAATAACATGATGTTTTTCAATGGCAAAAACCAATGAATATTGTAAATGCACAAACAGTAATTTCTCCGCATTGCAAGGTGCAATTCTGAAATTTTTTGCTTTTTCCTGCTCCTCTTAGCATGATAAAGAAGATTCAAAGAGAGTGAGATGCCAGCTCCTTTCATTCAGTCAGTAGCTTCAATCATTTCTGGACGTTTTTCAATGGCAAAAATCAATGAATATTGTAAATGCACAAACAGTAATTTCTCCGCATTGCAAGGTGCAATTCTGAAATTTTTTGCTTTTTCCTGCTCCTCTTAGCATGATAAACAAGATTCAAAGAGAGTGAGATGCCAGCTCCTTTCATTCAGTCAGTAGCTTCAATCATTTCTGGACGTTTTTCAATGGCAAAAATCAATGAATATTGTAAATGCACAAACAGTAATTTCTCCGCATTGCAAGGTGCAATTCTGAAATTTTTTGCTTTTTCCTGCTCCTCTTAGCATGATAAAGAAGATTCAAAGAGAGTGAGATGCCAGCTCCTTTCATTCAGTCAGTAGCTTCAAACATTTCTGGTATATGAATAACATGATGTTTTTCAATGGCAAAAATCAATGAATATTGTAAATGCACAAACAGTAATTTCTCCGCATTGCAAGGTGCAAGTCTGAAATTTTTTGCTTTTTCCTGCTCCTCTTAGCATGATAAAGAAGATTCAAAGAGAGTGAGATGCCAGCTACTTTCATTCAGTCAGTAGCTTCAATCATTTCTGGACGTTTTTCAATGGTAAAAATCAATGAATATTGTAAATGCACAAACAGTAATTTCTCCACATTGCAAGGTGCAATTCTGAAATTTTTTGCTTTTTCCTGCTCCTCTTAGCATGATAAAGAAGATTCAAAGAGAGTGAGATGCCAGCTCCTTTCATTCAGTCAGTAGCTTCAAACATTTCTGGTATATGAATAACATGATGTTTTTCAATGGCAAAAATCAATGAATATTGTAAATGCACAAACAGTAATTTCTCTGCATTGCAAGGTGCAATTCTGAAATTTTTTGCTTTTTCCTGCTCCTCTTAGCATGATAAAGAAGATTCAAAGAGAGTGAGATGCCAGCTACTTTCATTCAGTCAGTAGCTTCAATCATTTCTGGACGTTTTTCAATGGTAAAAATCAATGAATATTGTAAATGCACAAACAGTAATTTCTCCACATTGCAAGGTGCAATTCTGAAATTTTTTGCTTTTTCCTGCTCCTCTTAGCATGATAAAGAAGATTCAAAGAGAGTGAGATGCCAGCTCCTTTCATTCAGTCAGTAGCTTCAAACATTTCTGGTATATGAATAACATGATGTTTTTCAATGGCAAAAATCAATGAATATTGTAAATGCACAAACAGTAATTTCTCCGCATTGCAAGGTGCAATTCTGAAATTTTTTGCTTTTTCCTGCTCCTCTTAGCATGATAAAGAAGATTCAAAGAGAGTGAGATGCCAGCTCCTTTCATTCAGTCAGTAGCTTCAAACATTTCTGGTATATGAATAACATGATGTTTTTCAATGGCAAAAATCAATGAATATTGTAAATGCACAAACAGTAATTTCTCCGCATTGCAAGGTGCAATTCTGAAATTTTTTGCTTTTTCCTGCTCCTCTTAGCATGATAATGATTATTCAAAGAGAGTGAGATGCCAGCTCCTTTCATTCAGTCAGTAGCTTCAATCATTTCTGGATGTTTTTCAATGGCAAAAATCAATGAATATTGTAAATGCACAAACTGTAATTTCTCCGCATTGCAAGGTGCAATTCTGAAATTTTTGGCTTTTTCCTGCTCCTCTTAGCATGATAAAGAAGATTCAAAGAGAGTGAGATGCCAGCTCCTTTCATTCAGTCAGTAGCTTCAATCATTTCTGGACGTTTTTCAATGGCAAAAATCAATGAATATTGTAAATGCACAAACAGTAATTTCTCCGCATTGCAAGGTGCAATTCTGAAATTTTTTGCTTTTTCCTGCTCCTCTTAGCATGATAAAGAAGATTCAAAGAGAGTGAGATGCCAGCTCCTTTCATTCAGTCAGTACCTTCAATCATTTCTGGATGTTTTTCAATGGCAAAAATCAATGAATATTGTAAATGCACAAACAGTAATTTCTCCGCATTGCAAGGTGCAATTCTGAAATTTTTTGCTTTTTCCCGCTCCTCTTAGCATGATAAAGAAGATTCAAAGAGAGTGAGGTGCCAGCTCCTTTCATTCAGTCAGTAGCTTCAAACATTTCTGGTATATGAATAACATGTTTTTCAATGGCAAAAATCATTGAATATTGTAAATGCACAAACAGTAATTTCTCCGCATTGCAAGGTGCAATTCTGAAATTTTTTGATTTTTCCTGCTCCTCTTAGCATGATAAAGAAGATTCAAAGAGAGTGAGATGCCAGCTCCTTTCATTCAGTCAGTAGCTTCAATCATTTCTGGACGTTTTTCAATGGCAAAAATCAATGAATATTGTAAATGCACAAACAGTAATTTCTCCGCATTGCAAGGTGCAATTCTGAAATTTTTTGCTTTTTCCTGCTCCTCTTAGCATGATAAAGAAGATTCAAAGAGAGTGAGATGCCAGCTCCTTTCATTCAGTCAGTAGCTTCAATCATTTCTGGACGTTTTTCAATGGCAAAAATCAATGAATATTGTAAATGCACAAACAGTAATTTCTCCGCATTGCAAGGTGCAATTCTGAAATTTTTTGCTTTTTCCTGCTCCTCTTAGCATGATAAAGAAGATTCAAAGAGAGTGAGATGCCAGCTCCTTTCATTCAGTCAGTAGCTTCAAACATTTCTGGTATATGAATAACATGATGTTTTTCAATGGCAAAAATCAATGAATATTGTAAATGCACAAACAGTAATTTCTCCGCATTGCAAGGTGCAAGTCTGAAATTTTTTGCTTTTTCCTGCTCCTCTTAGCATGATAAAGAAGATTCAAAGAGAGTGAGATGCCAGCTACTTTCATTCAGTCAGTAGCTTCAATCATTTCTGGACGTTTTTCAATGGTAAAAATCAATGAATATTGTAAATGCACAAACAGTAATTTCTCCACATTGCAAGGTGCAATTCTGAAATTATTTGCTTTTTCCTGCTCCTCTTAGCATGATAAAGAAGATTCAAAGAGAGTGAGATGCCAGCTCCTTTCATTCAGTCAGTAGCTTCAAACATTTCTGGTATATGAATAACATGATGTTTTTCAATGGCAAAAATCAATGAATATTGTAAATGCACAAACAGTAATTTCTCCGCATTGCAAGGTGCAATTCTGAAATTTTTTGCTTTTTCCTGCTCCTCTTAGCATGATAAAGAAGATTCAAAGAGAGTGAGATGCCAGCTCCTTTCATTCAGTCAGTAGCTTCAAACATTTCTGGTATATGAATAACATGATGTTTTTCAATGGCAAAAATCAATGAATATTGTAAATGCACAAAGAGTAATTTCTCCGCATTGCAAGGTGCAATTCTGAAATTTTTTGCTTTTTCCTGCTCCTCTTAGCATGATAAAGAAGATTCAAAGAGAGTGAGATGCCAGCTCCTTTCATTCAGTCAGTAGCTTCAATCATTTCTGGACGTTTTTCAATGGCAAAAATCAATGAATATTGTAAATGCACAAACAGTAATTTCTCCGCATTGCAAGGTGCAATTCTGAAATTTTTTGCTTTTTCCTGCTCCTCTTAGCATGATAAAGAAGATTCAAAGAGAGTGAGATGCCAGCTCCTTTCATTCAGTCAGTAGCTACAAACATTTCTGGTATATGAATAACATGATGTTTTTCAATGGCAAAAATCAATGAATATTGTAAATGCACAAACAGTAATTTCTCCGCATTGCAAGGTGCAATTCTGAAATTTTTTGCTTTTTCCTGCTCCTCTTAGCATGATAAAGAAGATTCAAAGAGAGTGAGATGCCAGCTCCTTTCATTCAGTCAGTAGCTTCAATCATTTCTGGACGTTTTTCAATGGCAAAAATCAATGAATATTGTAAATGCACAAACAGTAATTTCTCCGCATTGCAAGGTGCAATTCTGAAATTTTTTGCTTTTTCCTGCTCCTCTTAGCATGATAAAGAAGATTCAAAGATAGTGAGATGCCAGCTCCTTTCATTCAGTCAGTAGCTTCAAACATTTCTGGTATATGAATAACATGATGTTTTTCAATGGCAAAAATCAATGAATATTGTAAATGCACAAAGAGTAATTTCTCCGCATTGCAAGGTGCAATTCTGAAATTTTTTGCTTTTTCCTGCTCCTCTTAGCATGATAAAGAAGATTCAAAGAGAGTGAGATGCCAGCTCCTTTCATTCAGTCAGTAGCTTCAATCATTTCTGGACGTTTTTCAATGGCAAAAATCAATGAATATTGTAAATGCACAAACAGTAATTTCTCCGCATTGCAAGGTGCAATTCTGAAATTTTTTGCTTTTTCCTGCTCCTCTTAGCATGATAAAGAAGATTCAAAGAGAGTGAGATGCCAGCTCCTTTCATTCAGTCAGTAGCTACAAACATTTCTGGTATATGAATAACATGATGTTTTTCAATGGCAAAAATCAATGAATATTGTAAATGCACAAACAGTAATTTCTCCGCATTGCAAGGTGCAATTCTGAAATTTTTTGCTTTTTCCTGCTCCTCTTAGCATGATAAAGAAGATTCAAAGAGAGTGAGATGCCAGCTCCTTTCATTCAGTCAGTAGCTTCAATCATTTCTGGACGTTTTTCAATGGCAAAAATCAATGAATATTGTAAATGCACAAACAGTAATTTCTCCGCATTGCAAGGTGCAATTCTGAAATTTTTTGCTTTTTCCTGCTCCTCTTAGCATGATAAAGAAGATTCAAAGAGAGTGAGATGCCAGCTCCTTTCATTCAGTCAGTAGCTTCAATCATTTCTGGACGTTTTTCAATGGCAAAAATCAATGAATATTGTAAATGCACAAACAGTAATTTCTCCGCATTGCAAGGTGCAATTCTGAAATTTTTTGCTTTTTCCTGCTCCTCTTAGCATGACAAAGAAGATTCAAAGAGAGTAAGATGCCAGCTCCTTTCATTCAGTCAGTAGCTTCAATCATTTCTGGTATATGAATAACATGATGTTTTTCAATGGCAAAAATCAATGAATATTGTAAATGCACAAACAGTAATTTCTCCGCATTGCAAGGTGCAATTCTGAAATTTTTTGCTTTTTCCTGCTCCTCTTAGCATGATAAAGAAGATTCAAAGAGAGTGAGATGCCAGCTCCTTTCATTCAGTCAGTAGCTTCAATCATTTCTGGACGTTTTTCAATGGCAAAAATCAATGAATATTGTAAATGCACAAACAGTAATTTCTCCGCATTGCAAGGTGCAATTCTGAAATTTTTTGCTTTTTCCTGCTCCACTTAGCATGATAAAGAAGATTCAAAGAGAGTGAGATGCCAGCTCCTTTCATTCAGTCAGTAGCTTCAATCATTTCTGGACGCTTTTCAATGGCAAAAATCAATGAATATTGTAAATGCACAAACAGTAATTTCTCCGCATTGCAAGGTGCAATTCTGAAATTTTTTGCTTTTTCCTGCTCCTCTTAGCATGATAAAGAAGATTCAAAGAGAGTGAGATGCCAGCTCCTTTCATTCAGTCAGTAGCTTCAAACATTTCTGGTATATGAATAATATGATGTTTTTCAATGGCAAAAATCAATGAATATTGTAAAAGCACAAACAGTAATTTCTCCGCATTGCAAGGTGCAATTCTGAAATTTTTTGCTTTTTCCTGCTCCTCTTAGCATGATAAAGAAGATTCAAAGAGAGTGAGATGCCAGCTCCTTTCATTCAGTCAGTAGCTTCAATCATTTCTGGACGTTTTTCAATGGCAAAAATCAATGAATATTGTAAATGCACAAACAGTAATTTCTCCGCATTGCAAGGTGCAATTCTGAAATTTTTTGCTTTTTCCTGCTCCTCTTAGCATGATAAAGAAGATTCAAAGAGAGTGAGATGCCAGCTCCTTTCATTCAGTCAGTAGCTTCAATCATTTCTGGTATATGAATAACATGATGTTTTTCAATGGCAAAAATCAATGAATATTGTAAATGCACAAACAGTAATTTCTCCGCATTGCAAGGTGCAATTCTGAAATTTTTTGCTTTTTCCTGCTCCTCTTAGCATGATAAAGAAGATTCAAAGAGAGTGAGATGCCAGCTCCTTTCATTCAGTCAGTAGCTTCAATCATTTCTGGACGTTTTTCAATGGCAAAAATCAATGAATATTGTAAATGCACAAACAGTAATTTCTCCGCATTGCAAGGTGCAATTCTGAAATTTTTTGCTTTTTCCTGCTCCACTTAGCATGATAAAGAAGATTCAAAGAGAGTGAGATGCCAGCTCCTTTCATTCAGTCAGTAGCTTCAATCATTTCTGGACGTTTTTCAATGGCAAAAATCAATGAATATTGTAAATGCACAAACAGTAATTTCTCCGCATTGCAAGGTGCAATTCTGAAATTTTTTGCTTTTTCCTGCTCCTCTTAGCATGATAAAGAAGATTCAAAGAGAGTGAGATGCCAGCTCCTTTCATTCAGTCAGTAGCTTCAAACATTTCTGGTATATGAATAATATGATGTTTTTCAATGGCAAAAATCAATGAATATTGTAAAAGCACAAACAGTAATTTCTCCGCATTGCAAGGTGCAATTCTGAAATTTTTTGCTTTTTCCTGCTCCTCTTAGCATGATAAAGAAGATTCAAAGAGAGTGAGATGCCAGCTCCTTTCATTCAGTCAGTAGCTTCAATCATTTCTGGACGTTTTTCAATGGCAAAAATCAATGAATATTGTAAATGCACAAACAGTAATTTCTCCGCATTGCAAGGTGCAATTCTGAAATTTTTTGCTTTTTCCTGCTCCTCTTAGCATGATAAAGAAGATTCAAAGAGAGTGAGATGCCAGCTCCTTTCATTCAGTCAGTAGCTTCAATCATTTCTGGTATATGAATAACATGATGTTTTTCAATGGCAAAAATCAATGAATATTGTAAATGCACAAACAGTAATTTCTCCGCATTGCAAGTTGCAATTCTGAAATTTTTTGCTTTTTCCTGCTCCTCTTAGCATGATAAAGAATATTCAAAGAGAGTGAGATGCCAGCTCCTTTCATTCAGTCAGTAGCTTCAATCATTTCTGGACGTTTTTCAATGGCAAAAATCAATGAATATTGTAAATGCACAAACAGTAATTTCTCCGCATTGCAAGGTGCAATTCTGAAATTTTTTGCTTTTTCCTGCTCCTCTTAGCATGATAAAGAAGATTCAAAGAGAGTGAGATGCCAGCTCCTTTCATTCAGTCAGTAGCTTCAAACATTTCTGGTATATGAATAACATGATGTTTTTCAATGGCAAAAATCAATGAATATTGTAAATGCACAAACAGTAATTTCTCCGCATTGCAAGGTGCAATTCTGAAATTTTTTGCTTTTTCCTGCTCCTCTTAGCATGATAAAGAAGATTCAAAGAGAGTGAGATGCCAGCTCCTTTCATTCAGTCAGTAGCTTCAATCATTTCTGGACGTTTTTCAATGGCAAAAATCAATGAATATTGTAAATGCACAAACAGTAATTTCTCCGCATTGCAAGGTGCAATTCTGAAATTTTTTGCTTTTTCCTGCTCCTCTTAGCATGATAAAGAAGATTCAAAGAGAGTGAGATGTCAGCTCCTTTCATTCAGTCAGTAGCTTCAAACATTTCTGGTATATGAATAACATGATGTTTTTCAATGGCAAAAATCAATGAATTTTGTAAATGCACAAACAGTAATTTCTCCGCATTGCAAGGTGCAATTCTGAAATTTTTTGCTTTTTCCTGCTCCTCTTAGCATGATAAAGAAGATTCAAAGAGAGTGAGATGCCAGTTCCTTTCATTCAGTCAGTAGCTTCAATCATTTCTGGACGTTTTTCAATGGCAAAAATCAATGAATATTGTAAATGCACAAACAGTAATTTCTCCGCATTGCAAGGTGCAATTCTGAAATTTTTTGCTTTTTCCTGCTCCTCTTAGCATGATAAAGAAGATTCAAAGAGAGTGAGATGCCAGCTCCTTTCATTCAGTCAGTAGCTTCAATCATTTCTGGTATATGAATAACATGATGTTTTTCAATGGCAAAAATCAATGAATATTGTAAATGCACAAACAGTAATTTCTCCGCATTGCAAGGTGCAATTCTGAATTTTTTTGCTTTTTCCTGCTCCTCTTAGCATGATAAAGAAGATTCAAAGAGAGTGAGATGCCAGCTCCTTTCATTCAGTCAGTAGCTTCAATCATTTCTGGACGTTTTTCAATGGCAAAAATCAATGAATATTGTAAATGCACAAACAGTAATTTCTCCGCATTGCAAGGTGCAATTCTGAAATTTTTTGCTTTTTCCTGCTCCTCTTAGCATGATAAACAAGATTCAAAGAGAGTGAGATGCCAGCTCCTTTCATTCAGTCAGTAGCTTCAATCATTTCTGGACGTTTTTCAATGGCAAAAATCCATGAATATTGTAAATGCACAAACAGTAATTTCTCCGCATTGCAAGGTGCAATTCTGAAATTTTTTGCTTTTTCCTGCTCCTCTTAGCATGATAAAGAAGATTCAAAGAGAGTGAGATGCCAGCTCCTTTCATTCAGTCAGTAGCTTCAATCATTTCTGGTATATGAATAACATGATGTTTTTCAATGGCAAAAATCAATGAATATTGTAAATGCACAAACAGTAATTTCTCCGCATTGCAAGGTGCAATTCTGAAATTTTTTGCTTTTTCCTGCTCCTCTTAGCATGATAAAGAAGATTCAAAGAGAGTGAGATGCCAGCTCCTTTCATTCAGTCAGTAGCTTCAATCATTTCTGGACGTTTTTCAATGGCAAAAATCAATGAATATTGTAAATGCACAAACAGTAATTTCTCCGCATTGCAAGGTGCAATTCTGAAATTTTTTGCTTTTTCCTGCTCCTCTTAGCATGATAAAGAAGATTCAAAGAGAGTGAGATGTCAGCTCCTTTCATTCAGTCAGTAGCTTCAAACATTTCTGGTATATGAATAACATGATGTTTTTCAATGGCAAAAATCAATGAATTTTGTAAATGCACAAACAGTAATTTCTCCGCATTGCAAGGTGCAATTCTGAAATTTTTTGCTTTTTCCTGCTCCTCTTAGCATGATAAAGAAGATTCAAAGAGAGTGAGATGCCAGTTCCTTTCATTCAGTCAGTAGCTTCAATCATTTCTGGACGTTTTTCAATGGCAAAAATCAATGAATATTGTAAATGCACAAACAGTAAATTCTCCGCATTGCAAGGTGCAATTCTGAAAATTTTTGCTTTTTCCTGCTCCTCTTAGCATGATAAAGAAGATTCAAAGAGAGTGAGATGCCAGCTCCTTTCATTCAGTCAGTAGCTTCAATCATTTCTGGTATATGAATAACATGATGTTTTTCAATGGCAAAAATCAATGAATATTGTAAATGCACAAACAGTAATTTCTCCGCATTGCAAGGTGCAATTCTGAAATTTTTTGCTTTTTCCTGCTCCTCTTAGCATGATAAAGAAGATTCAAAGAGAGTGAGATGCCAGCTCCTTTCATTCAGTCAGTAGCTTCAATCATTTCTGGACGTTTTTCAATGGCAAAAATCAATGAATATTGTAAATGCACAAACAGTAATTTCTCCGCATTGCAAGGTGCAATTCTGAAATTTTTTGCTTTTTCCTGCTCCTCTTAGCATGATAAAGAAGATTCAAAGAGAGTGAGATGCCAGCTCCTTTCATTCAGTCAGTAGCTTCAATCATTTCTGGACGTTTTTCAATGGCAAAAATCAATGAATATTGTAAATGCACAAACAGTAATTTCTCCGCATTGCAAGGTGCAATTCTGAAATTTTTTGCTTTTTCCTGCTCCTCTTAGCATGATAAAGAAGATTCAAAGAGAGTGAGATGTCAGCTCCTTTCATTCAGTCAGTAGCTTCAAACATTTCTGGTATATGAATAACATGATGTTTTTCAATGGCAAAAATCAATGAATTTTGTAAATGCACAAACAGTAATTTCTCCGCATTGCAAGGTGCAATTCTGAAATTTTTTGCTTTTTCCTGCTCCTCTTAGCATGATAAAGAAGATTCAAAGAGAGTGAGATGCCAGTTCCTTTCATTCAGTCAGTAGCTTCAATCATTTCTGGACGTTTTTCAATGGCAAAAATCAATGAATATTGTAAATGCACAAACAGTAATTTCTCCGCATTGCAAGGTGCAATTCTGAAATTTTTTGCTTTTTCCTGCTCCTCTTAGCATGATAAAGAAGATTCAAAGAGAGTGAGATGCCAGCTCCTTTCATTCAGTCAGTAGCTTCAATCATTTCTGGTATATGAATAACATGATGTTTTTCAATGGCAAAAATCAATGAATATTGTAAATGCACAAACAGTAATTTCTCCGCATTGCAAGGTGCAATTCTGAAATTTTTTGCTTTTTCCTGCTCCTCTTAGCATGATAAAGAAGATTCAAAGAGAGTGAGATGCCAGCTCCTTTCATTCAGTCAGTAGCTTCAATCATTTCTGGACGTTTTTCAATGGCAAAAATCAATGAATATTGTAAATGCACAAACAGTAATTTCTCCGCATTGCAAGGTGCAATTCTGAAATTTTTTGCTTTTTCCTGCTCCTCTTAGCATGATAAACAAGATTCAAAGAGAGTGAGATGCCAGCTCCTTTCATTCAGTCAGTAGCTTCAATCATTTCTGGACGTTTTTCAATGGCAAAAATCAATGAATATTGTAAATGCACAAACAGTAATTTCTCCGCATTGCAAGGTGCAATTCTGAAATTTTTTGCTTTTTCCTGCTCCTCTTAGCATGATAAAGAAGATTCAAAGAGAGTGAGATGCCAGCTCCTTTCATTCAGTCAGTAGCTTCAAACATTTCTGGTATATGAATAACATGATGTTTTTCAATGGCAAAAATCAATGAATATTGTAAATGCACAAACAGTAATTTCTCCGCATTGCAAGGTGCAAGTCTGAAATTTTTTGCTTTTTCCTGCTCCTCTTAGCATGATAAAGAAGATTCAAAGAGAGTGAGATGCCAGCTACTTTCATTCAGTCAGTAGCTTCAATCATTTCTGGACGTTTTTCAATGGTAAAAATCAATGAATATTGTAAATGCACAAACAGTAATTTCTCCACATTGCAAGGTGCAATTCTGAAATTTTTTGCTTTTTCCTGCTCCTCTTAGCATGATAAAGAAGATTCAAAGAGAGTGAGATGCCAGCTCCTTTCATTCAGTCAGTAGCTTCAAACATTTCTGGTATATGAATAATATGATGTTTTTCAATGGCAAAAATCAATGAATATTGTAAAAGCACAAACAGTAATTTCTCCGCATTGCAAGGTGCAATTCTGAAATTTTTTGCTTTTTCCTGCTCCTCTTAGCATGATAAAGAAGATTCAAAGAGAGTGAGATGCCAGCTCCTTTCATTCAGTCAGTAGCTTCAATCATTTCTGGACGTTTTTCAATGGCAAAAATCAATGAATATTGTAAATGCACAAACAGTAATTTCTCCGCATTGCAAGGTGCAATTCTGAAATTTTTTGCTTTTTCCTGCTCCTCTTAGCATGATAAAGAAGATTCAAAGAGAGTGAGATGCCAGCTCCTTTCATTCAGTCAGTAGCTTCAATCATTTCTGGTATATGAATAACATGATGTTTTTCAATGGCAAAAATCAATGAATATTGTAAATGCACAAAGAGTAATTTCTCCGCATTGCAAGTTGCAATTCTGAAATTTTTTGCTTTTTCCTGCTCCTCTTAGCATGATAAAGAAGATTCAAAGAGAGTGAGATGCCAGCTCCTTTCATTCAGTCAGTAGCTTCAATCATTTCTGGACGTTTTTCAATGGCAAAAATCAATGAATATTGTAAATGCACAAACAGTAATTTCTCCGCATTGCAAGGTGCAATTCTGAAATTTTTTGCTTTTTCCTGCTCCTCTTAGCATGATAAAGAAGATTCAAAGAGAGTGAGATGCCAGCTCCTTTCATTCAGTCAGTAGCTTCAATCATTTCTGGACGTTTTTCAATGGCAAAAATCAATGAATATTGTAAATGCACAAACAGTAATTTCTCCGCATTGCAAGGTGCAATTCTGAAATTTTTTGCTTTTTCCTGCTCCTCTTAGCATGATAAAGAAGATTCAAAGAGAGTGAGATGCCAGCTCCTTTCATTCAGTCAGTAGCTTCAAACATTTCTGGTATATGAATAACATGATGTTTTTCAATGGCAAAAATCAATGAATATTGTAAATGCACAAACAGTAATTTCTCCGCATTGCAAGGTGCAATTCTGAAATTTTTTGCTTTTTCCTGCTCCTCTTAGCATGATAAAGAAGATTCAAAGAGAGTGAGATGCCAGCTCCTTTCATTCAGTCAGTAGCTTCAATCATTTCTGGACGTTTTTCAATGGCAAAAATCAATGAATATTGTAAATGCACAAACAGTAATTTCTCCGCATTGCAAGGTGCAATTCTGAAATTTTTTGCTTTTTCCTGCTCCTCTTAGCATGATAAAGAAGATTCAAAGAGAGTGAGATGTCAGCTCCTTTCATTCAGTCAGTAGCTTCAAACATTTCTGGTATATGAATAACATGATGTTTTTCAATGGCAAAAATCAATGAATTTTGTAAATGCACAAACAGTAATTTCTCCGCATTGCAAGGTGCAATTCTGAAATTTTTTGCTTTTTCCTGCTCCTCTTAGCATGATAAAGAAGATTCAAAGAGAGTGAGATGCCAGCTCCTTTCATTCAGTCAGTAGCTTCAATCATTTCTGGACGTTTTTCAATGGCAAAAATCAATGAATATTGTAAATGCACAAACAGTAATTTCTCCGCATTGCAAGGTGCAATTCTGAAATTTTTTGCTTTTTCCTGCTCCTCTTAGCATGATAAAGAAGATTCAAAGAGAGTGAGATGCCAGCTCCTTTCATTCAGTCAGTAGCTTCAATCATTTCTGGTATATGAATAACATGATGTTTTTCAATGGCAAAAATCAATGAATATTGTAAATGCACAAACAGTAATTTCTCCGCATTGCAAGTTGCAATTCTGAAATTTTTTGCTTTTTCCTGCTCCTCTTAGCATGATAAAGAAGATTCAAAGAGAGTGAGATGCCAGCTCCTTTCATTCAGTCAGTAGCTTCAATCATTTCTGGACGTTTTTCAATGGCAAAAATCAATGAATATTGTAAATGCACAAACAGTAATTTCTCCGCATTGCAAGGTGCAATTCTGAAATTTTTTGCTTTTTCCTGCTCCTCTTAGCATGATAAAGAAGATTCAAAGAGAGTGAGATGCCAGCTCCTTTCATTCAGTCAGTAGCTTCAATCATTTCTGGACGTTTTTCAATGGCAAAAATCAATGAATATTGTAAATGCACAAACAGTAATTTCTCCGCATTGCAAGGTGCAATTCTGAAATTTTTTGCTTTTTCCTGCTCCTCTTAGCATGATAAAGAAGATTCAAAGAGAGTGAGATGCCAGCTCCTTTCATTCAGTCAGTAGCTTCAAACATTTCTGGTATATGAATAACATGATGTTTTTCAATGGCAAAAATCAATGAATATTGTAAATGCACAAACAGTAATTTCTCCGCATTGCAAGGTGCAATTCTGAAATTTTTTGCTTTTTCCTGCTCCTCTTAGCATGATAAAGAAGATTCAAAGAGAGTGAGATGCCAGCTCCTTTCATTCAGTCAGTAGCTTCAATCATTTCTGGACGTTTTTCAATGGCAAAAATCAATGAATATTGTAAATGCACAAACAGTAATTTCTCCGCATTGCAAGGTGCAATTCTGAAATTTTTTGCTTTTTCCTGCTCCTCTTAGCATGATAAAGAAGATTCAAAGAGAGTGAGATGTCAGCTCCTTTCATTCAGTCAGTAGCTTCAAACATTTCTGGTATATGAATAACATGATGTTTTTCAATGTCAAAAATCAATGAATTTTGTAAATGCACAAACAGTAATTTCTCCGCATTGCAAGGTGCAATTCTGAAATTTTTTGCTTTTTCCTTCTCCTCTTAGCATGATAAAGAAGATTCAAAGAGAGTGAGATGCCAGTTCCTTTCATTCAGTCAGTAGCTTCAATCATTTCTGGACGTTTTTCAATGGCAAAAATCAATGAATATTGTAAATGCACAAACAGTAATTTCTCCGCATTGCAAGGTGCAATTCTGAAATTTTTTGCTTTTTCCTGCTCCTCTTAGCATGATAAAGAAGATTCAAAGAGAGTGAGATGCCAGCTCCTTTCATTCAGTCAGTAGCTTCAATCATTTCTGGTATATGAATAACATGATGTTTTTCAATGGCAAAAATCAATGAATATTGTAAATGCACAAACAGTAATTTCTCCGCATTGCAAGGTGCAATTCTGAATTTTTTTGCTTTTTCCTGCTCCTCTTAGCATGATAAAGAAGATTCAAAGAGAGTGAGATGCCAGCTCCTTTCATTCAGTCAGTAGCTTCAATCATTTCTGGACGTTTTTCAATGGCAAAAATCAATGAATATTGTAAATGCACAAACAGTAATTTCTCCGCATTGCAAGGTGCAATTCTGAAATTTTTTGCTTTTTCCTGCTCCTCTTAGCATGATAAACAAGATTCAAAGAGAGTGAGATGCCAGCTCCTTTCATTCAGTCAGTAGCTTCAATCATTTCTGGACGTTTTTCAATGGCAAAAATCCATGAATATTGTAAATGCACAAACAGTAATTTCTCCGCATTGCAAGGTGCAATTCTGAAATTTTTTGCTTTTTCCTGCTCCTCTTAGCATGATAAAGAAGATTCAAAGAGAGTGAGATGCCAGCTCCTTTCATTCAGTCAGTAGCTTCAAACATTTCTGGTATATGAATAACATGATGTTTTTCAATGGCAAAAATCAATGAATATTGTAAATGCACAAACAGTAATTTCTCCGCATTGCAAGGTGCAAGTCTGAAATTTTTTGCTTTTTCCTGCTCCTCTTAGCATGATAAAGAAGATTCAAAGAGAGTGAGATGCCAGCTACTTTCATTCAGTCAGTAGCTTCAATCATTTCTGGACGTTTTTCAATGGTAAAAATCAATGAATATTGTAAATGCACAAACAGTAATTTCTCCACATTGCAAGGTGCAATTCTGAAATTTTTTGCTTTTTCCTGCTCCTCTTAGCATGATAAAGAAGATTCAAAGAGAGTGAGATGCCAGCTCCTTTCATTCAGTCAGTAGCTTCAATCATTTCTGGTATATGAATAACATGATGTTTTTCAATGGCAAAAATCAATGAATATTGTAAATGCACAAACAGTAATTTCTCCGCATTGCAAGGTGCAATTCTGAAATTTTTTGCTTTTTCCTGCTCCTCTTAGCATGATAAAGAAGATTCAAAGAGAGTGAGATGCCAGCTCCTTTCATTCAGTCAGTAGCTTCAATCATTTCTGGACGTTTTTCAATGGCAAAAATCAATGAATATTGTAAATGCACAAACAGTAATTTCTCCGCATTGCAAGGTGCAATTCTGAAATTTTTTGCTTTTTCCTGCTCCTCTTAGCATGATAAAGAAGATTCAAAGAGAGTGAGATGTCAGCTCCTTTCATTCAGTCAGTAGCTTCAAACATTTCTGGTATATGAATAACATGATGTTTTTCAATGGCAAAAATCAATGAATTTTGTAAATGCACAAACAGTAATTTCTCCGCATTGCAAGGTGCAATTCTGAAATTTTTTGCTTTTTCCTGCTCCTCTTAGCATGATAAAGAAGATTCAAAGAGAGTGAGATGCCAGTTCCTTTCATTCAGTCAGTAGCTTCAATCATTTCTGGACGTTTTTCAATGGCAAAAATCAATGAATATTGTAAATGCACAAACAGTAATTTCTCCGCATTGCAAGGTGCAATTCTGAAATTTTTTGCTTTTTCCTGCTCCTCTTAGCATGATAAAGAAGATTCAAAGAGAGTGAGATGCCAGCTCCTTTCATTCAGTCAGTAGCTTCAATCATTTCTGGTATATGAATAACATGATGTTTTTCAATGGCAAAAATCAATGAATATTGTAAATGCACAAACAGTAATTTCTCCGCATTGCAAGGTGCAATTCTGAAATTTTTTGCTTTTTCCTGCTCCTCTTAGCATGATAAAGAAGATTCAAAGAGAGTGAGATGCCAGCTCCTTTCATTCAGTCAGTAGCTTCAATCATTTCTGGACGTTTTTCAATGGCAAAAATCAATGAATATTGTAAATGCACAAACAGTAATTTCTCCGCATTGCAAGGTGCAATTCTGAAATTTTTTGCTTTTTCCTGCTCCTCTTAGCATGATAAAGAAGATTCAAAGAGAGTGAGATGCCAGTTCCTTTCATTCAGTCAGTAGCTTCAATCATTTCTGGACGTTTTTCAATGGCAAAAATCAATGAATATTGTAAATGCACAAACAGTAATTTCTCTGCATTGCAAGGTGCAATTCTGAAATTTTTTGCTTTTTCCTGCTCCTCTTAGCATGATAAAGAAGATTCAAAGAGAGTGAGATGCCAGCTCCTTTCATTCAGTCAGTAGCTTCAATCATTTCTGGTATATGAATAACATGATGTTTTTCAATGGCAAAAATCAATGAATATTGTAAATGCACAAACAGTAATTTCTCCGCATTGCAAGGTGCAATTCTGAAATTTTTTGCTTTTTCCTGCTCCTCTTAGCATGATAAAGAAGATTCAAAGAGAGTGAGATGCCAGCTCCTTTCATTCAGTCAGTAGCTTCAATCATTTCTGGACGTTTTTCAATGGCAAAAATCAATGAATATTGTAAATGCACAAACAGTAATTTCTCCGCATTGCAAGGTGCAATTCTGAAATTTTTTGCTTTTTCCTGCTCCTCTTAGCATGATAAAGAAGATTCAAAGAGAGTGAGATGTCAGCTCCTTTCATTCAGTCAGTAGCTTCAAACATTTCTGGTATATGAATAACATGATGTTTTTCAATGGCAAAAATCAATGAATTTTGTAAATGCACAAACAGTAATTTCTCCGCATTGCAAGGTGCAATTCTGAAATTTTTTGCTTTTTCCTGCTCCTCTTAGCATGATAAAGAAGATTCAAAGAGAGTGAGATGCCAGCTCCTTTCATTCAGTCAGTAGCTTCAATCATTTCTGGACGTTTTTCAATGGCAAAAATCAATGAATATTGTAAATGCACAAACAGTAATTTCTCCGCATTGCAAGGTGCAATTCTGAAATTTTTTGCTTTTTCCTGCTCCTCTTAGCATGATAAAGAAGATTCAAAGAGAGTGAGATGCCAGCTCCTTTCATTCAGTCAGTAGCTTCAAACATTTCTGGTATATGAATAACATGATGTTTTTCAATGGCAAAAATCAATGAATATTGTAAATGCACAAACAGTAATTTCTCCGCATTGCAAGGTGCAATTCTGAAATTTTTTGCTTTTTCCTGCTCCTCTTAGCATGATAAAGAAGATTCAAAGAGAGTGAGATGCCAGCTCCTTTCATTCAGTCAGTAGCTTCAATCATTTCTGGACGTTTTTCAATGGCAAAAATCAATGAATATTGTAAATGCACAAACAGTAATTTCTCCGCATTGCAAGGTGCAATTCTGAAATTTTTTGCTTTTTCCTGCTCCTCTTAGCATGATAAAGAAGATTCAAAGAGAGTGAGATGTCAGCTCCTTTCATTCAGTCAGTAGCTTCAAACATTTCTGGTATATGAATAACATGATGTTTTTCAATGTCAAAAATCAATGAATTTTGTAAATGCACAAACAGTAATTTCTCCGCATTGCAAGGTGCAATTCTGAAATTTTTTGCTTTTTCCTTCTCCTCTTAGCATGATAAAGAAGATTCAAAGAGAGTGAGATGCCAGTTCCTTTCATTCAGTCAGTAGCTTCAATCATTTCTGGACGTTTTTCAATGGCAAAAATCAATGAATATTGTAAATGCACAAACAGTAATTTCTCCGCATTGCAAGGTGCAATTCTGAAATTTTTTGCTTTTTCCTGCTCCTCTTAGCATGATAAAGAAGATTCAAAGAGAGTGAGATGCCAGCTCCTTTCATTCAGTCAGTAGCTTCAATCATTTCTGGTATATGAATAACATGATGTTTTTCAATGGCAAAAATCAATGAATATTGTAAATGCACAAACAGTAATTTCTCCGCATTGCAAGGTGCAATTCTGAATTTTTTTGCTTTTTCCTGCTCCTCTTAGCATGATAAAGAAGATTCAAAGAGAGTGAGATGCCAGCTCCTTTCATTCAGTCAGTAGCTTCAATCATTTCTGGACGTTTTTCAATGGCAAAAATCAATGAATATTGTAAATGCACAAACAGTAATTTCTCCGCATTGCAAGGTGCAATTCTGAAATTTTTTGCTTTTTCCTGCTCCTCTTAGCATGATAAACAAGATTCAAAGAGAGTGAGATGCCAGCTCCTTTCATTCAGTCAGTAGCTTCAATCATTTCTGGACGTTTTTCAATGGCAAAAATCCATGAATATTGTAAATGCACAAACAGTAATTTCTCCGCATTGCAAGGTGCAATTCTGAAATTTTTTGCTTTTTCCTGCTCCTCTTAGCATGATAAAGAAGATTCAAAGAGAGTGAGATGCCAGCTCCTTTCATTCAGTCAGTAGCTTCAAACATTTCTGGTATATGAATAACATGATGTTTTTCAATGGCAAAAATCAATGAATATTGTAAATGCACAAACAGTAATTTCTCCGCATTGCAAGGTGCAAGTCTGAAATTTTTTGCTTTTTCCTGCTCCTCTTAGCATGATAAAGAAGATTCAAAGAGAGTGAGATGCCAGCTACTTTCATTCAGTCAGTAGCTTCAATCATTTCTGGACGTTTTTCAATGGTAAAAATCAATGAATATTGTAAATGCACAAACAGTAATTTCTCCACATTGCAAGGTGCAATTCTGAAATTTTTTGCTTTTTCCTGCTCCTCTTAGCATGATAAAGAAGATTCAAAGAGAGTGAGATGCCAGCTCCTTTCATTCAGTCAGTAGCTTCAATCATTTCTGGTATATGAATAACATGATGTTTTTCAATGGCAAAAATCAATGAATATTGTAAATGCACAAACAGTAATTTCTCCGCATTGCAAGGTGCAATTCTGAAATTTTTTGCTTTTTCCTGCTCCTCTTAGCATGATAAAGAAGATTCAAAGAGAGTGAGATGCCAGCTCCTTTCATTCAGTCAGTAGCTTCAATCATTTCTGGACGTTTTTCAATGGCAAAAATCAATGAATATTGTAAATGCACAAACAGTAATTTCTCCGCATTGCAAGGTGCAATTCTGAAATTTTTTGCTTTTTCCTGCTCCTCTTAGCATGATAAAGAAGATTCAAAGAGAGTGAGATGTCAGCTCCTTTCATTCAGTCAGTAGCTTCAAACATTTCTGGTATATGAATAACATGATGTTTTTCAATGGCAAAAATCAATGAATTTTGTAAATGCACAAACAGTAATTTCTCCGCATTGCAAGGTGCAATTCTGAAATTTTTTGCTTTTTCCTGCTCCTCTTAGCATGATAAAGAAGATTCAAAGAGAGTGAGATGCCAGTTCCTTTCATTCAGTCAGTAGCTTCAATCATTTCTGGACGTTTTTCAATGGCAAAAATCAATGAATATTGTAAATGCACAAACAGTAATTTCTCCGCATTGCAAGGTGCAATTCTGAAATTTTTTGCTTTTTCCTGCTCCTCTTAGCATGATAAAGAAGATTCAAAGAGAGTGAGATGCCAGCTCCTTTCATTCAGTCAGTAGCTTCAATCATTTCTGGTATATGAATAACATGATGTTTTTCAATGGCAAAAATCAATGAATATTGTAAATGCACAAACAGTAATTTCTCCGCATTGCAAGGTGCAATTCTGAAATTTTTTGCTTTTTCCTGCTCCTCTTAGCATGATAAAGAAGATTCAAAGAGAGTGAGATGCCAGCTCCTTTCATTCAGTCAGTAGCTTCAATCATTTCTGGACGTTTTTCAATGGCAAAAATCAATGAATATTGTAAATGCACAAACAGTAATTTCTCCGCATTGCAAGGTGCAATTCTGAAATTTTTTGCTTTTTCCTGCTCCTCTTAGCATGATAAAGAAGATTCAAAGAGAGTGAGATGCCAGTTCCTTTCATTCAGTCAGTAGCTTCAATCATTTCTGGACGTTTTTCAATGGCAAAAATCAATGAATATTGTAAATGCACAAACAGTAATTTCTCTGCATTGCAAGGTGCAATTCTGAAATTTTTTGCTTTTTCCTGCTCCTCTTAGCATGATAAAGAAGATTCAAAGAGAGTGAGATGCCAGCTCCTTTCATTCAGTCAGTAGCTTCAATCATTTCTGGTATATGAATAACATGATGTTTTTCAATGGCAAAAATCAATGAATATTGTAAATGCACAAACAGTAATTTCTCCGCATTGCAAGGTGCAATTCTGAAATTTTTTGCTTTTTCCTGCTCCTCTTAGCATGATAAAGAAGATTCAAAGAGAGTGAGATGCCAGCTCCTTTCATTCAGTCAGTAGCTTCAATCATTTCTGGACGTTTTTCAATGGCAAAAATCAATGAATATTGTAAATGCACAAACAGTAATTTCTCCGCATTGCAAGGTGCAATTCTGAAATTTTTTGCTTTTTCCTGCTCCTCTTAGCATGATAAAGAAGATTCAAAGAGAGTGAGATGTCAGCTCCTTTCATTCAGTCAGTAGCTTCAAACATTTCTGGTATATGAATAACATGATGTTTTTCAATGGCAAAAATCAATGAATTTTGTAAATGCACAAACAGTAATTTCTCCGCATTGCAAGGTGCAATTCTGAAATTTTTTGCTTTTTCCTGCTCCTCTTAGCATGATAAAGAAGATTCAAAGAGAGTGAGATGCCAGTTCCTTTCATTCAGTCAGTAGCTTCAATCATTTCTGGACGTTTTTCAATGGCAAAAATCAATGAATATTGTAAATGCACAAACAGTAATTTCTCCGCATTGCAAGGTGCAATTCTGAAATTTTTTGCTTTTTCCTGCTCCTCTTAGCATGATAAAGAAGATTCAAAGAGAGTGAGATGCCAGCTCCTTTCATTCAGTCAGTAGCTTCAATCATTTCTGGTATATGAATAACATGATGTTTTTCAATGGCAAAAATCAATGAATATTGTAAATGCACAAACAGTAATTTCTCCGCATTGCAAGGTGCAATTCTGAAATTTTTTGCTTTTTCCTGCTCCTCTTAGCATGATAAAGAAGATTCAAAGAGAGTGAGATGCCAGCTCCTTTCATTCAGTCAGTAGCTTCAATCATTTCTGGACGTTTTTCAATGGCAAAAATCAATGAATATTGTAAATGCACAAACAGTAATTTCTCCGCATTGCAAGGTGCAATTCTGAAATTTTTTGCTTTTTCCTGCTCCTCTTAGCATGATAAAGAAGATTCAAAGAGAGTGAGATGCCAGTTCCTTTCATTCAGTCAGTAGCTTCAATCATTTCTGGACGTTTTTCAATGGCAAAAATCAATGAATATTGTAAATGCACAAACAGTAATTTCTCTGCATTGCAAGGTGCAATTCTGAAATTTTTTGCTTTTTCCTGCTCCTCTTAGCATGATAAAGAAGATTCAAAGAGAGTGAGATGCCAGCTCCTTTCATTCAGTCAGTAGCTTCAATCATTTCTGGTATATGAATAACATGATGTTTTTCAATGGCAAAAATCAATGAATATTGTAAATGCACAAACAGTAATTTCTCCGCATTGCAAGGTGCAATTCTGAAATTTTTTGCTTTTTCCTGCTCCTCTTAGCATGATAAAGAAGATTCAAAGAGAGTGAGATGCCAGCTCCTTTCATTCAGTCAGTAGCTTCAATCATTTCTGGACGTTTTTCAATGGCAAAAATCAATGAATATTGTAAATGCACAAACAGTAATTTCTCCGCATTGCAAGGTGCAATTCTGAAATTTTTTGCTTTTTCCTGCTCCTCGTAGCATGATAAACAAGATTCAAAGAGAGTGAGATGCCAGCTCCTTTCATTCAGTCAGTAGCTTCAATCATTTCTGGACGTTTTTCAATGGCAAAAATCAATGAATATTGTAAATGCACAAACAGTAATTTCTCCGCATTGCAAGGTGCAATTCTGAAATTTTTTGCTTTTTCCTGCTCCTCTTAGCATGATAAAGAAGATTCAAAGAGAGTGAGATGCCAGCTCCTTTCATTCAGTCAGTAGCTTCAAACATTTCTGGTATATGAATAACATGATGTTTTTCAATGGCAAAAATCAATGAATATTGTAAATGCACAAACAGTAATTTCTCCGCATTGCAAGGTGCAATTCTGAAATTTTTTGCTTTTTCCTGCTCCTCTTAGCATGATAAAGAAGATTCAAAGAGAGTGAGATGCCAGCTCCTTTCATTCAGTCAGTAGCTTCAAACATTTCTGGTATATGAATAACATGATGTTTTTCAATGGCAAAAATCAATGAATATTGTAAATGCACAAACAGTAATTTCTCCGCATTGCAAGGTGCAATTCTGAAATTTTTTGCTTTTTCCTGCTCCTCTTAGCATGATAAAGAATATTCAAAGAGAGTGAGATGCCAGCTCCTTTCATTCAGTCAGTAGCTTCAATCATTTCTGGATGTTTTTCAATGGCAAAAATCAATGAATATTGTAAATGCACAAACTGTAATTTCTCCGCATTGCAAGGTGCAATTCTGAAATTTTTGGCTTTTTCCTGCTCCTCTTAGCATGATAAAGAAGATTCAAAGAGAGTGAGATGCCAGCTCCTTTCATTCAGTCAGTAGCTTCAATCATTTCTGGACGTTTTTCAATGGCAAAAATCAATGAATATTGTAAATGCACAAACAGTAATTTCTCCGCATTGCAAGGTGCAATTCTGAAATTTTTTGCTTTTTCCTGCTCCTCTTAGCATGATAAAGAAGATTCAAAGAGAGTGAGATGCCAGCTCCTTTCATTCAGTCAGTACCTTCAATCATTTCTGGATGTTTTTCAATGGCAAAAATCAATGAATATTGTAAATGCACAAACAGTAATTTCTCCGCATTGCAAGGTGCAATTCTGAAATTTTTTGCTTTTTCCCGCTCCTCTTAGCATGATAAAGAAGATTCAAAGAGAGTGAGGTGCCAGCTCCTTTCATTCAGTCAGTAGCTTCAAACATTTCTGGTATATGAATAACATGTTTTTCAATGGCAAAAATCATTGAATATTGTAAATGCACAAACAGTAATTTCTCCGCATTGCAAGGTGCAATTCTGAAATTTTTAGATTTTTCCTGCTCCTCTTAGCATGATAAAGAAGATTCAAAGAGAGTGAGATGCCAGCTCCTTTCATTCAGTCAGTAGCTTCAATCATTTCTGGACGTTTTTCAATGGCAAAAATCAATGAATATTGTAAATGCACAAACAGTAATTTCTCCGCATTGCAAGGTGCAATTCTGAAATTTTTTGCTTTTTCCTGCTCCTCTTAGCATGATAAAGAAGATTCAAAGAGAGTGAGATGCCAGCTCCTTTCATTCAGTCAGTAGCTTCAATCATTTCTGGACGTTTTTCAATGGCAAAAATCAATGAATATTGTAAATGCACAAACAGTAATTTCTCCGCATTGCAAGGTGCAATTCTGAAATTTTTTGCTTTTTCCTGCTCCTCTTAGCATGATAAAGAAGATTCAAAGAGAGTGAGATGCCAGCTCCTTTCATTCAGTCAGTAGCTTCAAACATTTCTGGTATATGAATAACATGATGTTTTTCAATGGCAAAAATCAATGAATATTGTAAATGCACAAACAGTAATTTCTCCGCATTGCAAGGTGCAAGTCTGAAATTTTTTGCTTTTTCCTGCTCCTCTTAGCATGATAAAGAAGATTCAAAGAGAGTGAGATGCCAGCTACTTTCATTCAGTCAGTAGCTTCAATCATTTCTGGACGTTTTTCAATGGTAAAAATCAATGAATATTGTAAATGCACAAACAGTAATTTCTCCACATTGCAAGGTGCAATTCTGAAATTTTTTGCTTTTTCCTGCTCCTCTTAGCATGATAAAGAAGATTCAAAGAGAGTGAGATGCCAGCTCCTTTCATTCAGTCAGTAGCTTCAAACATTTCTGGTATATGAATAACATGATGTTTTTCAATGGCAAAAATCAATGAATATTGTAAATGCACAAACAGTAATTTCTCCGCATTGCAAGGTGCAATTCTGAAATTTTTTGCTTTTTCCTGCTCCTCTTAGCATGATAAAGAAGATTCAAAGAGAGTGAGATGCCAGCTCCTTTCATTCAGTCAGTAGCTTCAAACATTTCTGGTATATGAATAACATGATGTTTTTCAATGGCAAAAATCAATGAATATTGTAAATGCACAAAGAGTAATTTCTCCGCATTGCAAGGTGCAATTCTGAAATTTTTTGCTTTTTCCTGCTCCTCTTAGCATGATAAAGAAGATTCAAAGAGAGTGAGATGCCAGCTCCTTTCATTCAGTCAGTAGCTTCAATCATTTCTGGACGTTTTTCAATGGCAAAAATCAATGAATATTGTAAATGCACAAACAGTAATTTCTCCGCATTGCAAGGTGCAATTCTGAAATTTTTTGCTTTTTCCTGCTCCTCTTAGCATGATAAAGAAGATTCAAAGAGAGTGAGATGCCAGCTCCTTTCATTCAGTCAGTAGCTTCAATCATTTCTGGACGTTTTTCAATGGCAAAAATCAATGAATATTGTAAATGCACAAACAGTAATTTCTCCGCATTGCAAGGTGCAATTCTGAAATTTTTTGCTTTTTCCTGCTCCTCTTAGCATGATAAAGAAGATTCAAAGAGAGTGAGATGCCAGCTCCTTTCATTCAGTCAGTAGCTACAAACATTTCTGGTATATGAATAACATGATGTTTTTCAATGGCAAAAATCAATGAATATTGTAAATGCACAAACAGTAATTTCTCCGCATTGCAAGGTGCAATTCTGAAATTTTTTGCTTTTTCCTGCTCCTCTTAGCATGATAAAGAAGATTCAAAGAGAGTGAGATGCCAGCTCCTTTCATTCAGTCAGTAGCTTCAATCATTTCTGGACGTTTTTCAATGGCAAAAATCAATGAATATTGTAAATGCACAAACAGTAATTTCTCCGCATTGCAAGGTGCAATTCTGAAATTTTTTGCTTTTTCCTGCTCCTCTTAGCATGATAAAGAAGATTCAAAGAGAGTGAGATGCCAGCTCCTTTCATTCAGTCAGTAGCTTCAAACATTTCTGGTATATGAATAACATGATGTTTTTCAATGGCAAAAATCAATGAATATTGTAAATGCACAAACAGTAATTTCTCCGCATTGCAAGGTGCAAGTCTGAAATTTTTTGCTTTTTCCTGCTCCTCTTAGCATGATAAAGAAGATTCAAAGAGAGTGAGATGCCAGCTACTTTCATTCAGTCAGTAGCTTCAATCATTTCTGGACGTTTTTCAATGGTAAAAATCAATGAATATTGTAAATGCACAAACAGTAATTTCTCCACATTGCAAGGTGCAATTCTGAAATTTTTTGCTTTTTCCTGCACCTCTTAGCATGATAAAGAAGATTCAAAGAGAGTGAGATGCCAGCTCCTTTCATTCAGTCAGTAGCTTCAAACATTTCTGGTATATGAATAACATGATGTTTTTCAATGGCAAAAATCAATGAATATTGTAAATGCACAAACAGTAATTTCTCCGCATTGCAAGGTGCAATTCTGAAATTTTTTGCTTTTTCCTGCTCCTCTTAGCATGATAAAGAAGATTCAAAGAGAGTGAGATGCCAGCTCCTTTCATTCAGTCAGTAGCTTCAAACATTTCTGGTATATGAATAACATGATGTTTTTCAATGGCAAAAATCAATGAATATTGTAAATGCACAAAGAGTAATTTCTCCGCATTGCAAGGTGCAATTCTGAAATTTTTTGCTTTTTCCTGCTCCTCTTAGCATGATAAAGAAGATTCAAAGAGAGTGAGATGCCAGCTCCTTTCATTCAGTCAGTAGCTTCAATCATTTCTGGACGTTTTTCAATGGCAAAAATCAATGAATATTGTAAATGCACAAACAGTAATTTCTCCGCATTGCAAGGTGCAATTCTGAAATTTTTTGCTTTTTCCTGCTCCTCTTAGCATGATAAAGAAGATTCAAAGAGAGTGAGATGCCAGCTCCTTTCATTCAGTCAGTAGCTTCAATCATTTCTGGACGTTTTTCAATGGCAAAAATCAATGAATATTGTAAATGCACAAACAGTAATTTCTCCGCATTGCAAGGTGCAATTCTGAAATTTTTTGCTTTTTCCTGCTCCTCTTAGCATGATAAAGAAGATTCAAAGAGAGTGAGATGCCAGCTCCTTTCATTCAGTCAGTAGCTACAAACATTTCTGGTATATGAATAACATGATGTTTTTCAATGGCAAAAATCAATGAATATTGTAAATGCACAAACAGTAATTTCTCCGCATTGCAAGGTGCAATTCTGAAATTTTTTGCTTTTTCCTGCTCCTCTTAGCATGATAAAGAAGATTCAAAGAGAGTGAGATGCCAGCTCCTTTCATTCAGTCAGTAGCTTCAATCATTTCTGGACGTTTTTCAATGGCAAAAATCAATGAATATTGTAAATGCACAAACAGTAATTTCTCCGCATTGCAAGGTGCAATTCTGAAATTTTTTGCTTTTTCCTGCTCCTCTTAGCATGATAAAGAAGATTCAAAGAGAGTGAGATGCCAGCTCCTTTCATTCAGTCAGTAGCTTCAATCATTTCTGGACGTTTTTCAATGGCAAAAATCAATGAATATTGTAAATGCACAAACAGTAATTTCTCCGCATTGCAAGGTGCAATTCTGAAATTTTTTGCTTTTTCCTGCTCCTCTTAGCATGACAAAGAAGATTCAAAGAGATTAAGATGCCAGCTCCTTTCATTCAGTCAGTAGCTTCAATCATTTCTGGTATATGAATAACATGATGTTTTTCAATGGCAAAAATCAATGAATATTGTAAATGCACAAACAGTAATTTCTCCGCATTGCAAGGTGCAATTCTGAAATTTTTTGCTTTTTCCTGCT
Organism: Phyllobates terribilis; assembly: GCF_046119375.1. Classification (NCBI taxonomy): domain Eukaryota; kingdom Metazoa; phylum Chordata; class Amphibia; order Anura; family Dendrobatidae; genus Phyllobates; species Phyllobates terribilis. The sequence goes on along the minus strand of NW_027364126.1, from coordinate 20,879 downwards.
CCTCTTAGCATGATAAAGAAGATTCAAAGAGAGTGAGATGCCAGCTCCTTTCATTCAGTCAGTAGCTTCAATCATTTCTGGACGTTTTTCAATGGCAAAAATCAATGAATATTGTAAATGCACAAACAGTAATTTCTCCGCATTGCAAGGTGCAATTCTGAAATTTTTTGCTTTTTCCTGCTCCTCTTAGCATGATAAAGAAGATTCAAAGAGAGTGAGATGCCAGCTCCTTTCATTCAGTCAGTAGCTTCAATCATTTCTGGACGTTTTTCAATGGCAAAAATCAATGAATATTGTAAATGCACAAACAGTAATTTCTCCGCATTGCAAGGTGCAATTCTGAAATTTTTTGCTTTTTCCTGCTCCTCTTAGCATGATAAAGAAGATTCAAAGAGAGTGAGATGCCAGGTCCTTTCATTCAGTCAGTAGCTTCAAACATTTCTAGTATATGAATAATATGATGTTTTTCAATGGCAAAAATCAATGAATATTGTAAAAGCACAAACAGTAATTTCTCCGCATTGCAAGGTGCAATTCTGAAATTTTTTGCTTTTTCCTGCTCCTCTTAGCATGATAAAGAAGATTCAAAGAGAGTGAGATGCCAGCTCCTTTCATTCAGTCAGTAGCTTCAATCATTTCTGGACGTTTTTCAATGGCAAAAATCAATGAATATTGTAAATGCACAAACAGTAATTTCTCCGCATTGCAAGGTGCAATTCTGAAATTTTTTGCTTTTTCCTGCTCCTCTTAGCATGATAAAGAAGATTCAAAGAGAGTGAGATGCCAGCTCCTTTCATTCAGTCAGTAGCTTCAATCATTTCTGGTATATGAATAACATGATGTTTTTCAATGGCAAAAATCAATGAATATTGTAAATGCACAAACAGTAATTTCTCCGCATTGCAAGTTGCAATTCTGAAATTTTTTGCTTTTTCCTGCTCCTCTTAGCATGATAAAGAAGATTCAAAGAGAGTGAGATGCCAGCTCCTTTCATTCAGTCAGTAGCTTCAATCATTTCTGGACGTTTTTCAATGGCAAAAATCAATGAATATTGTAAATGCACAAACAGTAATTTCTCCGCATTGCAAGGTGCAATTCTGAAATTTTTTGCTTTTTCCTGCTCCTCTTAGCATGATAAAGAAGATTCAAAGAGAGTGAGATGCCAGCTCCTTTCATTCAGTCAGTAGCTTCAAACATTTCTGGTATATGAATAACATGATGTTTTTCAATGGCAAAAATCAATGAATATTGTAAATGCACAAACAGTAATTTCTCCGCATTGCAAGGTGCAATTCTGAAATTTTTTGCTTTTTCCTGCTCCTCTTAGCATGATAAAGAAGATTCAAAGAGAGTGAGATGCCAGCTCCTTTCATTCAGTCAGTAGCTTCAATCATTTCTGGACATTTTTCAATGGCAAAAATCAATGAATATTGTAAATGCACAAACAGTAATTTCTCCGCATTGCAAGGTGCAATTCTGAAATTTTTTGCTTTTTCCTGCTCCTCTTAGCATGACAAAGAAGATTCAAAGAGAGTAAGATGCCAGCTCCTTTCATTCAGTCAGTAGCATCAATCATTTCTGGTATATGAATAACATGATGTTTTTCAATGGCAAAAATCAATGAATATTGTAAATGCACAAACAGTAATTTCTCCGCATTGCAAGGTGCAATTCTGAAATTTTTTGCTTTTTCCTGCTCCTCTTAGCATGATAAAGAAGATTCAAAGAGAGTGAGATGCCAGCTCCTTTCATTCAGTCAGTAGCTTCAATCATTTCTGGACGTTTTTCAATGGCAAAAATCAATGAATATTGTAAATGCACAAACAGTAATTTCTCCGCATTGCAAGGTGCAATTCTGAAATTTTTTGCTTTTTCCTGCTCCTCTTAGCATGATAAAGAAGATTCAAAGAGAGTGAGATGCCAGCTCCTTTCATTCAGTCAGTAGCTTCAATCATTTCTGGACGTTTTTCAATGGCAAAAATCAATGAATATTGTAAATGCACAAACAGTAATTTCTCCGCATTGCAAGGTGCAATTCTGAAATTTTTTGCTTTTTCCTGCTCCTCTTAGCATGATAAAGAAGATTCAAAGAGAGTGAGATGCCAGGTCCTTTCATTCAGTCAGTAGCTTCAAACATTTCTGGTATATGAATAACATGATGTTTTTCAATGGCAAAAATCAATGAATATTGTAAATGCACAAACAGTAATTTCTCCGCATTGCAAGGTGCAATTCTGAAATTTTTTGCTTTTTCCTGCTCCTCTTAGCATGATAAAGAAGATTCAAAGAGAGTGAGATGCCAGCTATTTTCATTCAGTCAGTAGCTTCAATCATTTCTGGTATATGAATAACATGATGTTTTTCAATGGCAAAAATCAATGAATATTGTAAATGCACAAACAGTAATTTCTCCACATTGTAAGGTGCAATTCTGAAATTTTTTGCTTTTTCCTGCTCCTCTTAGCATGATAAAGAAGATTCAAAGAGAGTGAGATGCCAGCTCCTTTCATTCAGTCAGTAGCTTCAATCATTTCTGGACGTTTTTCAATGGCAAAAATCAATGAATATTGTAAATGCACAAACAGTAATTTCTCCGCATTGCAAGGTGCAATTCTGAAATTTTTTGCTTTTTCCTGCTCCTCTTAGCATGATAAAGAAGATTCAAAGAGAGTGAGATGCCAGCTCCTTTCATTCAGTCAGTAGCTACAAACATTTCTGGTATATGAATAACATGATGTTTTTCAATGGCAAAAATCAATGAATATTGTAAATGCACAAACAGTAATTTCTCCGCATTGCAAGGTGCAATTCTGAAATTTTTTGCTTTTTCCTGCTCCTCTTAGCATGATAAAGAAGATTCAAAGAGAGTGAGATGCCAGCTCCTTTCATTCAGTCAGTAGCTTCAATCATTTCTGGACGTTTTTCAATGGCAAAAATCAATGAATATTGTAAATGCACAAACAGTAATTTCTCCGCATTGCAAGGTGCAATTCTGAAATTTTTTGCTTTTTCCTGCTCCTCTTAGCATGATAAAGAAGATTCAAAGAGAGTGAGATGCCAGCTCCTTTCATTCAGTCAGTAGCTTCAATCATTTCTGGACGTTTTTCAATGGCAAAAATCAATGAATATTGTAAATGCACAAACAGTAATTTCTCCGCATTGCAAGGTGCAATTCTGAAATTTTTTGCTTTTTCCTGCTCCTCTTAGCATGACAAAGAAGATTCAAAGAGAGTAAGATGCCAGCTCCTTTCATTCAGTCAGTAGCTTCAATCATTTCTGGTATATGAATAACATGATGTTTTTCAATGGCAAAAATCAATGAATATTGTAAATGCACAAACAGTAATTTCTCCGCATTGCAAGGTGCAATTCTGAAATTTTTTGCTTTTTCCTGCTCCTCTTAGCATGATAAAGAAGATTCAAAGAGAGTGAGATGCCAGCTCCTTTCATTCAGTCAGTAGCTTCAATCATTTCTGGACGTTTTTCAATGGCAAAAATCAATGAATATTGTAAATGCACAAACAGTAATTTCTCCGCATTGCAAGGTGCAATTCTGAAATTTTTTGCTTTTTCCTGCTCCTCTTAGCATGATAAAGAAGATTCAAAGAGAGTGAGATGCCAGCTCCTTTCATTCAGTCAGTAGCTTCAATCATTTCTGGACGTTTTTCAATGGCAAAAATCAATGAATATTGTAAATGCACAAACAGAAATTTCTCCGCATTGCAAGGTGCAATTCTGAAATTTTTTGCTTTTTCCTGCTCCTCTTAGCATGATAAAGAAGATTCAAAGAGAGTGAGATGCCAGCTCCTTTCATTCAGTCAGTAGCTTCAAACATTTCTGGTATTTGAATAATATGATGTTTTTCAATGGCAAAAATCAATGAATATTGTAAAAGCACAAACAGTAATTTCTCCGCATTGCAAGGTGCAATTCTGAAATTTTTTGCTTTTTCCTGCTCCTCTTAGCATGATAAAGAAGATTCAAAGAGAGTGAGATGCCAGCTCCTTTCATTCAGTCAGTAGCTTCAATCATTTCTGGACGTTTTTCAATGGCAAAAATCAATGAATATTGTAAATGCACAAACAGTAATTTCTCCGCATTGCAAGGTGCAATTCTGAAATTTTTTGCTTTTTCCTGCTCCTCTTAGCATGATAAAGAAGATTCAAAGAGAGTGAGATGCCAGCTCCTTTCATTCAGTCAGTAGCTTCAATCATTTCTGGTATATGAATAACATGATGTTTTTCAATGGCAAAAATCAATGAATATTGTAAATGCACAAACAGTAATTTCTCCGCATTGCAAGTTGCAATTCTGAAATTTTTTGCTTTTTCCTGCTCCTCTTAGCATGATAAAGAAGATTCAAAGAGAGTGAGATGCCAGCTCCTTTCATTCAGTCAGTAGCTTCAATCATTTCTGGACGTTTTTCAATGGCAAAAATCAATGAATATTGTAAATGCACAAACAGTAATTTCTCCGCATTGCAAGGTGCAATTCTGAAATTTTTTGCTTTTTCCTGCTCCTCTTAGCATGATAAAGAAGATTCAAAGAGACTGAGATGCCAGCTCCTTTCATTCAGTCAGTAGCTTCAATCATTTCTGGACGTTTTTCAATGGCAAAAATCAATGAATATTGTAAATGCACAAACAGTAATTTCTCCGCATTTCAAGGTGCAATTCTGAAATTTTTTGCTTTTTCCTGCTCCTCTTAGCATGATAAAGAAGATTCAAAGAGAGTGAGATGCCAGCTCCTTTCATTCAGTCAGTAGCTTCAAACATTTCTGGTATATGAATAACATGATGTTTTTCAATGGCAAAAATCAATGAATATTGTAAAAGCACAAACAGTAATTTCTCCGCATTGCAAGGTGCAATTCTGAAATTTTTTGCTTTTTCCTGCTCCTCTTAGCATGATAAAGAAGATTCAAAGAGAGTGAGATGCCAGCTCCTTTCATTCAGTCAGTAGCTTCAATCATTTCTGGACGTTTTTCAATGGCAAAAATCAATGAATATTGTAAATGCACAAACAGTAATTTCTCCGCATTGCAAGGTGCAATTCTGAAATTTTTTGCTTTTTCCTGCTCCTCTTAGCATGATAAAGAAGATTCAAAGAGAGTGAGATGCCAGCTCCTTTCATTCAGTCAGTAGCTTCAATCATTTCTGGACGTTTTTCAATGGCAAAAATCAATGAATATTGTAAATGCACAAACAGTAATTTCTCCGCATTGCAAGGTGCAATTCTGAAATTTTTTGCTTTTTCCTGCTCCTCTTAGCATGATAAAGAAGATTCAAAGAGAGTGAGATGCCAGCTCCTTTCATTCAGTCAGTAGCTTCAATCATTTCTGGACGTTTTTCAATGGCAAAAATCAATGAATATTGTAAATGCACAAACAGTAATTTCTCCGCATTGCAAGGTGCAATTCTGAAATTTTTTGCTTTTTCCTGCTCCTCTTAGCATGACAAAGAAGATTCAAAGAGAGTAAGATGCCAGCTCCTTTCATTCAGTCAGTAGCTTCAATCATTTCTGGTATATGAATAACATGATGTTTTTCAATGGCAAAAATCAATGAATATTGTAAATGCACAAACAGTAATTTCTCCGCATTGCAAGGTGCAATTCTGAAATTTTTTGCTTTTTCCTGCTCCTCTTAGCATGATAAAGAAGATTCAAAGAGAGTGAGATGCCAGCTCCTTTCATTCAGTCAGTAGCTTCAATCATTTCTGGACGTTTTTCAATGGCAAAAATCAATGAATATTGTAAATGCACAAACAGTAATTTCTCCGCATTGCAAGGTGCAATTCTGAAATTTTTTGCTTTTTCCTGCTCCTCTTAGCATGATAAAGAAGATTCAAAGAGAGTGAGATGCCAGCTCCTTTCATTCAGTCAGTAGCTTCAATCATTTCTGGACGTTTTTCAATGGCAAAAATCAATGAATATTGTAAATGCACAAACAGAAATTTCTCCGCATTGCAAGGTGCAATTCTGAAATTTTTTGCTTTTTCCTGCTCCTCTTAGCATGATAAAGAAGATTCAAAGAGAGTGAGATGCCAGCTCCTTTCATTCAGTCAGTAGCTTCAAACATTTCTGGTATATGAATAATATGATGTTTTTCAATGGCAAAAATCAATGAATATTGTAAAAGCACAAACAGTAATTTCTCCGCATTGCAAGGTGCAATTCTGAAATTTTTTGCTTTTTCCTGCTCCTCTTAGCATGATAAAGAAGATTCAAAGAGAGTGAGATGCCAGCTCCTTTCATTCAGTCAGTAGCTTCAATCATTTCTGGACGTTTTTCAATGGCAAAAATCAATGAATATTGTAAATGCACAAACAGTAATTTCTCCGCATTGCAAGGTGCAATTCTGAAATTTTTTGCTTTTTCCTGCTCCTCTTAGCATGATAAAGAAGATTCAAAGAGAGTGAGATGCCAGCTCCTTTCATTCAGTCAGTAGCTTCAATCATTTCTGGTATATGAATAACATGATGTTTTTCAATGGCAAAAATCAATGAATATTGTAAATGCACAAACAGTAATTTCTCCGCATTGCAAGTTGCAATTCTGAAATTTTTTGCTTTTTCCTGCTCCTCTTAGCATGATAAAGAAGATTCAAAGAGAGTGAGATGCCAGCTCCTTTCATTCAGTCAGTAGCTTCAATCATTTCTGGACGTTTTTCAATGGCAAAAATCAATGAATATTGTAAATGCACAAACAGTAATTTCTCCGCATTGCAAGGTGCAATTCTGAAATTTTTTGCTTTTTCCTGCTCCTCTTAGCATGATAAAGAAGATTCAAAGAGAGTGAGATGCCAGCTCCTTTCATTCAGTCAGTAGCTTCAATCATTTCTGGACGTTTTTCAATGGCAAAAATCAATGAATATTGTAAATGCACAAACAGTAATTTCTCCGCATTTCAAGGTGCAATTCTGAAATTTTTTGCTTTTTCCTGCTCCTCTTAGCATGATAAAGAAGATTCAAAGAGAGTGAGATGCCAGCTCCTTTCATTCAGTCAGTAGCTTCAAACATTTCTGGTATATGAATAACATGATGTTTTTCAATGGCAAAAATCAATGAATATTGTAAAAGCACAAACAGTAATTTCTCCGCATTGCAAGGTGCAATTCTGAAATTTTTTGCTTTTTCCTGCTCCTCTTAGCATGATAAAGAAGATTCAAAGAGAGTGAGATGCCAGCTCCTTTCATTCAGTCAGTAGCTTCAATCATTTCTGGACGTTTTTCAATGGCAAAAATCAATGAATATTGTAAATGCACAAACAGTAATTTCTCCGCATTGCAAGGTGCAATTCTGAAATTTTTTGCTTTTTCCTGCTCCTCTTAGCATGATAAAGAAGATTCAAAGAGAGTGAGATGCCAGCTCCTTTCATTCAGTCAGTAGCTTCAATCATTTCTGGTATATGAATAACATGATGTTTTTCAATGGCAAAAATCAATGAATATTGTAAATGCACAAACAGTAATTTCTCCACATTGCAAGGTGCAATTCTGAAATTTTTTGCTTTTTCCTGCTCCTCTTAGCATGATAAAGAAGATTCAAAGAGAGTGAGATGACAGCTCCTTTCATTCAGTCAGTAGCTTCAATCATTTCTGGACGTTTTTCAATGGCAAAAATCAATGAATATTGTAAATGCACAAACAGTAATTTCTCCGCATTGCAAGGTGCAATTCTGAAATTTTTTGCTTTTTCCTGCTCCTCTTAGCATGATAAAGAAGATTCAAAGAGAGCGAGATGCCAGCTCCTTTCATTCAGTCAGTAGCTTCAATCATTTCTGGTATATGAATAACATGATGTTTTTCAATGGCAAAAATCAATGAATATTGTAAATGCACAAACAGTAATTTCTCCGCATTGCAAGGTGCAATTCTGAAATTTTTTGCTTTTTCCTGATCCTCTTAGCATGATAAAGAAGATTCAAAGAGAGTGAGATGCCAGCTCCTTTCATTCAGTCAGTAGCTTCAATCATTTCTGGACGTTTTTCAATGGCAAAAATCAATGAATATTGTAAATGCACAAACAGTAATTTCTCCGCATTGCAAGGTGCAATTCTGAAATTTTTTGCTTTTTCCTGCTCCTCTTAGCATGATAAAGAAGATTCAAAGAGAGTGAGATGCCAGCTCCTTTCATTCAGTCAGTAGCTTCAAACATTTCTGGTATATGAATAACATGATGTTTTTCAATGGCAAAAATCAATGAATATTGTAAATGCACAAACAGTAATTTCTCCGCATTGCAAGGTGCAATTCTGAAATTTTTTGCTTTTTCCTGCTCCTCTTAGCATGATAAAGAAGATTCAAAGAGAGTGAGATGCCAGCTCCTTTCATTCAGTCAGTAGCTTCAAACATTTCTGGTATATGAATAACATGATGTTTTTCAATGGCAAAAATCAATGAATATTGTAAATGCACAAAGAGTAATTTCTCCGCATTGCAAGGTGCAATTCTGAAATTTTTTGCTTTTTCCTGCTCCTCTTAGCATGATAAAGAAGATTCAAAGAGAGTGAGATGCCAGCTCCTTTCATTCAGTCAGTAGCTTCAATCATTTCTGGACGTTTTTCAATGGCAAAAATCAATGAATATTGTAAATGCACAAACAGTAATTTCTCCGCATTGCAAGGTGCAATTCTGAAATTTTTTGCTTTTTCCTGCTCCTCTTAGCATGATAAAGAAGATTCAAAGAGAGTGAGATGCCAGCTCCTTTCATTCAGTCAGTAGCTTCAATCATTTCTGGACGTTTTTCAATGGCAAAAATCAATGAATATTGTAAATGCACAAACAGTAATTTCTCCGCATTGCAAGGTGCAATTCTGAAATTTTTTGCTTTTTCCTGCTCCTCTTAGCATGATAAAGAAGATTCAAAGAGAGTGAGATGCCAGCTCCTTTCATTCAGTCAGTAGCTACAAACATTTCTGGTATATGAATAACATGATGTTTTTCAATGGCAAAAATCAATGAATATTGTAAATGCACAAACAGTAATTTCTCCGCATTGCAAGGTGCAATTCTGAAATTTTTTGCTTTTTCCTGCTCCTCTTAGCATGATAAAGAAGATTCAAAGAGAGTGAGATGCCAGCTCCTTTCATTCAGTCAGTAGCTTCAATCATTTCTGGACGTTTTTCAATGGCAAAAATCAATGAATATTGTAAATGCACAAACAGTAATTTCTCCGCATTGCAAGGTGCAATTCTGAATTTTTTTGCTTTTTCCTGCTCCTCTTAGCATGATAAAGAAGATTCAAAGAGAGTGAGATGCCAGCTCCTTTCATTCAGTCAGTAGCTTCAATCATTTCTGGACGTTTTTCAATGGCAAAAATCAATGAATATTGTAAATGCACAAACAGTAATTTCTCCGCATTGCAAGGTGCAATTCTGAAATTTTTTGCTTTTTCCTGCTCCTCTTAGCATGATAAAGAAGATTCAAAGAGAGCGAGATGCCAGCTCCTTTCATTCAGTCAGTAGCTTCAATCATTTCTGGTATATGAATAACATGATGTTTTTCAATGGCAAAAATCAATGAATATTGTAAATGCACAAACAGTAATTTCTCCGCATTGCAAGGTGCAATTCTGAAATTTTTTGCTTTTTCCTGCTCCTCTTAGCATGATAAAGAAGATTCAAAGAGAGTGAGATGCCAGCTCCTTTCATTCAGTCAGTAGCTTCAATCATTTCTGGACGTTTTTCAATGGCAAAAATCAATGAATATTGTAAATGCACAAACAGTAATTTCTCCGCATTGCAAGGTGCAATTCTGAAATTTTTTTGCTTTTTCCTGCTCCTCTTAGCATGATAAAGAAGATTCAAAGAGAGTGAGATGCCAGCTCCTTTCATTCAGTCAGTAGCTTCAAACATTTCTGGTATATGAATAACATGATGTTTTTCAATGGCAAAAATCAATGAATATTGTAAATGCACAAACAGTAATTTCTCCGCATTGCAAGGTGCAATTCTGAAATTTTTTGCTTTTTCCTGCTCCTCTTAGCATGATAAAGAAGATTCAAAGAGAGTGAGATGCCAGCTCCTTTCATTCAGTCAGTAGCTTCAAACATTTCTGGTATATGAATAACATGATGTTTTTCAATGGCAAAAATCAATGAATATTGTAAATGCACAAAGAGTAATTTCTCCGCATTGCAAGGTGCAATTCTGAAATTTTTTGCTTTTTCCTGCTCCTCTTAGCATGATAAAGAAGATTCAAAGAGAGTGAGATGCCAGCTCCTTTCATTCAGTCAGTAGCTTCAATCATTTCTGGACGTTTTTCAATGGCAAAAATCAATGAATATTGTAAATGCACAAACAGTAATTTCTCCGCATTGCAAGGTGCAATTCTGAAATTTTTTGCTTTTTCCTGCTCCTCTTAGCATGATAAAGAAGATTCAAAGAGAGTGAGATGCCAGCTCCTTTCATTCAGTCAGTAGCTTCAATCATTTCTGGACGTTTTTCAATGGCAAAAATCAATGAATATTGTAAATGCACAAACAGTAATTTCTCCGCATTGCAAGGTGCAATTCTGAAATTTTTTGCTTTTTCCTGCTCCTCTTAGCATGATAAAGAAGATTCAAAGAGAGTGAGATGCCAGCTCCTTTCATTCAGTCAGTAGCTACAAACATTTCTGGTATATGAATAACATGATGTTTTTCAATGGCAAAAATCAATGAATATTGTAAATGCACAAACAGTAATTTCTCCGCATTGCAAGGTGCAATTCTGAAATTTTTTGCTTTTTCCTGCTCCTCTTAGCATGATAAAGAAGATTCAAAGAGAGTGAGATGCCAGCTCCTTTCATTCAGTCAGTAGCTTCAATCATTTCTGGACGTTTTTCAATGGCAAAAATCAATGAATATTGTAAATGCACAAACAGTAATTTCTCCGCATTGCAAGGTGCAATTCTGAATTTTTTTGCTTTTTCCTGCTCCTCTTAGCATGATAAAGAAGATTCAAAGAGAGTGAGATGCCAGCTCCTTTCATTCAGTCAGTAGCTTCAATCATTTCTGGACGTTTTTCAATGGCAAAAATCAATGAATATTGTAAATGCACAAACAGTAATTTCTCCGCATTGCAAGGTGCAATTCTGAAATTTTTTGCTTTTTCCTGCTCCTCTTAGCATGACAAAGAAGATTCAAAGAGAGTGAGATGCCAGCTCCTTTCATTCAGTCAGTAGCTTCAATCATTTCTGGTATATGAATAACATGATGTTTTTCAATGGCAAAAATCAATGAATATTGTAAATGCACAAACAGTAATTTCTCCGCATTGCAAGGTGCAATTCTGAAATTTTTTGCTTTTTCCTGCTCCTCTTAGCATGATAAAGAAGATTCAAAGAGAGTGAGATGCCAGCTCCTTTCATTCAGTCAGTAGCTTCAATCATTTCTGGACGTTTTTCAATGGCAAAAATCAATGAATATTGTAAATGCACAAACAGTAATTTCTCCGCATTGCAAGGTGCAATTCTGAAATTTTTTGCTTTTTCCTGCTCCTCTTAGCATGATAAAGAAGATTCAAAGAGAGTGAGATGCCAGCTCCTTTCATTCAGTCAGTAGCTTCAATCATTTCTGGACGTTTTTCAATGGCAAAAATCAATGAATATTGTAAATGCACAAACAGTAATTTCTCCGCATTGCAAGGTGCAATTCTGAAATTTTTTGCTTTTTCCTGCTCCTCTTAGCATGATAAAGAAGATTCAAAGAGAGTGAGATGCCAGCTCCTTTCATTCAGTCAGTAGCTTCAAACATTTCTGGTATATGAATAACATGATGTTTTTCAATGGCAAAAATCAATGAATATTGTAAAAGCACAAACAGTAATTTCTCCGCATTGCAAGGTGCAATTCTGAAATTTTTTGCTTTTTCCTGCTCCTCTTAGCATGATAAAGAAGATTCAAAGAGAGTGAGATGCCAGCTCCTTTCATTCAGTCAGTAGCTTCAATCATTTCTGGACGTTTTTCAATGGCAAAAATCAATGAATATTGTAAATGCACAAACAGTAATTTCTCCGCATTGCAAGGTGCAATTCTGAAATTTTTTGCTTTTTCCTGCTCCTCTTAGCATGATAAAGAAGATTCAAAGAGAGTGAGATGCCAGCTCCTTTCATTCAGTCAGTAGCTTCAATCATTTCTGGTATATGAATAACATGATGTTTTTCAATGGCAAAAATCAATGAATATTGTAAATGCACAAACAGTAATTTCTCCGCATTGCAAGTTGCAATTCTGAAATTTTTTGCTTTTTCCTGCTCCTCTTAGCATGATAAAGAAGATTCAAAGAGAGTGAGATGCCAGCTCCTTTCATTCAGTCAGTAGCTTCAATCATTTCTGGACGTTTTTCAATGGCAAAAATCAATGAATATTGTAAATGCACAAACAGTAATTTCTCCGCATTGCAAGGTGCAATTCTGAAATTTTTTGCTTTTTCCTGCTCCTCTTAGCATGATAAAGAAGATTCAAAGAGAGTGAGATGCCAGCTCCTTTCATTCAGTCAGTAGCTTCAATCATTTCTGGACGTTTTTCAATGGCAAAAATCAATGAATATTGTATATGCACAAACAGTAATTTCTCCGCATTGCAAGGTGCAATTCTGAAATTTTTTGCTTTTTCCTGCTCCTCTTAGCATGATAAAGAAGATTCAAAGAGAGTGAGATGCCAGCTCCTTTCATTCAGTCAGTAGCTTCAAACATTTCTGGTATATGAATAACATGATGTTTTTCAATGGCAAAAATCAATGAATATTGTAAAAGCACAAACAGTAATTTCTCCGCATTGCAAGGTGCAATTCTGAAATTTTTTGCTTTTTCCTGCTCCTCTTAGCATGATAAAGAAGATTCAAAGAGAGTGAGATGCCAGCTCCTTTCATTCAGTCAGTAGCTTCAATCATTTCTGGACGTTTTTCAATGGCAAAAATCAATGAATATTGTAAATGCACAAACAGTAATTTCTCCGCATTGCAAGGTGCAATTCTGAAATTTTTTGCTTTTTCCTGCTCCTCTTAGCATGATAAAGAAGATTCAAAGAGAGTGAGATGCCAGCTCCTTTCATTCAGTCAGTAGCTTCAAACATTTCTGGTATATGAATAACATGATGTTTTTCAATGGCAAAAATCAATGAATATTGTAAAAGCACAAACAGTAATTTCTCCGCATTGCAAGGTGCAATTCTGAAATTTTTTGCTTTTTCCTGCTCCTCTTAGCATGATAAAGAAGATTCAAAGAGAGTGAGATGCCAGCTCCTTTCATTCAGTCAGTAGCTTCAAACATTTCTGGTATATGAATAACATGATGTTTTTCAATGGCAAAAATCAATGAATATTGTAAATGCACAAACAGTAATTTCTCCGCATTGCAAGGTGCAATTCTGAAATTTTTTGCTTTTTCCTGCTCCTCTTAGCATGATAAAGAAGATTCAAAGAGAGTGAGATGCCAGCTCCTTTCATTCAGTCAGTAGCTTCAATCATTTCTGGACGTTTTTCAATGGCAAAAATCAATGAATATTGTAAATGCACAAACAGTAATTTCTCCGCATTGCAAGGTGCAATTCTGAAATTTTTTGCTTTTTCCTGCTCCTCTTAGCATGATAAAGAAGATTCAAAGAGAGTGAGATGCCAGCTCCTTTCATTCAGTCAGTAGCTTCAATCATTTCTGGACGTTTTTCAATGGCAAAAATCAATGAATATTGTAAATGCACAAACAGTAATTTCTCCGCATTGCAAGGTGCAATTCTGAAATTTTTTGCTTTTTCCTGCTCCTCTTAGCATGATAAAGAAGATTCAAAGAGAGTGAGATGCCAGCTCCTTTCATTCAGTCAGTAGCTTCAATCATTTCTGGTATATGAATAACATGATGTTTTTCAATGGCAAAAATCAATGAATATTGTAAATGCACAAACAGTAATTTCTCCGCATTGAAAGTTGCAATTCTGAAATTTTTTGCTTTTTCCTGCTCCTCTTAGCATGATAAAGAAGATTCAAAGAGAGTGAGATGCCAGCTCCTTTCATTCAGTCAGTAGCTTCAATCATTTCTGGACGTTTTTCAATGGCAAAAATCAATGAATATTGTAAATGCACAAACAGTAATTTCTCCGCATTGCAAGGTGCAATTCTGAAATTTTTTGCTTTTTCCTGCTCCTCTTAGCATGATAAAGAAGATTCAAAGAGAGTGAGATGCCAGCTCCTTTCATTCAGTCAGTACCTTCAATCATTTCTGGACGTTTTTCAATGGCAAAAATCAATGAATATTGTAAATGCACAAACAGTAATTTCTCCGCATTTCAAGGTGCAATTCTGAAATTTTTTGCTTTTTCCTGCTCCTCTTAGCATGATAAAGAAGATTCAAAGAGAGTGAGATGCCAGCTCCTTTCATTCAGTCAGTAGCTTCAAACATTTCTGGTATATGAATAACATGATGTTTTCAATGGCAAAAATCAATGAATATTGTAAAAGCACAAACAGTAATTTCTCCGCATTGCAAGGTGCAATTCTGAAATTTTTTGCTTTTTCCTGCTCCTCTTAGCATGATAAAGAAGATTCAAAGAGAGTGAGATGCCAGCTCCTTTCATTCAGTCAGTAGCTTCAATCATTTCTGGACGTTTTTCAATGGCAAAAATCAATGAATATTGTAGATGCACAAACAGTAATTTCTCCGCATTGCAAGGTGCAATTCTGAAATTTTTTGCTTTTTCCTGCTCCTCTTAGCATGATAAAGAAGATTCAAAGAGAGTGAGATGCCAGCTCCTTTCATTCAGTCAGTAGCTTCAATCATTTCTGGTATATGAATAACATGATGTTTTTCAATGGCAAAAATCAATGAATATTGTAAATGCACAAACAGTAATTTCTCCACATTGCAAGGTGCAATTCTGAAATTTTTTGCTTTTTCCTGCTCCTCTTAGCATGATAAAGAAGATTCAAAGAGAGTGAGATGCCAGCTCCTTTCATTCAGTCAGTAGCTTCAATCATTTCTGGACGTTTTTCAATGGCAAAAATCAATGAATATTGTAAATGCACAAACAGTAATTTCTCCGCATTGCAAGGTGCAATTCTGAAATTTTTTGCTTTTTCCTGCTCCTCTTAGCATGATAAAGAAGATTCAAAGAGAGTGAGATGCCAGCTCCTTTCATTCAGTCAGTAGCTTCAATCATTTCTGGTATATGAATAACATGATGTTTTTCAATGGCAAAAATCAATGAATATTGTAAATGCACAAACAGTAATTTCTCCACATTGCAAGGTGCAATTCTGAAATTTTTTGCTTTTTCCTGCTCCTCTTAGCATGATAAAGAAGATTCAAAGAGAGTGAGATGACAGCTCCTTTCATTCAGTCAGTAGCTTCAATCATTTCTGGACGTTTTTCAATGGCAAAAATCAATGAATATTGTAAATGCACAAACAGTAATTTCTCCGCATTGCAAGGTGCAATTCTGAAATTTTTTGCTTTTTCCTGCTCCTCTTAGCATGATAAAGAAGATTCAAAGAGAGTGAGATGCCAGCTCCTTTCATTCAGTCAGTAGCTTCAATCATTTCTGGTATATGAATAACATGATGTTTTTCAATGGCAAAAATCAATGAATATTGTAAATGCACAAACAGTAATTTCTCCACATTGCAAGGTGCAATTCTGAAATTTTTGCTTTTTCCTGCTCCTCTTAGCATGATAAAGAAGATTCAAAGAGAGTGAGATGACAGCTCCTTTCATTCAGTCAGTAGCTTCAATCATTTCTGGACGTTTTTCAATGGCAAAAATCAATGAATATTGTAAATGCACAAACAGTAATTTCTCCGCATTGCAAGGTGCAATTCTGAAATTTTTTGCTTTTTCCTGCTCCTCTTAGCATGATAAAGAAGATTCAAAGAGAGTGAGATGCCAGCTCCTTTCATTCAGTCAGTAGCTTCAAACATTTCTGGTATATGAATAACATGATGTTTTTCAATGGCAAAAATCAATGAATATTGTAAAAGCACAAACAGTAATTTCTCCGCATTGCAAGGTGCAATTCTGAAATTTTTTGCTTTTTCCTGCTCCTCTTAGCATGATAAAGAAGATTCAAAGAGAGTGAGATGCCAGCTCCTTTCATTCAGTCAGTAGCTTCAAACATTTCTGGTATATGAATAACATGATGTTTTTCAATGGCAAAAATCAATGAATATTGTAAATGCACAAACAGTAATTTCTCCGCATTGCAAGGTGCAATTCTGAAATTTTTTGCTTTTTCCTGCTCCTCTTAGCATGATAAAGAAGATTCAAAGAGAGTGAGATGCCAGCTCCTTTCATTCAGTCAGTAGCTTCAATCATTTCTGGACGTTTTTCAATGGCAAAAATCAATGAATATTGTAAATGCACAAACAGTAATTTCTCCGCATTGCAAGGTGCAATTCTGAAATTTTTTGCTTTTTCCTGCTCCTCTTAGCATGATAAAGAAGATTCAAAGAGAGTGAGATGCCAGCTCCTTTCATTCAGTCAGTAGCTTCAATCATTTCTGGACGTTTTTCAATGGCAAAAATCAATGAATATTGTAAATGCACAAACAGTAATTTCTCCGCATTGCAAGGTGCAATTCTGAAATTTTTTGCTTTTTCCTGCTCCTCTTAGCATGATAAAGAAGATTCAAAGAGAGTGAGATGCCAGCTCCTTTCATTCAGTCAGTAGCTTCAATCATTTCTGGTATATGAATAACATGATGTTTTTCAATGGCAAAAATCAATGAATATTGTAAATGCACAAACAGTAATTTCTCCGCATTGAAAGTTGCAATTCTGAAATTTTTTGCTTTTTCCTGCTCCTCTTAGCATGATAAAGAAGATTCAAAGAGAGTGAGATGCCAGCTCCTTTCATTCAGTCAGTAGCTTCAATCATTTCTGGACGTTTTTCAATGGCAAAAATCAATGAATATTGTAAATGCACAAACAGTAATTTCTCCGCATTGCAAGGTGCAATTCTGAAATTTTTTGCTTTTTCCTGCTCCTCTTAGCATGATAAAGAAGATTCAAAGAGAGTGAGATGCCAGCTCCTTTCATTCAGTCAGTAGCTTCAATCATTTCTGGACGTTTTTCAATGGCAAAAATCAATGAATATTGTAAATGCACAAACAGTAATTTCTCCGCATTTCAAGGTGCAATTCTGAAATTTTTTGCTTTTTCCTGCTCCTCTTAGCATGATAAAGAAGATTCAAAGAGAGTGAGATGCCAGCTCCTTTCATTCAGTCAGTAGCTTCAAACATTTCTGGTATATGAATAACATGATGTTTTTCAATGGCAAAAATCAATGAATATTGTAAAAGCACAAACAGTAATTTCTCCGCATTGCAAGGTGCAATTCTGAAATTTTTTGCTTTTTCCTGCTCCTCTTAGCATGATAAAGAAGATTCAAAGAGAGTGAGATGCCAGCTCCTTTCATTCAGTCAGTAGCTTCAATCATTTCTGGACGTTTTTCAATGGCAAAAATCAATGAATATTGTAAATGCACAAACAGTAATTTCTCCGCATTGCAAGGTGCAATTCTGAAATTTTTTGCTTTTTCCTGCTCCTCTTAGCATGATAAAGAAGATTCAAAGAGAGTGAGATGCCAGCTCCTTTCATTCAGTCAGTAGCTTCAATCATTTCTGGTATATGAATAACATGATGTTTTTCAATGGCAAAAATCAATGAATATTGTAAATGCACAAACAGTAATTTCTCCACATTGCAAGGTGCAATTCTGAAATTTTTTGCTTTTTCCTGCTCCTCTTAGCATGATAAAGAAGATTCAAAGAGAGTGAGATGACAGCTCCTTTCATTCAGTCAGTAGCTTCAATCATTTCTGGACGTTTTTCAATGGCAAAAATCAATGAATATTGTAAATGCACAAACAGTAATTTCTCCGCATTGCAAGGTGCAATTCTGAAATTTTTTGCTTTTTCCTGCTCCTCTTAGCATGATAAAGAAGATTCAAAGAGAGCGAGATGCCAGCTCCTTTCATTCAGTCAGTAGCTTCAATCATTTCTGGTATATGAATAACATGATGTTTTTCAATGGCAAAAATCAATGAATATTGTAAATGCACAAACAGTAATTTCTCCGCATTGCAAGGTGCAATTCTGAAATTTTTTGCTTTTTCCTGCTCCTCTTAGCATGATAAAGAAGATTCAAAGAGAGTGAGATGCCAGCTCCTTTCATTCAGTCAGTAGCTTCAATCATTTCTGGACGTTTTTCAATGGCAAAAATCAATGAATATTGTAAATGCACAAACAGTAATTTCTCCGCATTGCAAGGTGCAATTCTGAAATTTTTTGCTTTTTCCTGCTCCTCTTAGCATGATAAAGAAGATTCAAAGAGAGTGAGATGCCAGCTCCTTTCATTCAGTCAGTAGCTTCAAACATTTCTGGTATATGAATAACATGATGTTTTTCAATGGCAAAAATCAATGAATATTGTAAATGCACAAACAGTAATTTCTCCGCATTGCAAGGTGCAATTCTGAAATTTTTTGCTTTTTCCTGCTCCTCTTAGCATGATAAAGAAGATTCAAAGAGAGTGAGATGCCAGCTCCTTTCATTCAGTCAGTAGCTTCAAACATTTCTGGTATATGAATAACATGATGTTTTTCAATGGCAAAAATCAATGAATATTGTAAATGCACAAAGAGTAATTTCTCCGCATTGCAAGGTGCAATTCTGAAATTTTTTGCTTTTTCCTGCTCCTCTTAGCATGATAAAGAAGATTCAAAGAGAGTGAGATGCCAGCTCCTTTCATTCAGTCAGTAGCTTCAATCATTTCTGGACGTTTTTCAATGGCAAAAATCAATGAATATTGTAAATGCACAAACAGTAATTTCTCCGCATTGCAAGGTGCAATTCTGAAATTTTTTGCTTTTTCCTGCTCCTCTTAGCATGATAAAGAAGATTCAAAGAGAGTGAGATGCCAGCTCCTTTCATTCAGTCAGTAGCTTCAATCATTTCTGGACGTTTTTCAATGGCAAAAATCAATGAATATTGTAAATGCACAAACAGTAATTTCTCCGCATTGCAAGGTGCAATTCTGAAATTTTTTGCTTTTTCCTGCTCCTCTTAGCATGATAAAGAAGATTCAAAGAGAGTGAGATGCCAGCTCCTTTCATTCAGTCAGTAGCTACAAACATTTCTGGTATATGAATAACATGATGTTTTTCAATGGCAAAAATCAATGAATATTGTAAATGCACAAACAGTAATTTCTCCGCATTGCAAGGTGCAATTCTGAAATTTTTTGCTTTTTCCTGCTCCTCTTAGCATGATAAAGAAGATTCAAAGAGAGTGAGATGCCAGCTCCTTTCATTCAGTCAGTAGCTTCAATCATTTCTGGACGTTTTTCAATGGCAAAAATCAATGAATATTGTAAATGCACAAACAGTAATTTCTCCGCATTGCAAGGTGCAATTCTGAATTTTTTTGCTTTTTCCTGCTCCTCTTAGCATGATAAAGAAGATTCAAAGAGAGTGAGATGCCAGCTCCTTTCATTCAGTCAGTAGCTTCAATCATTTCTGGACGTTTTTCAATGGCAAAAATCAATGAATATTGTAAATGCACAAACAGTAATTTCTCCGCATTGCAAGGTGCAATTCTGAAATTTTTTGCTTTTTCCTGCTCCTCTTAGCATGATAAAGAAGATTCAAAGAGAGCGAGATGCCAGCTCCTTTCATTCAGTCAGTAGCTTCAATCATTTCTGGTATATGAATAACATGATGTTTTTCAATGGCAAAAATCAATGAATATTGTAAATGCACAAACAGTAATTTCTCCGCATTGCAAGGTGCAATTCTGAAATTTTTTGCTTTTTCCTGCTCCTCTTAGCATGATAAAGAAGATTCAAAGAGAGTGAGATGCCAGCTCCTTTCATTCAGTCAGTAGCTTCAATCATTTCTGGACGTTTTTCAATGGCAAAAATCAATGAATATTGTAAATGCACAAACAGTAATTTCTCCGCATTGCAAGGTGCAATTCTGAAATTTTTTGCTTTTTCCTGCTCCTCTTAGCATGATAAAGAAGATTCAAAGAGAGTGAGATGCCAGCTCCTTTCATTCAGTCAGTAGCTTCAAACATTTCTGGTATATGAATAACATGATGTTTTTCAATGGCAAAAATCAATGAATATTGTAAATGCACAAACAGTAATTTCTCCGCATTGCAAGGTGCAATTCTGAAATTTTTTGCTTTTTCCTGCTCCTCTTAGCATGATAAAGAAGATTCAAAGAGAGTGAGATGCCAGCTCCTTTCATTCAGTCAGTAGCTTCAAACATTTCTGGTATATGAATAACATGATGTTTTTCAATGGCAAAAATCAATGAATATTGTAAATGCACAAAGAGTAATTTCTCCGCATTGCAAGGTGCAATTCTGAAATTTTTTGCTTTTTCCTGCTCCTCTTAGCATGATAAAGAAGATTCAAAGAGAGTGAGATGCCAGCTCCTTTCATTCAGTCAGTAGCTTCAATCATTTCTGGACGTTTTTCAATGGCAAAAATCAATGAATATTGTAAATGCACAAACAGTAATTTCTCCGCATTGCAAGGTGCAATTCTGAAATTTTTTGCTTTTTCCTGCTCCTCTTAGCATGATAAAGAAGATTCAAAGAGAGTGAGATGCCAGCTCCTTTCATTCAGTCAGTAGCTTCAATCATTTCTGGACGTTTTTCAATGGCAAAAATCAATGAATATTGTAAATGCACAAACAGTAATTTCTCCGCATTGCAAGGTGCAATTCTGAAATTTTTTGCTTTTTCCTGCTCCTCTTAGCATGATAAAGAAGATTCAAAGAGAGTGAGATGCCAGCTCCTTTCATTCAGTCAGTAGCTACAAACATTTCTGGTATATGAATAACATGATGTTTTTCAATGGCAAAAATCAATGAATATTGTAAATGCACAAACAGTAATTTCTCCG